>NW_012154729.1:3818339-3820993 GCF_000956105.1 Propithecus coquereli
GTTGTCCGATTAATTTCTTTCTATTTTTAGTAGAGACAGGGTCTCACTCTTGCTCAGGCTGGTCTCGAACTCCTGAGCTCAAACAATCTGCCCTCCTTGGCCTCCCAGAGAGCTAGGATTACAGGCGTGAGCCACCACGCCCGGCCAAGTACAGGTGTCTTTTTGATAAAATGACTTCTTTTCCTTTGGGCAGATACCCAGTAGTGGGATTGTTGGATCAAAAGGTATGTCTACTTTTAGTTCTCTGAGAAATCCCCCTACTGTTTTCCATAGAAGTTGTACTAATTTGCAGTCCCACCAACAATGTATAAGAGTACCTTTCTCTCTCCATCCATCCCAACATCTATTGTTTTTGGACTTTTTAATAAAAGCCATTCTAATAGGGATAAGGTGATATCTTATTGTGGTTTTAATTTGCATTTCTCTGATGATTAATGACATTGAGCATTTTTTCATATGTTTATTGGCCATTTGTCTAACTTCATTCAAAAATCTTCTGTTCATGTCTTTTGCCCACTTTTTAATGGTGTTTTTCCTTGCTGATTTGCTTGAATTCTTTGTAGATTCTGGTTATTAGCCCTTTATTGATGTATAGCTCGTGAATATTTTTTTCCATTCTGTAGGTTGTCTATTTCCTCTGTTGATGATTTCTTTAGCTGGGCAGAAGACTTTTAATTTAATCAAGTCCTATTTATTTATTTTTATTGTTGCTGTGATTGCCATTGGGATCTTAATCATAAATTCTTTGCATAGGCTAATATCTAGAAGAGGTTTTCCTACATTGTCTTCTAGAATTCTTATGGTTTCATGCCTTACATTAAGTCTTTTATCCATCTTGAATTAACTTTTGTGAGTGCTAAGAGATATGAATTCTGTTTCATTCTTCTGTATGTGGCTATCCAATTTTCCTAGCACCATTTGTTGAATAGGATTCTTTTCCCCAATGTATACTGTTGTCTGCTTTGTCAAAGATCAGTTGGCTGTATGTGGATGGTTTTATATCTGGGTTCTCTGTTCTGTTCCATTGGGCTATGTCTCTATTTTTGTGCCAATACCATACTGTTTTTTTTGCTATAGGCTTGTGGCACAGTTTGAAGTCTGGTAATGTGATGCCTCCAGCTTTGTTCTTTTTGCTTAGAATTGCTTCGGCTATTTGGGCTCTATTCCAGTTCCAAACAAAGCATAAAATTATTTTTTCTAGATCTGTGAAATACAATGTTGGTATTTTGATGGGCATTGCATTGAACCTATAAATCACTTTGGGTAATATAGACATTTTAACAATGTTGATTCTACCCAGTCCATAAGCATGATACGTTTTTCCATTTGCTTGTGTCATCTGCAATTTCTTTCATCAGTGTTTTGTAGTTCTCTTTGTAGAGATCTTTCACCTCCTTGGTTAAGTATATTCCTAGGTATTTTATTTCCTTTATAGCTATTTTGAATGGTATTGAGTCTTTTATTTGACTCTCAGCTTGACTGTTATTGGTACATAGAAATGCTACTGATTGTGTACACTGATTTTGTAACCTGAGACTTTGCTGATTTATTTATCAATTCCAGGAGTTTCTTGTTAGAGTCTTTGGGGTTTTGTAAATAGAAGATCATATCACCAGAGAAAAGCAATAGTTTGACCTCTCCTTTCCTAATTTGAATACTCTTTCTTTCTCTTGCCTGATTGTTCTGGCTAGCACTTCCAACACTATATTGAATAGAATTGGTGACTGTGGGTACCCTTGTCTTATTCCAATTTTAGGCAAAATGCTTTCAACTTTTCCCCACTCAGTATGATGTTGGTGTGGGTTTGTCATATATAGCTTTTAAAATTTTGAAATATGTTCCTTCTGTGCCTAGTTTGTTGAAGGTTTTTATCATAAAAGGGTGCTGGATTTTGTCAATCGATATTTGTGCATCTATTGAAATGATCATACAGTCTTTGTTTTTGCTTCTGTTTATGTGGTGAATCACATTTATTGATTTACCTATGTTGAACCATCCTTGTATCCCTGGGATAAAGCCCACTTGGTCATGGCGGATTATTTTTTGATGTGCTGTTGAATTTGGTTTGCTAGTATTTTACTGAGGATTTTTGCATCTATATTCATAAGGGATATTGGTCTGTAATTTTCTTTTTTTGTTGTGTCCTTTCCTGTCTTTGGTAACAAGGTGATACTGACTTCATAGAATGAGTTGGGGAGGATTCCTTCCTTCTGATGTTATGGAATAATTTCTGCAATATGGTATCAACTCTTCTTTGTAGGTCTGGTAAAATTTGGCTGTGAATCCATCTGGTCCAGGGCTTTTTGTTGTTGTTGGAAGATTTTTTTATTACTGCTTCAATCTTACTGCTTGTTATTGGTCAATTTAGGAGTTCTATTTCTTCCCAATTGAGTCTTGGAAGATTAAGTGTTTACAAGAATTTGTCCATTTCCTTTACATTTTTGAGTTTATGTGTATAGAGATTTTCATAGTATTTACAGATGATATTTTGTATTTCTGTGGTATCAGTTGTAATACCTCCTTTTTCATTTCTGATTGAGCTTATTTGAGTCCTTTCTCCTCTTTTCCTGGTTAATCTAGTATAAGGTCTATCAATTTTGTTTATCTTTTCAAAGAATCAACTTTTTGTTTCTTTCACTATTCTTCTATATAAT
>NW_012154729.1:3821293-3864754 GCF_000956105.1 Propithecus coquereli
TTTTTAGTTGTCCAGCTAATTTCTATTTTTAGTAGAGATGGGGTCTCACTCTTGCTCAGGCTGGTCTCGAACTCCTGAGCTCAAACGATCCACTCGCCTCGGCCTCCCAGAGTGCTAGGATTACAGGTATCAGCCACTACATCCAGCCTATATAATTCTTTTGTTATTGATTTCATTTAGTTCTGCTCTTACCTCAGTTATTTCTTTTCTTCTGCTGGCTTTGGATTTGGTTTGGTCTTCTTTTTCTAGTTCCGTGAGATGTGTTATTAGATTGTTAATTGGTGATCTTTCTGTCTGTTTCATGTAGGCATTTTAAGACTGTGAATTTTCCCTTGGGACTGCTTCTGTTGCATCCCACAGATTTTTATAATTTGTGTCCCCTTTGTCATTTAGTTCAAGGAACCTTTTGGTTTCAATCTTAATTTCATTATTGGCCCAATAATCATTCAGCAGCAGGTTGCTTAATTTTCATGACTTTGTGTAGGATTGAGTGTTTCTCTTGGAATTGATTTCTAGTTTTATTCCACTGTGGGCTTAGAAGATACATGGTATGATTTCTATTTTTTTTAATTTGTTGAGACATGTTTTGTGGCCTAAGATATGATCAGTCTTGGAAAATGTTCCATGTGCTGATGAGAAGAATGTATATTCAGTAGTTTTTAGGTAAAATATTCTGTAAACATTTGTTCGGCCCATTTGTTCTAGAGTTCCATTTAAGTCCAGTGTTTGTTTATTTTCTGGTTGGATAATCTGTCCAGCTCTGTCAGTGGGGTATTGAAGTCCCCGGAAATTATGATGCTTCCCTTTATCTCTCTGCTTAGATCTAGTATAATTTGCTTTATGAATCTGGTCGCTCCTGTGTTAGGTGAATAAATATTTAGGATCGTTAGGTCTTCTTGTTGATTTGCTCCCTTTATCATTATATAATGACCATCCTTGTCTTTCTTTACCATTGTCGATTTAAAGTCAATATTATCTGACATGAAAATGGCTACACTTGCTTTCTTTGGTTCTGGATGGAGGTCTTGGTTATAGATATCCTTAGTGTGGTAATTTTCTCAGTTGCTAGTGTTTGTAGGCGGTAGCAGTAGTGAGCTGCGTGGGGGGGAAGATTTCCTGTCTCTTGTTCATGAGGGAGGATGGAGGTCTTTGAAATCCTTTCTTTCCCCAGCCCCATGGTCTTCTTAACAGTGTGAATTATATTGGCACACCCAGTTTAATTTCTGAGAGAGTAGGTTGTGCTTATGGGTAAGAATCAACCACACCCTGTGTGATTGAGTCAGTAAATGTTTTAAAAGGCTATCCAAGTTATCCTCCCTGCCAGTAGGTGGTGCTTTCCAGATAGAACAAGCTGCACTGCTGTTTTGGGGATCTATGACTGGGTCTAACCCCTCAGGAGAAGCATGTGAATGCCCCAGGTGGTGGGTGGGGCCCTGGAGCTTCCAGGTAAATTCTTATTCTCCACTACAGCAGAGACAGGTTGGAGAGTAAGGCTGAGGCTCGGCAGGGCTGGGTCGGTTGAACCTGCTATTAGGTTCCATAAAAACTGGTAAGGTAGCTGTCTTAGCAGGGGCCAAAGGTCTCCCCCAAGCTGCTGGGAATAGCCACCAAGGAGGGACTAAAGTGCCCCACCAAGCCAAAAAGTCTGCTTGTGGGGACAGGTCATCTGAGATTCACAATCTGGCTGTAGGAGTCAGTTTTACTATTTCCCCCACTCCCTTGCTCTGCAGTCTCCTGACATCTGCCATAGACGGGAGCTCAAATTTGCTGAGTTCCCCAACAATGGCGCTATGGGCTAGGACCTCCTCTGTCCAGGATCCTGCCCTGGGCTGAGAGTGGGGCCTTCCTGTGAGGGGAGGAGTGCTCCACAAGTTTGCTGTGGCTTGGTACCTACACTGCACTCTCTTTTCAGTTCTGTCCATGTGGGCTCCCTTGCCTCCTGAGATTATTTCACAAATCTCCCCTCCATTCCCCCAAGCAATTCAATTAAGTCCTGGGGGTATGGGTTCTGGCCTGTGGGCCTGCCCCTGGATCTCCGAAGATCAATCCCTGACTGCCATGGAGAAGCATGTTGGTCCTGAGTTACCTATGGGGTGCTTAAGCAGGTTTGATGTCCCTCTGCTTTAGGGTATGCTCTGCCCTGATGGAGCACCCAGGCGAGCAGCACCAAGGAGGGCCAGTGAACAAGGAGCTCATAGTCCAAGCACTGCTTAGTCTTTAAGAGGAAAGGTTTGAGCCCCACTCTCCATGGAAGCTTTGGTGTGATGGACACACCAACAGAGAGGAAGTAGCTGCCCCTGACAGCCCTGGCTCAATTGTCTCTCTTGGCAGCTGTGGGTGGGGGAGGAGAACAAGAGGAAAGGAGTCTGAATGGAGTAAAGCTAGCACTCTGGTCATTTCTGTCCCTCTTTCCAGAAGGCAGCCCACCTGGAATGTCCAGGTTCTGGGCTCACACAGATCCCCCCGGACCCACTGGCCCCTGTGGATCCCTCAATCTGGGCCAGAGTTGGGAAACATTTATGTGGGAATGAGCGAGACAAAAACCAAGGAGCTGAAGCACCTTGGGGAGGACAAAGCTGCACAGTCGGTGGAGAAACAATATGGCGCCTGCCATCTCGGCTCAGGTCTGAGGTGACGGGAAGCAACCTCAAGGGGTCTGGCAGCCTGGTGATTTGTCCTCAAGAAGCTCCCAGTTCACTGGCAGCAGCCACTTTTGGGTTTGTGAGGGTACAAATGCTCTCCAGTACCTCAGGATCCTGCTGACTGCCAGAGATGTGTGGGAGGGAGAAATAAATCCCTCCACCCACCCTTTTCACCAGGCTCGAAGTCTCTCATAGATTGATCTCTGCTGATACATTGCTCCTTCTTATTCTGCTCCACAAACTTCTTCCCATGGACTGTCTGATAGGTTCTGGCACTTTTCACTTGGAATTATACCTGATCTGTGGTGGGGTTTGTTGTTGTTTTGTTTTTGGTTTTGGTTTTTTCCTTTTTCACTTAAAACTATTCCTTCTTTCTGAGATGATCTGGCCACTGATGTCTCTGGTCGGCCATCTTGTCTCTTCTCTTCCTAGTGTCAGAACTGAATTGAATCATTAAACACCCATTTGGTGTCAGAGAGTCAAAGAGCTGCTTGGTGTCAGGAAAACCCACACAACTGTCATACCTGGTATTATGCAAACCAGGACAGTGCTTGTCTAATGAATGTCCTTGGGGCCATTGGTGCCTTTTGCACCTTGACACCCATTCATACCCCACCCCAGGTGCACCCAAGGCACTACTTGATTAAAAGTGATAGAGTCGACAGTGTTACCTCCATTATGGATACATGCTCTTCATAGGGAACTATTTAAGAAAGCAATCCTTTAAGACCAAAAGAGACCCTTAAGAAAATAGTGAACATTTAGGCCATACATACCCAGGCTTATCCTAACTGCTCAAGACTCCAAGGCCCAAAGAAAAGAGCCTTTGACATCTGACATCCTATTGTACAGAAAAAACAGCTTCTCTCTTTCCCCAGGAAAGCATTTTGGACATAGAAAGAAGTAATAAAGGGTCCCAAACAGGGAAAATTCCCTTTAAAATGTCAAAAGCTCTAATTAGAACAGGAAGATACATTATATAACCAACAACCCCACAATAAAGTGTATAGGGTGTAGAGGCTTAATGCAAGTTCAGAGCCAGTGGTTCAGGGCTTATAATCAGGGGTTGAAAGGAAAATTTAAGGGAAAAGTTTCCTTGGACAGAAAATTTAACAGAAATGTTTATATTCAATATGTTATAAAACTGAATGTCTATTCCTTATTCTCTGTGGAGATGTGAGAATATAAGTTCTGATGTAGTACTTATATGTGATTAATAATATCATTACTTTTATTCTCAGAGGATGGTTTTAAAGCTTTGCTAAGACCTCATTTTTATACCCTGGGAAAACAGTTTCTGTGAGAAAGGAAGCCTGCATTTATTGACCTGATATATGCTAGAATCATTGTTTTATAGAGTTTTATTTCATTTGTAAATGAACTGTTATAATGGAGGTCAAAAGAAAATGTGATTGAACTATGGGTCACATTGTATAATATATTTTTAATCATGAGTGGGTGACACGTTTTTGAAGTTTTTCCTCTTACTTCTACATTGCAAAATAAACTTTAAGCTAGAAAGTATGTTTCCTCATTCCTTTACACTCTCCTAATTCCAATAAATAAAGATTAATTGAACATTCTTGTGTATTAACCACTGGTCAGAGATCTTCATTTTTTCATTTTTTAAGTCATTGTTGCAGCTCAGGTTCCTGGGAAGCAGACTGTCACATAGAACTTAGTTTTCAGGAAGTTTATTAGTATCAGGGAATACCCTTGGGATCAACATCCCTGGGGAAAGAGAAAGAAGCAGGGTTAGGAAGAGGGAGAAGTTGGGCTGCAATACAGTCACAACAAAGGGTTCGGCCAACCCCATGGGGAGCTGTGAGGCTGGAGTGGTCCTTCAGAGTTAACCTGAAATTGGGGTTGGGCTGGAGGGGTTGGGTCTTTGTGCCCCCATATCAACTGGTAATTGGATGCAGGCCTCCCCCCAGGAAGGGTACATGTCCTTTAGCCAAAAGCAATTCCCAGAGAATGCTGAGAGCTGAGGGCTGCTATCTAGCACATTTCCAGAGCTGGGAAGATGAATTTTTCAGTCCTGATGGAGAGCTGGGTAGCTCAATTCAGGAGCCACGGCAGACATGAATATTTAATTCAGTGGTTAATTATAGTTCCATTAAATAAATGGCAATATGGCAAAATGCATAATAGTATATAACCAATACAAGCTGAGGGAGATTTAAAGTAATAACTAAGAATTCCTATACCAAATTTCCAGAGGTTTCTTTTCTGGGTCATGGTCAAACAAGCCTAATACATTTCCAGCAACACTCCTAGTACTTGCTTGATTTGATTACCCATAGGAATATTCCCTGCTCTAAAGTGTGAGAAGAACTAGAGATTAAAGAAGAGTAGGAATTAGATTCAAAAGTAATACCTTCCTACAAACTTCAATATGAAGACATTCAATAATTTCACCTGAATCCTAGCTTTACTTGAGAAATTCTGTATGGGAGCTCTAGTGCTTCCCATAAAATTTCCAAAAGCTGAAGGTGGAAAAGTGTGGGTGTGCAGAGAGCCACTGAGCCCCTGGGAGGAGCAAGAGACTGAGTCGGGTGGGAGTGTGGAGGCTGCACAGAGCAGGGCATTTCAGGGAGAGACTCTGACTTGCCAATGGTGACAGACACGGTGGGAAGGAGTTCAGAGCACAGTCAGGTGCTAGGGGAGAGGCAGTGCTGTAGTGGTTGGAGATGTGTTCTGAGCAGCCAGGATGCCTGGCCATAGACCCTGGCTCTGTCACTAACCAGCTGAGGGACCTTGGGAAAGTCCCTTAAAGTTTCCAGGTCTCAATTTCTCACATGTACAAAATTATAATATGTAATATTATAACAGTATCTACCTTAACCAGAAACAGGAATCTAAAGTCACATGCTTAACTTCAGAAGGTACTTGTGTATTAGTTTCCTACTCCTGTTGTAGCAAATTTACCACACACTTAGTGGCTTACAACAACATACATTTATTCTCTTCCAGCCCTGGAGGTCAGAAACCTGAAATCAGTTTCACTGGGCTAGCATCAAGGTATCAGCACGGCTGGTTCCTTCTGGGCACTCTAAAGGGAGAATCTATTTCCTAGCCTTTTTCAGCTTGTAGAGGTTGCCTGTATTTCTTGACTCGTGGCCCCTTTCGTTATCTTCAAAGCTCATCACTCCAGTCTCTGCCCCCATCATTGCATGGCCTTCTCCCCTTCTGTTGTGACATTTCCCTCTAGCTCCCTCTTGTAAGGACACTTGTGATTACATTTAGGGATCACCTGGATAATCTGGGATAATCTCCCCATCTCAACATCCTTAACTTAATCATATCTGCAAAGTCCCATTTGTCATATTAGGTAACAGGTTTCCGGGATTACGTTGTGGTCTTCTCTGGAAGGCCACTGTTCAGCCTACTACAATGTGTCATGAAATGAGATGGTTTAGTCAATAAAAATATCATATTTATATTACATCTGATCAACAGAGTTTTGATAATTGAAGTTACTGGATATTTCTATTTCAAAATTAATAGCATTCCTACAAATGCCTATTTGTGCCAGAAGTTATCAGCTTTTACTAAACTATATACTTGCTCCTCTACAATGCTCTATATCTCATCCTTGCATGTGGGGTTGAGACCAACAGGATATAAGCAGAAATGACTATAGTAACCACTCCAGGCTGGCTCTTAGAAATGGTCCCCCTAATCTATTGTCCAAATTACAACACTTTTCAAAGTAAAAGGAATTCATATACTTATGAACCATAACTCCAACTCAACAGGTATAAATTTTGTGACTGTGTTAGGCAAACCAGGATGTATGGTCACACTCTGAGAAAATATCCTGTGAAAACCCCTACCCCTCTCTTCTCCTGCAGTGGTTTCCTTGGAGGCCATGCAGTGCAGACAGCATAGTTACAAGCTGAAGGAGAGTTGTCCAACCCTCACTGGACTTTGCATGAGAAAGAAACAAACCTTTATTGCCACTGCCATTGGGGGCTTATTTGTTAGCATAGCATAGCCTACTCTATCTTGACTAAAACTCTCATGCCCTGGCAAACTTGTTTTTCCTTCATTGTATTTCTGAAATTCCAGTAAGGGTTTAACTGCACTTAAATTTCAGGGATTTGAATCTCAGCAGCAAAGTAAAGGAAGAAAAGCTGTAACTGGGAACTCTGACACTGGGTTCCCCCCTGAAGGTCTCTGTGAGGTCTGTCTATAGGCTTTTGACCTGGAATACAGAAATGAAAACTCCAGACTTCTCACAATACTTGGCATTTCTTGATGCTTTTTATGAAGGAGCTCACTGGGCTTAACTTCTGGCCACTAGGATGAGAAGGCGCTTTTTTAGAGCAAAGGCTTTATAAAGAACATGAACTGAAGTTTACATTTTGTTCCTGAGACTTTGTCGCCTGGAATCAAAGCATGACAGGCTTTGTTAGTTAGCAGCTCCCACTGCAGTAGCAAACCGGAGGGCAGACCTTATGTGCACAGCGTGGAAAGAAATCCTGCTCACACTGACTTCTTTATTCACATCAGAATACGCCACCAGCAGCTGCAAACCGGTCTTACGAGGCTGCCAACACTGACTGGCAATTTCTTATAGCAAATCTGAAAGAGTCTGTGATTTACAAAGAAATTTCACATACATTATTTTATTTAACTCTTTTTAGTATTTCTAACTTGAACAACCAGCCTTTGTCAGTTAATATTAATAAGCGGATGTGAAAAATAAAAGGGCAAGAAAACAGGGGTAGGGAGGAGAGAAGAGGAAGAGGAAAAAGGGTGAGGGTAGGTGGTGGAGGAATACCTTCACTGAGCGCTTACTATCGACTATGTGTCAAGTATCGCTTTGAGCTAATGATAATTCTGTTGCCAACATAAAAAGTGCTAATATTCATAAAGATTTTCTTGTTCATCAAGAGGATGGCTTAATGGCTCTCCATGGAATCATGCTGAATGGAAAAAGGCCAATCTCAAGGCTTTCATATTGTATTGTTCCTTTCATGTAACATTCTTGAAATGACAAAACTGGAAATGGAGGACAGAGCGGTGGTTGCCAGGGGTTAAGGCGGAGGTGGGCAGGGGCAGTGGGTGCGGCTATAAAGGGGCAACAAGAGGAATCTTTGCAGTGATAGAAATCTTCTCTATCTTAACTGAATCAATGTCAATATTCTGGGTTTGATATTGTGCCATAGTTTTTCAAGATATTATCATTGAGGAAAATTGAGTAAAGGGTACACAGGATCTCTGTATTACTTCCTATAACTGAATGTGAGTCTCTACAATTATCTCAAAATAAATAGTTTAATTTAAAATGATGGGTTGAAAAAGAACATCAAAGATACATATAATATATTAAATCGTCATTTACTTTTTGAAAATTAGCCAACATTTAGATAGGCTCAGAGTCACTAATAAAGAAAGTTACTAATGGTCAGATGAACAAATGATTCATTTCACATTACTTTAAGGCTCAGAAAAATAAAGATGATCACGGTGTACTGAATGCTTCCCACTGACATTGTCCTGGTACTCTAGTAAATGTGTTAAATACTGCTTCCTATGTAATCCCACGTGAGGAGTAGCTTTCACCAATTTGCAGGTAAGGAAGTGAAGACTAGGAAAGTAACCAGCTCATTGTCACACAACCAATAGGTAATGGAATCAAGAAACAAACCACGATTTTATCTGCTAAGATACATTGCTTCTGAGACTTTCAACAGAATCTAAGTGACATGAGGTCTTTCAGGATAATGACTTTGTCCACAAGGGCAAAACTGGGACTAGAACTTGAGCTGAGTGCTCTTCCCATCATACTACGCTACTATAGGTGGCTGAGAAAAGAACATAATGGCATTGGCACCTGAGATATAGGTGGGATAAGTGCACAAATCTCAAATGGCTAATGTCCAAAGTAAACAAGGGAAATGGATAAATTTACACCTGTATCTTCTTTATTTTTTTAAATGTAAAGAATATTTGTCAAGAGAATTTCCAAAGGTTTGTTAATTGATTCAGATCCATGAGGCAAAACTCAAATATCCTCCTAAAATGAAAACATAATTCCATTGTTAAGGGTCAGTTTTTTAATCAAGGCAAAACTGTTTAGTAAAATGAATGAAGGAAATGAAAGCAAACATTTAACTTTGTTTTCAGCAAAATAGAAAGGAAGGAACAGATTTGCTAATGATACCCCTGTCTCTCACCTCTTTTGAAGGCATACAAAGTGACTAAATTTCAGGAAATTGTCCCTTTGAGGCTGAAGTACAGTTGTATCCCCAGAACAAGGCCAGGCTTGGTTTATTAGGGAATGCACACACTTCTCATCACTTTTATAGTATTAATAAATGCATAATATCAGGTTCATGATAATATCTCAATTTAAATTGTATCCAAGTATTACATCCCCAAATTGCACATCTAACAAAAGCGAGACTGGTACTTTGAGTACAGATAACACAAAAGCTCTAGGTTCCTTGATGAAGGAGAGCATATTTCACCTTGACACTATTGCTCGCAAATCTCTAAGATGAGCATTTTGGAAATGCTATAAACAGCTTAGCCTTTTCTTAGCATTTTGAAGAGCACATTAATAGCCTGGCCTTTTCTTAAGGGCTTTCTTTTTCCCTTAGCCAAATTTGACAGAAGTGAATACTGAGTGGATGGCATCAAAGTCAGTGCTGTGTTTTAAAAGCAATGTGGAACTGATGTCATCTGGCATTGTCTTCAAAAGAATATGAGAATATTAAGTGGATGTCTCATGAACTTACATACAAAGGATACTCTTCACTTGAGGATAGAATGGTAATGTCTCACAAAAGAAAGATGTAATTATAGATGCCATAAAATCTATTTAGACATCTCTTGCTTGGCAGAAGGAAAAAGAGAGAGAAAGAGAAAAGAAGAAGAAAAGAAAAACTGCAACTCTCAACTTAACCAAAAGAAGTTTTATTAATATAATTAATTTTTTAATATTTACTAAATACCTACTACAGAATATGCGGAACTTTGTGTTCAATGCTGTAAATGACAGTTTAGAGAGTAATGTCATAATTACCATTTGGGAAGTTTTGTTAAAAAGAAACCAAGAGGCATATGGTAGTATAATAAAATTAGCCAATTGAAATTAAATAGCACCACTTGCTAAGATTTAATACCCTAAAAAAAGTTACGTGGAAGCTGTCCCACATAAATAGGGACACATGCAAACCCCATCCAATACCCAGAAAGACTGCATAGGTTATTTCAAAGGGTGCTTTGAGAATCCACCTAGTTTATCCTCTACCCTATGGGTATAAACACACTCAGCAACTCCATTACAGTTACCTAGCATATTTGGGGATGGTTACTAATTTTAAAAATTACCTAAGCAGGTTGCTAGCAAGAGCCTCTGCTCAGAGGAGGAATAGGCCTAGAAATTGGAAGTCTTTTTGGATCTTGTGGCAGATTGTATTTTCCCACAATGACTGCAAAAATAGCTCCCAATCCACATGCCCTTCTTAAAATTTGACTTTGACTCCTCCGATGAAGGGGTGGAGTCTATGTCCAATCTTGAATCTGGGTGGATTTTGGACTAGTGGGAAGAGTCATTATGTAATTTCAAGGCTAGGGCATAGACAGTGATAGAGCTTCTGCCTGGTTTTCTTGGGAGGCTCACTTTTGAAGTCTAGCCACCATGCTGTGAAGAGACCCAACCAGCCACAGAGAGGTCATGTGTCATGTTCCAGACCATAGCTCAAGCCGTGTTCCCAGCCCACAGCTGACAAGCCAACACGAGACCAAAATGAGCCTTTGGTGATTCCAACCCCCAGCAGTTGAGTCATCCTCAATCTTCTAGTCTTCCCAGCCAAAGCCACAGATACCGTGGAGCAGAGAGAACTTGCCCCACTATGCCCTTCCCAATATGTGACTCACAGAATCCTTGAGCCTAATAAAATGGAAGTCGTTTTATGCACTAAGTTGAGCTTTGTTACATAATGAAAGTAACAAGAACAGATGAGAATGGGAATGTATGTGGTTCAAAGTGACACATGCAGCCATTCCTAGCACTTGCATTATTCCAGCCTCTCTTTTGTGAGTGTACTCAGAGGGTTCATCCTAAGCATTATGTTGTTCTTCTGCTACAGCCACTCCTCAGGGAAACAAATCTACTTGCAAGGGTCTTATTCCAAGTGAACTCAGGTAGGTCTTCATCTCTCTTAGAAGATCATCCCTCAACCCTCTGCCCTAGTCCAATAGTAGATAAACTTGTCACTACTTAATTGGGAAAATTAAAACCATGTGGTGAACTGACCAGCTTCTCTTGCCCTTTTCTTACAAACTTATTTACATCCTTCCCTACCTTGATCTGCTACCCAGAGGCCCAGAGAGAGGTGTTTTTCCTCTCCTTCCGGTCAACTATCTTGCGTTCCCTACCATCTCCTATAGGGCCTTGCTCAATCATTTGTCCTTCTCTCTCCCAGACAGGCAACCTCTACCTCTCCTAATTCTTTTCCCTTATGATCACTCATATCCTAACACCCTCTCTTGACTCTGTCTCCCTCTAGCTGTTTTTCTACCCTTTCAAACCTTCTTAAAGGTTAATCTACACTTGCAGCCTTCACATTCTCACTGTCACTCCTCAACTCCCTGTAGCATCTGCTCCCACTATTCTAGTAAAACATTCACTGGGTGTAGGTTAGTTAAAAATGCAGATCCTGGATTTGAGCAGACCTATATTTGACTCCTGCCTCCTCCTCTTATCGAGCTGTGAGACCTTGAGCATTCTGCTTCACTTTCCTGTGCATCAGTTTCCCCATCTCTAAAACAGGTTAGGGTTCTTGTAATGCTAAATATTTAAAACATTTAACAATGTCTGCACATGCCATCTGCTCAATAAATATTAACTATTATTATCACTAGCAATAGTAGTATTTGCATTTCTTGACTATTATCATTTGTCAAGTACTATGCTTGGTTTGGTTTAAACTCTTGAATTAAAAAACAAATTCTGCTAATTTCATGCAGCCAAGAGAAACTACTTTGCAATGTCCTCATATAATGCCTCTGATATCGTGGCCCAGGTTAGCCTTTTCCACCTTTAACCAGGATCTGCTTTTAGAAACCTCCTCTCCATAGTGATTCTGTACGATTCTAGTTATTTCAATTCATACACACAGATACATGTGCATGCAAATTTATTTGTATCATGTGGATGATAAGAAAATATTTAATTTAGCTGTCTGCAGGAACTTTAATCTATGCTGTCTTTACTGCAACAAAAGTGTTTTACACTGGTGTTCTCTATGCAGCTGGTAGTCAATAATTGCTGATGAACAGAGTTTGTATAAAAGGACTCAGTCCATTCCATGGTCAGTCACAGCAAGACCAGAAGGAATATTTTTAGCATCATGTTTGAATCCTACCTGACAACTTGTGAACTGCAATACTTCAAACCTACACAGGCAATTAAAAATGCTTTTTATTGCTGCCTCACCAGAAATCATACCTAATGGTTATTGATATTCTGTGATTAATCACTAAGAAGGTTAGCATGGGGCACTCATTCTCCTCCTTCATCTTCTTGCTATTCTCAGTTTCTTTGTGTCACAAGCTGTGTATGTCAATATTTACTTTAATTAGGAAGAGGTAATATAGGAAAGGATAATTTGTAATAGCTATGTTCAGTAAGAAACCAAATTGCACATCAAGATCTCATGCCAGTGACAAAAATAGCTTCACTAAGGCATGCAATTTTGTTTATCCAACAATTTACTTCTTGGGCCAGCTCATAAATGTCCACATCCCATCTCAGCACTGTTAGTTAGTCTTGCTTTCAGTGGAAGTACAGCATGGGATTCGACTGGGAGCCACCTTCTTTTGGATGGGTGACTCTTTTGCCACCAGGATCTCATGTTGGGATCCTGCACACTGACCTAATTCCTGTAGGATTCAACAGTAATCTACCTTACAGGCAAAGAAAATAGTTCCTATTTTTTCTCTACCTTTAATACTTTTCCTCTCCTTTTCTTTCTTTCCTTTCCTTTTTTTTTTTTCCTGAGACAGGGCTTTACCTGTCACCCAGGCTAGAGTGCAGTGGCATGATCACAGCTCACTGCAGTCTCAAACTCCTGGACTCACGTGATCCTCCCACCTCAGCCTCCTGAGTAGCTGGGACTACAGGCACAGGCCACTATGCCCAGCTAATTTTTAAATTTTGTTTGTAGAGATGAGGATCTTGCTATGTTGCCCAGGCTGGTCTTGAACTTCTGGCCTCACGCGATCCTCCTGCTTCAGCCTCCCAAAGTGCTATGATTACAGGCAGGAGCCACCACACCCATCCCTTTCTCTCCTTTTCTATAAATATTTCAAAACAAATTCGTATCCTAAAAATCTGATTGAAATTAGTTGAGTAAGGGATGAAGAATTTATGCAGGGGGGCTAAAACCGTGGGGAGGAGGATAATGATGATGATGAGGATTACACAGCTAATATTTACTGAACAATTATTTATACTAGGCCTGTGACAAATACTTAAAGGACATTATTTGCTTTAATCCTCACAACAACTGTGAGAGGCTGGAGTTATTACTCCATCTTACATATGAGAAAACTGAGGCTTAGGGAAGTTAAATAACTTGTCTAAGTTCACACAACTAAGAAGACTCAAGGCTGGGATTCCAATCTAGATCTATCAGAAGCCAAAGCCCACTGACATCATAAATCATGTGTCTTATGATAACAAATTTTTTGTAAACTATTTTTAACTACAGTTTGCCCAAAATTATATTTAAGCTTGATTTTATTATCAATGGTCTATCACAGTAAATCTATACATTTCCTTAAGAAAAAATTAAGTTCCCCATTTAAAAAGTAGAAAAAAGACATAAATAGCCAAATGCATAAATAAAGCAAAGATTAAATTTCAGGTGTTCAAAACTAAACGAAATTCAATTCGATTCGAGAGAAGGGACCAAGTGATGTGGTGTACAAGTCACTGTAAGAACTCAAAGATGAATAGAGCAGCACCCCTGCCCGAGAAGCTAATGACCTAATGGGAAGCACACAGTATAATATTTCAGGTCTTCCTTCACATGTCACCTCCTCAGAGAAGTCTTCCCTGACAACTGTATCTAAACTGTGACCCCATTCCCTGTCACTGTCTGTCACAGGGTCCAGCAAACGTTTTCTGTGAAGGACAAGACAATAAATAATTTAGACTTTGTGGATTCTCTGCCAAAACTACCAACTCTGCTATTGTACTGTGAAAGCTGCCTTAGACCATAAGTAAATGAATGAACAAGGAAGGCTGTGTTCCAATAAAACTTTATTTACAAAACAGGCAGTGGCCAGATATAGTTCACAGGCTGTAGTTTGCTTACCACTACTCTAACATATCTCTCTGATTTTTACCTTCATAGCACTTAAGAAAATCTGAAACTGCCTTGCTTGTTAATTTGTTTACTGTTTATTTCCTGCTGCTAAAATGGCAGCTCCAGAAGAGCGGGATCCTTGCTGCTTGTTCACAGCTAGCTCTCCAGTGCCTAGAAAGGAGTTCCTGACGCAGAGGCAGTGTCAGGAATGTTCACTCTAAACACTCTAAACATTCATTGACTGGCTAAATGAATGTATACCATTTTGCAAAAAGAGAAACACAAATTGTCGATAAACATGTGAACTCTATTTGGCCTTAATAATAATAAGTTAATAACATAGTATTTTTCACTTCTCAGATTCATAATCATTAGAAGAGAAAGAGCAGGAGGAGGAGGAAGAAAATTAGTACAGATGCGTAGGAGGGTAAAGTGGTCCTCTCATCTACTATTGATAACAGAGAAAATTGCTGTAACATTTCCAGAGGGTCATTTGCTATTATATAATAAAAGATACATACCAATTCAAAAATGGACAAAGGATTGAATAGACATTTCTCTAAAGATTTACAAATAGCCAATAAGCCCATGAAAAGATTCTCAACATCAAAAGTCATTAAGGAAATGCAAATCAAAATCACGAGCTACCACTTCACACCCATTCGGATGGCTATTATAAAAAATAAAAAATGGAAAATAATAAATGTCGGAGAGAATGTGCAAAAATTGGTATCCTTGTGGAGTGTTGGTGGGAGTATAACTTGTTCAGCTGCTGAGGAAAACAGTTTGGGAGTTCCACAAAACATTAAACAGAATTATATGATCCAGCAATTCCACTCCTAGGCAAACACCCCAAAGAACAGAAAGCAAATACTTGTACACCTATGTTCATAGCAATATTATTTACAATAGCCAAAAGGCGGAAACAAACCCAATGTCCATTAATAGATAAGTTGATAAACAAATGTGCTATATATACACAATGGAATATTGTTCTATCTTTAAAAAGAATAAAATACTAATATACACTACAACGTGGACAACTCTGAAAACATTATGCTAAATGAAATAAGCCAGACACAAAAGGACAAATAGTGTATGATTCCATTAACATGAGGTATCTAGACTAGGCAAATTCATAAAGATAGGAAGTAGAATGGAGGTTACCAAGAGTTGGGGGAGGAGGGAGTGGAGAGTTATTGTTTAATGGGGATGAAGTGTCTATTTGGGATAGTGAAAAAATTCTGGAGATAGATGGTAGTAATGGTTACACAACATTGTGAATATACTTAATGCCACTGAACTGTATACTTAAAAATGGTTAAAATTGTAAAATTTATATTATGTGTGTCTTATAATGAAAAATGTATGTATGCTTTTTTTAACTCTAAAATCAAATTCCTAAGAATTAACTCTGAGGAGATAATGCAGAAGGGCAAAATATGTAAGTACCAGAATCCATTAACTTCAACAGCCATCAATAAAGATTTAGCTATGTAAATCTTTTTTACGTAGCTATGTAAATTTGTTGCACCTGGCACAACAAATACATAAAAAAGACAATTATGCAGGCATTAAATATGACAAGGTAGACTTTTCATACAAAAACACCTCCATGAAATTATTGTTCAATGAAAAAAACAAGTTATAGAATGCGTGTAAAATATGATCCCGTTGATGTAAAAATTCTAAAGCTTATTTATACATGGAGAAAAATTCTAGATATTCTCCAAAGGTTAATAGAGGTTATTCTCTGAATGGTAGATTTGAGATGATTTTTAAATTACAAAGAATGTTGTAACCAAAATAACATGCTATTGTAAACTCATATTTATCACTTTTTCACATTAATTAAGGTGAGTTAGGCCCTTGATACTTAAAATCAGATGATTTCTATATTTCCATTTCCACAGCAATAATAATACTTTTAAGTCAATCAGATACAGTTTTAAAGAAAAAGTACGTACCTCAGATAGTGGTGTTAAATCTTTATCATTCAAAAACAGAGATACTATTTCAGAGCAACACTGAATAATCATGTGCTAGAAATAAGAAGAGGATAATATAGTAAGGTTGATAAATATTGGTAAAATATTGCATATTTAATTTTAAACTATTTTATTTCATTTGTCTGTTCTTGATCATCACCTAACCCTGTTCCCAGGAAAAGACAGAGGGACTCAGAAGTCACAATCCCTTAAGTAATTAAGCTTATTTGAATTCTTCTTAATTGTAATTACAGATGGCCACAAAATATAAGATCTGCAATTAATCATGAATAATATGTTATTTTAGGATTCTTTCCCTGCACATTCTCTGTTGACATGTTACAGAGGAGTAACAAGTAAAGTAATTCACACCAAAATAATATTTTGAAAAATCACTTTTCTTCTGAGATGAGAGCCCTGGAATAAAGAGTTTCAGATCCCTGAAAGGGGCTTGAGCAGGGAAGAATGACTGGGGATTGGGCAAGAAATGGGAAGAGCGAATGGCAAGGAAGAGAGCGGGTCGAGAGCATGCATGCACCGTCTACTGTGTGGACACAGTCGAGCTCATGCGCGGACCTCGGACCCACGACGGACTTGCCCATAGGCAGGGTTGACTCCCCCAGATTCCCTGTCATTATGATTTCATGTCAGGAAGGACAACAGAGGAGAACCACAGGCAGTTCTGGCTGTATGAGTTGAGGTCCGGTGCCGAGTTGGAGAGGGCAGCTATTGGGCCGGATGTGAGCAGGGGCGGAGCAGCGGAACTCACTGCCCCTGGGGGACCGAGTGCAGCCTTGGCTTCCACCCGCAGGTTCCGTTTCCTGTGAGGCCCATTGTGTTTCCTTTCCAGGCCTTGTCTATGCCAGAGCATATCTACCGCACCCTGAGTACTGCCTTCCCACCAAGCCTGATTGACTGGAGCCAGGGTAAGTAGTTTTTCCTTCACTTACAACTAAAGGAGTTGTGACTACAGAACCATCAGAGATAAACTGTGCCTACTGCCCAATGTTGCCAGTGTCCAGCCTCATAAAGTAACAACTCATTTTTATGATAGTATTAATATATGATGTACTAGCCTTCAGAATAGAGTGATAAAAGCACCGTAATTTTAAAATTATAACTGAGTAATGCTAGTTAAAACTTTACAATAAAGGAGAAACAATGAACTCACGGCCCAAAACCTTGTTCTGAGTTTTCATAGCTGCTTAAACATGAAAAAGATCAAATTTTAGAATTCCAAACCTATAGATAATTCAATTTGATTTAATGAATATATTTAAGATAGTATATTAGGTGCCATGGGACACAAAGATGAAGAAACAGACCCTCTCCCTACAAAATTTACAATTACTGAGAAAAATAGATTTGTACACAACTAAATGAAATACCAAGTAGAATATGTCAGAACACAGGTACTTATGACGTGTCATAGGATCCTAGAGATAGGACAGAGTAATTCCTCATACTATGGACAGAGAAGACCTCCTGGAAGAAGAGTTATATGAACTGAGCCTTGAAAGAATAGTAGAATTTCAACTGGCAGAGAACAGGGACCAGGGCATTTGAGGTGGAGAGAGCTCTATGTAAGCAATGAGCAGTGACATCCAAGGGACATATGGAATCTTATATGGCCTTTACTGCATGTGTGTATAGGAAGCATAGCAGTGAGAGTGGTGAGAAATAAGACTGAAGACGTAAATTTTGAACAGGTCACGTAAAAGTAAGGAATTTGGATTTTGTTGTATAGAAAACTGAGCAGGACTACCGTAAGGGAATGATGTAGAGATTGCTTTAAAAAGATGATTCTGACCACAGTTTAAAGGTGAACTGGACAGGAAAGAGACAAGAGAAAGAGAAATCAGCTAGGAGGCTACTCAAATGGTTTGGGCAGGAAACGATCGTGGCTAGAATTCGTCCAGCTTCAGCGGGCTCAGAGAAGACCAAGGATGGGCAGCACACCCAGGACTGATCAGGGTGTACCTGTGCCCCATGCTAAGCTTTCCAGAACCCTGGTCCACTTTACTAGACAGAGGGGAACACGTGTCCACTCCTGTACTACCTTTATTTGTCTATATTTCTGGTTCAGTTCTTAGGACTGATTAAATTGTGTTTTCTCTATATATTAAAGGTTTCAATAACAGCCATAATGGGTTACCGTCATGATTTCATCTACAGCTATCAAGCAAAATGACACTGTCTATATCATTAATCATTTCACATAACAGATGAAGGGAGCAATGTTACCTGATAAATGCCTTCCACTGCCTTGTCTCAACATCTATCAAACAGAAATTTCGCCTCAACAATATTCTATTACTCTGGCATTACTTGAGGTAAACCACATATACACGTTCTGAAATGGGCTGAGAGTACCTCACGTGACCTTGCTACTGCAGAAATGCAGGGAGGAAAGGCTTGGAGTTCATCCGTCTCGTTAGAAAGTGGTTGGATGCGTGCTGTGACTGGGGAGGGGCTGGGGAGGGCGCAGAATGACCCTTGCTCAGCTTTTGCACCTTCTCCCTTAAAAGGAGCCTGTGTTGGTTCTGTGAGGGATGGCCCTTCAAGATATTGAAGCCAATTCCTGAGTGGAGTCGAAATCCTCATCATCTTTTACCTACAACATGTAAAGAACATCCTAAACTGTTTTCTAGCCTCCAGACTCTCCCTTTCCTCATCTCTCCTTCACATGCCACTTGGTTATCTTAGCAAATCGTAGGGTGGATCATGAGACACCCTCCCAGGTGAGGTGCTACCTACCCCCTCCTACCCCCAAAACCCAGCCCCACTTTCCCACAGCCCTTGCCTACAGAACTAAGTTCATTTGCCATTTATTCAACATCTACCAAATGCCTCCTGGGTGCCATGCGGTGGGAATAGGAGATGAACAAGACACAGAGAGCCCTTAAGCAGCTCTTGGTCCAGTGAGAGCAGTAGGAGAGACAGACACTTACAGCGCCCTGTGGGGAGATCAGAGAGGAGGAAGCACTTAATTCCACCCATCTCCTTAGTGCCACCTCCTGCTACATTCACCCTGTGCTTCTGCTACAACAGATGCCTGGTTGTTCTCTGAATAGGAGAGTCAGTTCCATGACTTCTTATCTCATCTCTTGCTATATCCTCAGTCTGGAATAAGTTTTCTCCATAGGTCTCCAACTAGAAGTTTCCCAAACAGCTATTATAGAGGCAATATGTTTCAGTTATGGGGCCAGATATTGGAGATATAAAGATAAATAAGACCCCCAAGCAAAGGAATTCACAATCAAAAGAAAGGAAGAGACATATAAACAGCTAATTACCAAAACAATACAGTAAGGCCAGGGATATTTGGGGGTACAAAGAAAAATAGCCTATGTTTCAGTCTACAGGGGCTATAAAATGCTCTCTGAGCTATTTAAGCAATTACAAAGTCTAGCTCAACTTTCTCTCTCAAGACACACACACACACAAACGTGCAATCCGTGTAAATGAGATTTTAAAAATAGTAAATTGGAATAGATTACATCAACAGCCCCACTGTTGAGAGGGAAGGATTCCAGCAACTTTACCTTTCTGTGCAGTACAGAATCCAGGCAATGGGAAATAGGAAAACTGGGAGAAGTCAGAGACACTTTAAGTGGAACTGCATAATAAAGAGCTGAGGCAGAGTGGGAAGGAGAGAAGAAACAAAACAGTCTGTGCAGACTGAGCTGGAGGGATCGTTGTGGGAGTCTGAGCCAAATGAGACAGATGTTGGAGAGCTGTCGTGGATGCCAGGGAGATACGAGAGTAGAATAGCTGGGGAAAAGAGAATTTTAAAAAAATTTTTCTGTGTATTATGAAAGGATTCCCCCTGGGATGTTCCTATGAGAGACACTATAAAGATTTGGATTATTTTCAACAGTTTTGACCATTAGATTGATGTTTCTTTGACTGCCACACTTCGCTAACACCAAGCTATGGAGTGATTTGGCTCATTATGGATGACACCTGGTACCTATGGCCACACACATACAGTGACTAACTTCCTCCAGGACAGGGACCTGGTTGTATTGGTTATGTCCTCACCTCCCAAGCCTGAAAAACGTTTGCACATAATAGTTTCTCAAAATAATTTGATGCTAATTTCTAATTGCATGTTACTCGATATTTTCATAGTACTTTGATACTTGGGATATGCTGCCTATATACTAATTTTAACTGCCTTGTACAATCCAGGCGTTCCATAAATGTTTGCTGAACTAATCTTAGGCGATTTGGCAAACATATTTTAAGCTTTCCGTGTCGGTAAACTTTCATTCCCAACAAGGTGTTTGCATCTTAAAATCAGGATAGTTTGCATCTATCATATGCTTTAAAGCACCTGATAGGCTCTGAACATTCCCCTTAACTGTGAATGACAGAATAAAATAACTCAGTCATTCTGAGCCAGTGTTGTTCATTGTAGAAGAAGGACATAGAAGGTTTTCAAGCCAAAAGTGATTGGAACACCTGTTCTATAACCCTTCCAGTACATCTTAAATTAATATCTGAAGTTCTTGGCTTATTCTGGACCCTAGGGATTTTGAGGGGAAAAAAAAGGAAAGGAATGAGAAAGAGAACAAGATTCACTACCTCCCATATCAACCAAAGGCACAGTTTTTAGACCATTACATTTAATAACCCACAAACAATGTATGCTGTTACAGAAATAAATACATTATATTATAGAAGTTGTGAAATCCTGCCCAATTCCAGACCAGAATTGATCTCGTCAAGTGTCCCAGTTAACTTCTAATTAGCTCCAAGTGAAGGTTGTCATGACAACAAACTAGCGGATTTAGTCAATGGGATTTATTTGATATAACCTGGAATTCAGCTTTTTTTAAAAAAAAAAATTGCTGGTTATTATTGTGGAAAAAAAGAAAAATTTATATTGTACTTCATTTCTCAACTTGCAAATGCTTAGAGCTAATTTTCTTGCCAATTCATCTAAACAAATATTAGTGTTCCTTCTGCCTGGGGCCTCTCCTATTGCTCTCCTATATGTTCGTTCACATATAGAACCAACAGAGCTGGAACATATCTAAAATGCTCCACTTTGAAGCTGAAGAAACACTTTTTAAGTTGAAGAATAAAACAAATTCAAAAACACAAGGGAAAACCATCAAAATTGAAAGGTGTTTGTTCTACCCGAGGGTTGACCCTCCCACACATAACATTCCAGGACATGAAAACAAGCCACAAACCTTCCTTAAGGCAAGGGGGATCCTCCAGAGTCCCTCCTCTGCTTACCTTCAAACACCACCATTTACTCCACCCTCATCCCCATTTATTTCTGATTTGTTTATATTCACAGTCAACCTCTTGGCTCAGATGCTGGGCTCATTGTGATGAATTCGATACCCCCACTAGGAAGTTCTGGTGACTCTCGTTCCACCCAAAGAGCCCATCTCTACATCTCAGGGCAGTATTTGAGTGAACGGTTCATTTATTTTAAAGACGAGAGGAAAACCAGCCCCAGGAAAGGGTAGGAGACTGACCCTTGGTAGTAGAGCTGAGTGGCAGAGCGTAATTTAGAATCCCTATTCTGACGGACCCTCACTCTCTTGCCTCAGACAATCTAAGCTGAAAAGACAGATGGGTTCAGGAGAAAATAATCGTTTTCCATATATGAACTATACAATAGTGGATTTAGGGACAATTTCTGCAAAGAATATTCTAGACCATGGCTCAAAGGCAGCAATCTGGTAAGTCTGGTCTGTGCTTAAAAAACTGATCGTAAGCGTTCCACAAAAGAAGTATAAAAATGAAAAGTGAGCTGAATTCTTCTTGAAAATAGACAAGAAAGAACAACCATGCACTTTATAAAAGAAATATATATCTACAGTTATAGCTATAAAATCTACTGGGTTTGAGATAGTTTGAGCAATCTGATCTATTGGGGGATTTATTATAAGCACACTCAGCACATCATTAAGCATCATAATTCATGTTGTGACATCTGAGGCTACTGAAAAAGATGTGCAACCAAAATTTGAAGACATCTGCTCTATGATAAATCCAGGCACAGGGCACAGAAGACATAAATGCTGGAAAGTGGCATTTTGCAGAGGCTAACTATACTTGCCTGATAGATTCTCTTACAATCGGGCTTGCTGCTTTTATAACAATGAGAAGTGCATTCACTCACTCTACTGGTCAACTCAGACTAAAAATGCCAACAAGTATACTCTGAAAACCAGGAGAGTTGCCAACTTTTACCTGTTCACATAATAAAAGTGCATAGATGAGGTAAACAAGAAAACATAAGAGCCATACCAACAATATTCTTTAAGAATTAAAGATAGTTTGTTATTGATAACAAATTAAATATTAACCTAGCAGAAAATGATTTAAGAAAAAAAGATACACTAGACCAAAAATAAAAAGAAGATCTTAAAAGCTTTCAGAGAAGAAAAGCAGGCATGGGACTCCAGTAGCTGGGAATTCAACCAGAAAAGCAGTGCAGGAAGTGTCCAGAGCAGAGCTATGTAGCAGGGATCAAGAACAACCAGCCTTCAACCGGAGCAGGAGGGTGGGAGGTTTCAGGAGCAAGATGAGATTGAGACATTACTTGATAAGTACAAATACTTGAGTAAAAGTCTATGGATGAACATACCAAAGATCTGCTATAATGACTGAGAAAAAGTTAAAAATAAAAAACAAGTCAAGGAAAACATACAAGAAAGGAACATAAGCATAGTACACTACTCGACTTGGCTGTGAACATCGTTTACAGGGTCATAAGAAGGTAAACACTGAATATTGGTTTAACTAAATTTTGTGATATAACAATATCTAGAAGGGAAGGGAAAAGGAGAAGTCAGAGAGAAGTATAAGTGAGCTAAATCCTTATATACTATAACCAAAAATCCATAGATATTATCTAAAATTGATACCTCAAGAAAAAACAATGATTTGTGGCTGTCATTGGCACAATTTATCAACATGTCTGACTTTCCTTCTTTCAAGCTGGTAGCAGAATTGTTGGTACAGCAGACAGCTTACTTGGCCAATAAAAAATTAGTGGAAGGGATATGATGGAAATTTTATGTGCCAGTGTGTGATGTCCCCCCTCTATCCCCTCCTGACACAGCGACTGCCACTGTTGCATATGATGGGTGAGCCCCTAGCTTGGATGCTGGCTCCAGGAGCAGGCAACATGGAGTAGGCCCCCCGCTGACCCTCTCAGAGTTGGAGGTTAGTTGTTACCCCACCTTTCATGATTGATACTGCATATTATTTCTAGATGTGGAAGCAAATAACAAAAGAAAAGAGTTGAAAGTGGCTTCCCCTGCAGAGCAGGAATGTGGAGTAAGGAGAGATTGGGCAGGAGGTTGCCCCTTTTTACTTAGCCTTTTGGATCTATTTTTTAATGGCCACAATAAATGCAGAATATATATCTCTAGAAATTGGATTAATGTATAAATAAAAATTTAAAGCACAGGTGATTAGGAGAGAGCACGTATTCCCTGCCCTTCTTGTGTCCAGAGAGGGTAAGGAATTTCTACTCCTTACCCTCTAGAAGGGGGAGACACTTCTAGCTTCTTTTGGACCCATCACTAATTTATCCCCATGAGAATCAAGCCACTTTCTGATTGTCGAGTTTAGGGAAAGCAATAGAGTGTGCTAGGCTCAGCCCCTTATCGGCAATCTTTGTTAACATTTTTTGTAGGCACCCTACCTGCAGGACTATTATTCTCTGCCCCCCCATGCAGTAAGTTTGGCGAGGTGCAGGGGGAGAATGGGAGAACCCTGTGGTTACATGGGTATGCCAGACGACTGCAGATGACTGTGTGGCTAGGTGGGCAAGTCTGGCTGATTCAGGGGTAAAAGATTAATGAGCTCATTTGGCCACAGATTAAAAGCCACGCTCTCTAATCAGCTTTATCAGTAATAATGCTGACATTTTGATCTCCACGTATTTGTCTACTCTGCCCCATTTCTCAATGGGTTAAGAACTCAGGAAGGGAAGGAAATCCACCCTCTTCCCCAAAATACACATATCAGTCATCATAAAACACTCAGCTGTGTGATCAGATTAACAGCATACTATACAGATAATAGCCCTTTCTTTGGTTAGAAAAATACATAGGCATAGAAAAAGTCTGAAAGAACATATGCCTATCTGTATTTTCTAGTTTTTCTTCACATATCACTTAGGTAATAAAAATGTTTAAATAATAGAGTTTGAGTGAAAAAATGAAAGTAATATTAATATGTCACAAAGAATTGTCTTGGGATTCACAGTTATATCTGAACAATTTCTCTGAATTGGCTTTGTTTTCATTCACTGTCAGATTCTTGTAATCGGTATTCTGAGAAGAGCTTTGGAGGGGACACTATGTACGTGCCAAAAATTTGGGTCATATCTGGTACTCTGAGTAGAGAAAATAGAGGGCAGAAGAACCACAAAGTTCAAGTTTAGTTATATAGTTCTGCTTTGATGAAATAAAAAACAATTTAAACAATTGTGTGTGATGACATCCATCCTCCAATAGCAATGCCATTTTCCATATTTAATAACTTACTTCCATTTCTTTGTCTACTGATTTCTCTTCTGTTTCTTCTATTTCAGATACATCTTCATTCGAAGCAATTTCAGGAGCTGCTGGCAATGATATTTCAGCTATTTGCACAAGATTAGATAGCTTCTCGTGAATTGCAATAACTCTAAAAAATAACAAATATACATGTATTTTATTGAAAAAGTTAAGAAAGGCATTTGTTTATTTGCAGAATCTATAGGATGTGTAAAGTAAGCCCTCAGTTATTTAACCATTAGATTTCTGACACTGCCAAACATCATTCAGTCAATCATTCCTTCAATCAACAAACATGAGCAAAGAGATACAATCTTAACTTTCATAATGTTTATGGTCCTGTTATACACTTAGACAAATATATAATTACAAATTGGCAAAGATGAAATGAAAGAAAGGTACACATCCAAAATACTGTTGAAGATGAAAATAAAGAAAATAAGTATCTACGTGGGCAAACAAACTCTAGGCAATAATAAAAGATTTACTCCTATGTAAGTCTTAATGCCATGCTATGATGTTCTGGCTGACTTGAAGGTAAGAATCATGACAGGTTAGCAATGATTCTAAAAGGCTGGTCAAGAAGCAGCCCACAGCAATTCAGTGTATTGGGGAGGCTGTGGAGAGACGGGGGAAGGGAGGGAGAAGAATCAAGAAAAAAACGAAAAGCAAAAGTCAAGGAGGAAGGCAGAGGGCACAGCAGCAATGACGCAAAAGACAGAAAGCTTCAGGGGCCACAGGCTCTGAAGGCAGAGGTGGAGCAGTGGAGTGGGGGCAGAAGGTTGAAGGCTTCAAAGGTAGAAGGAGCCAAACAGCCACCTGTGTGGCCTTCAGCGACTCTATGCTGTAGGCATCGCAGCGTGTACAGGTGTGTGTGTGCATGCATGTGTTTCTCCATTCAAGGAAGAAGAAAAATTATTATGAAAAAGAAGTAAATAATCCAAAAGGCAGACTGATGTCAGGAACATATGCAAGAATGTCAATTCTCCAATTTCCCACAGCATCCTCAGCTGCAGCATGGTACGATGCTTGATCATCCTAAAGACGGTTCTCGGCTATGAAAAGTAAAAAACACCTTTAACTATACGTAAGAGGATTTGAATGCATGTAGTATGTTTTAGAAACTTTTCTATAAAAAATGCAAGAGTTGAAATGTAAAGATTTGTTGTTAAAAGTTAATTTTGAAAATGTACCCATTAAAAATGGATCATCAATAATGCTGGAAAAGCTTCCTGAGGCCCTGAGAGGGCACAGGGTTAGGACTCAAAGGAGTCATGCCTCACTCCTTCACACACCGGCCAGTGGACCTCAGACCAGTCACTCAACCTCTCTAACCCTGGGTTTCCTTCTATGACAATACTGGAATAATAAAATCCACTTCATCCAATTCGCAGGGCTTTTGAAAGGATGAAAGGACATGACTGTGTAGATTCTTAGCTATAAGAGACCACATAAAGGAAAGATGGTATTCTAAAACTCCATTCTTCATTCTAATATAGAGAAAGATTTCTTATTTTTCTTCTAAAAATAGTATATCTTTCCTTTATAATACTTGGAATTCTAGGAAGGATAAACTATTCTATGACATTCGGGTTATAGATTGCTAATGAGTGTCCAGAACTGTAGTGTCCAGAACTGACTGTCTACTCTGTAGAAATTGTAATCATTTTCTTCATGTAGTTCTGAAAAAAAAATACTGCAATGTTTCTGGATTTACAAGGCTAGTGTGATTGTGTTGCTTAGCTGTACTGGTATATAGCCTAGGTTTTCTGCTATTTCACTTAAAAAGAAAAAAGGAAGGAAGGAAGGAAGAACGGAGGGAGGGAGGGAGGAAGGATATTGACTGAGTAATTGAAAGCATGCTAGCTCTTGAAACAGCCGACATTTTATTTTCTTTCACGGCAAGGCCAAGAAGTCATCCAAAGTGAAAATCATGGAGCACGAACAAGACTCTTGAGAGAAGGACAGAGAAGCACCAATTCTCTATTCACTAAGCAGGGCAAAGAGCTGGCACTAATAGACACAGGTGTTAGTGTTTTCAATCTTTCAAATTATGTTCATACATTGTCTGGCTTGATCCTAACAATAACCCCAAAAGGTAGGCAGAGCAGGTATTATAATTCCATCTTACAATGGAGGAAATAGAGGCTAAGGTCAGATGGACAATGAACAATGGAGTCAAAAATAACTAGCTAAGTAATGAAAAAATAAACAAATGAAGAATTTGGTAAAGTGAAATAGGAAAAGAGAAACAAAGCATGAGCAAAAAGCTAGAGATATGCCCTGTGTGATGGAGAGTGAGGAAAACAACCTGGCCAAAGCAGAGATTTTTGACTTTAGAGCAAAAGAAAATAGGACTGGGTACAGAGGGAAAGGAGAGGCACGGAGGGTGGTGGAGTTTGGGCTTAATTTTGCAACCCTGTACAGAACCACATTACATTATTTTTTAACCACACCAAAATACAGGCAAAATATAGTACAGACAACATCCTTGTACCCTCTGAAATCTCTATGAAGTGTCATGAACTGTTCCTTCAACCACCCTAGGTACTATTATTAGTGTTAGGTCATTAAATATGAAATGTCTGACTTTGAATCCAAAGTGTAGTTTACAATATCTCAAACAAAAAGCAGTACAATTAATCAAAGTATGTACCTAAACTATTGACACAGTTTTACCATCTTAACAGTAGCTTGTTTATGCCAGCAACAAAGAAGCCTGGAGAGGGAGTGGTGATGAAATCACAAAAGGCATTTTCCACAGCTTGTTGAGAATTGAGTATTTTTCCTTGCAAGAAGTGGTCCAAAGCCTGGAAGAAGTACAAGTCAGCTGATGCAAGGTCTGGTGAATACAATGGATGACAAAGAGTTTCCAAGTCTAGCTTCTGTAGTTTGAGCAGCGTTGTTCGTGCAATACATGGTTGAGCATTGTCTTGCAAGAGGATTGTCTCTATTGACCAATCTCAGCTGCTTAAGTGCAAGCATCCTCATCATTTTGTCCAGTTGATTGTAGTAGACATCTGCTAATCAATTGACCGGATTTCATGAAGCTGTAATGGATAACATCAGCACTGGACCACCAGACACCATTAGCTTCTTCTGATGACTATTCGGTTTTGACTGTGCTTTGGCACTTCACCTTTATCCAACCATTGTGAATGCTCATGATTGTCAAAACAAATCCATTTTTCATCACACATAACACAGTGTAGAACTTGTTTGCCTTTATGTTGTGACAGCAAAGAAAGGCAAGCTTTGAGACAATTTCTCTTCTGATGCTCATTTAATTCATGCGGAACCCATCTATCCAGCTTGTTTACCTTGCCCATTTGTTTCAAATGGTCCAATATTGTTGGACTAGTAATGTCAAACCTTGCTGCTAATTCACATGTAGGTTCAGATGGATTCACTTCCACTACAGCTTTCAGCTCACCATTATCCACCTTAGTCTCAGGTCACCCACATGGCTCATCTTCAAGATTAAAATCACCAGAATGGAACTTCTCAAACCATCAACATACTATGTGTTCATTAGCCACATCCTTCCCAAACACTTCATTGATATTTCGAACTGTCTGTGCTGCATTGATTCCACGATGGAATTCATATTCAAAAATAACAGGAATTTTTACTTATCCACGGTTTCACAAAATTGCTCTAAAAAATGTGAAAGATAATCACAAGCCAAAATGGACGTTTGAAAAACTGAGGATGTACCTTCACGGTAAAAATAAAACAAGAAGTGTCAAAGTGAAATGTCAGAGACATCAGCTGTCAGACTTAGTACTTAAGGAAATCAGACATTTCATACTTAATAACCTAAATATTATTCCAATCTTACAAATCAGGAAACTGAAGGAGAGGTTAAATAAACTACCCAAGTTTACAAAGGTAGTAAGGGGCACAAACTGGCATTTGAACTATAGCAGGCTGGATTCAGAGTTCATGCTCTTGACCACTGCAATATAATATTCCTCTAAACCTGTGGTTCCCGGCCCCTGGGCCATCGACCGGTACCAGTCCGTGGCCTGTTAGGAACTGGGTTGCACAGCAGGAGGTGAGTGGCAGGTGAGCGAGTGAAGCTTCATCTGTATTTACAGCTGCTCTCTGTCACACCATACCCTCCACCCACTCCCAACTTCCTGGTCTGTGGAAAAATTTTCTTCCATGAAACTGGTCCCTAGTGCCAAAATGGTTGGGGACTGCTGCTCTAAACAAAAGGAAGTTTCTTCCAAAAGTGCCTAAGCCTCTTGTGCTTTACCTTGTACATTCCCAAAAGAGGCTGTTCTTATGAGAAACAGTGGCAAAAACAGAGAGTTGTGGAAAATCCACTTTTACTTGCCTGTTTAGTGGAAACCATAAAGAACCAACAGATATACTGTTGTAACTGGAATGTCTAACATCTGCCACCTTCAGGGGCTTCGTATTATATGCATACAGCAATAAAACCTATAAGAAAAATTAAAGGCATATAAAATGTGACATCGAAATTACAGTTTGCCTCAAAAAATACATTAGTTCTCAAACTCATATCATTGCACTTTAAAATTTTTCCTTAGAAGAGAAAAATTAGGGTTTTTTTTTTCCAATTCACTTTAAAAAGAAATGTGAAGAAGAATTGTACAAAGGTTAGAAGATGAAAATAAATACTATCTGGTGACAATATTATATCATTTTTGAAGAGTGACATTTTATACTACAATCAAGTTTAAATTTCAGTCTTTGAAGACCCTCTACAGCAAGCACTAAACACTAACCATACACCTGGTGAATATCCAACTTTGTTTCTTGTTACATCTCAGTGTGTACCTTTTCCATCAGGGAGCATGGCTGCTTCTGTGAATTCACTTATGCTGTTCCCTTCTTCCTCTCTCCATTTAACACAACTTTCTAGCCCCCACCTCTATGATGAAACTTCTCTTGATGATTCCCACTCTAGTAATTTCCCTGTTTAGATTCTAGCCATTCCAAACAGGGAAATTAGTATCAGTCCCATATGATATAGCACTTATTTAGTCATGAATTTATAGAATTTGAGATTCATAGAACCTTAGAGATAATCTAGTCTAATCCCCTCATTTTAGATATAAGAAAGCTGAGGCCCAGAGTTGCTGGTCAAAACTGAGTAACCAGGCATATAGGGGCTCAGAGAACAGTACCCCGAAGTATGGTGCTTTGGCGTGCTGAGCACTTTTCAATGAAAGGAAATTGGAAGGCTTCAGAAGATGCCTCAGAACCAAGGACTTTCTAACCTTCTCCTGTCCCATCACTCCCACAGCACAGGTAGGGAGGGGTTCTCTCAGTTAAGTTCCCTTCTCTGACAGACAAAACTTCTTCCAAAAGAAATGCAATTGTCTTGAAACTGCCTTTCGAGACAATTGAAATCTCATCAAACAACCAGGAAAGATTACCAAAGAAGAGAAAAGACTAAAAGTAGTCACTTTGCCCAGACAGACTTTCCATCTATTCTTCTGAGAGCAGCTCAGAGAGACTGCCTGGGAGACTTTACATGCCTGGTAAGACAACGTTTGTTTGAAAGGCTGCTCTACCCCTCACCTTCCCATGTCCACAAGCTATTGTCTGTTCTTGGTCCCATTCCATTTTCAAACAGAATCATTTACCAACTATTATCCTTTGAGTTCATTCAGTTCCCCTAAAAATCAGTTACTACTCCTCAAAACTGCCTACTCCTCCACTTTCTTCTTTCCTATGAAGAAGGGGGTATGAGTTTCTGCATCTCATTGGGTAATTGAGTAATTATTTTCCTATGATTTTCCTGTGCTTATGCATATTGATAAGTCTGTATGCTTTTCCACCTGTTAATCTGCCTATCGTCAGTATTATTTTGGCAGACTTAAGACCCAAATCTTCAAACAGGGAGGGAAAAACTCTCTTCACCCCTATAGCTACATGCATTTATCTCTGTTTCCTCACAAAGTAAACTATGAGTAAAGGGATTTTTTTTCCTATTTTAGAAAGGCATAAATCCACAAGGACAGACAGAACAAGAGAGCAAGTGAAGCAGACAAGAGAGGTTTGCAACACTTTGAAGGACACAAAGCACTTGGACGAGCACAGCTGACTCAGCAGAGGAGAAGGGCTGTGCCTACGTGCCTTTGGAGGAGTTGCCAACAAATATGACTGGGGTCCCTGGAATGGCTCAGGGACTGGAGGCTCAGGTACCTTAGGAGGCAGGAGTGGGCAGGACTACAAACAGGAGTGTTAGACAACCTCGCTCCCATCCCTTCTATGGGCCCACGCAGCCAGGAGGCTCCCCCTTCCCTTCCCTCCTCTCTCCCTGCCGAACTTCTTCCATTTTACTCTCTGCCAATGTTAAATAAGAGAGGATCTATGCTGAGGGCCGTTAGGTACAGGGGTGAGGTGTATTGAAAATATTGGAATTAAGTGAAAGTCTGTATTCTGAACAAGAAACATTCCCCTACCCCATAATAATCCCTTCCCAGAAGGTAGGAAAACAGGCAGGAGTCTAAGAGAATCCTCTTTAGGGAAACTGACCAGTTAAAGAGAAAAGACCTACACATTCTGACATTTCAGCATCCTCCAATGAAACTCCTGGCTCCTTCTACAGTTACCTTACGAGGAGGCCCAGGCATCAATAAGTCTAAGCCAGTATGCTTTTTAGTGCCTCACTCCCAACATGAACAGACAGCTAAGAGTCACTAGACAGGATACGAAAGGCAAAAACTAAACATAACAGAAGAATGGAACTTGGAGAATCAGATACAAGACAGAGAACAGAAGACAACCTCTGTCTAACTATGAAACCATAGATAGTATTCTGAGAGAGAAGACAGTATTGCATCTGTGAAACAAGAACACAATGCTATTAAAATGGAACAATTAGAAATGAAGAAAGATCTCTTAAAAATTAAAAAATATGATCACAACAAGGAAATAATAAATAAAAGACTTGAAATATAAAGTTGAATCCACCTCTCCAAAAGTAAAACAAAAATTTTAAAACTTAGATAATAGGGAAGAAAACATGAGAAAAATAAGCACTTAACCCAATACGTTCAATATCTGATTAATAGAAATTACAGAAGGTACCAAGATAATCAGAGGGAAGAAATTATTTTTAAAATTCCATGAACTGAAGAATATTATTTTCATTTTGAAACAGCTAGTCTAAGTGTCCAGCACACGGGATGAAAGACCCCATACCAAGGCACGTCATGAAACTTCAGTACACAGTGTGTAACAGAGTAGACGCCCCTCCTCCCATAGATATGGAAGGGAAATATTGAGAGTGGGGAATATGTAACAGAGGGAATGGCCTGGAAAACTTGCCCCACTCTTTTTGGGAACAGCATTCTGGCCTGCATCCCTGAGGCAGGTTAAGTCTTTTGTTAAAATTCCCAGGTGGCTTTGTCTTTGGCCAGAAGGGACATTTAGAATAGTTAACCACAGTAATTACCTGAAGCTGAAAACCCTCCCTTTAAAAGCTCTGTATTTCTGCCTATGTTCAGGAAATTTGGGATTTTGAGACAAGAAGGTCTACCATATTTCCTCCTTTGCAAACTAAACTCTCTTTCCTTCCTTCCCAAACTGCTTGCCCTTGTTCTTCTGAGTTGGCCTCGCAGACAAGTGGCCGAGCTTTCAGCAACAAGGGGACAGAGGGAAGATTCCCAGAGTATCCAGAGTCACCAATAAAGAACTAGGCATCAGGATGGGAGCAGACTGCTCAACAGAAATGCAGGATTGCCAGAGACAAAGGAATAATTCCTCTCACATTTTGAGGAAAAATAATTGTCAGCCCAGAATTTTATGCCTAGAAAACAATGAATTAAGCATTAAAGTAAAGACCTTGTGTCAGGCATTCAAGGTCTTTTAACCTCACGGGTTATGTCAGTCTGTTGCAAACCTGTTACCACCTCAGAGGAATACAGTCATGGTATTGGCCCTTGGCCAAATCTGAATAAAATGTATTAACTAGTGATTAATGGAGTCCTGTCCTGTCCTAGGGTGTGAAGCACCAGGGAGCAGCCTGTAACATCTTGTCTGCATTTTTCATAGAAAATGTGCATATTGATAATTGGCATCTGGATTCTACTATTATCTTTACTTCTGTTAATGAGTCTGGTCCCACACGTAGTTTTGACTACACGAACAGAGAGATATAAAAAACTCCTCCTCAGATATAAGACAGCAGCGTGAGACCATATCTTGTCATATTTTGGTGGTTCATGATTCATAGATGAACTGTGTCCTGCGCACCTGAGAGAGGACCCTGGAAGCTGCTTCTGGATCTCCCAGGTCTCCCTAATGATTACCTCTGCTTTCTTTATCCTGCCATGCCTCATCCATTACTAAAGTCTTTCATGAATATACTTTGTGAAGTTTGGTGAATCCTTTGAAAAATCAGAGCCTTTAATATACTCTTTCTCAGGAAGCTGGAAGATGTGTTCATCTTTGCTCTTAAGAAAGCAAATCAAGGCAGAGAGAAACATGAGACCCAGAGAACCCAACTCAGAGAGTTGAAGGAACTCTCCGGAGGACAGTGAATGGGACTCTAGAGATGACAGCTGAGCTATGAGAGCAAGCAGTCAGCATGGAGCATGGCTCTGAAGAAGATAAAACAATGGAACTGAGAGATAAGCCAATGAGTTTGATCACATGAAAAGGATTGTACAGTTCTTTGAAAGTTTGGGAAAAAATAGAGATTCTGAAATACATAGAAAACTAAGTTAAACAAATATAAGGCAACTTTTTTCTTCAGGAAATAAGAAGACAGAAAGAAAGGAAAAAGTACCCTATTTGGCTCAGCCGTGAGTGATATTTACATTGTCATAATGCAAACATGGACTGCGATTTAAGCAAGAACTGTGATGGAACTAGATTAGAAGGTGCACAGGGGAACAGTGTGTGAGAGGGGGAAAAGAGGCTGACATTAATCTTCATCCTCCATAGTAATGTGTGAAGTTCATCACTCAGGAAATCATCATGTGAGAGTAGATACATGGGAAAAAAATACCACAAAAAAACAAAAATGGCTGAAAGAGTTGAAAGCAGCTGAATCCAAGAAAGGGGATTCAGGGATGAAGATGGCAAGGCAGAGGACTCTTCTTTTTCATTCATTAAAAATCTTTCTAAATTTGAATTTTCAAATTATATATTTTTAAAAGAAAATGAAACGAGTCCTAGAGAAATTAGGCCAAGACCACACAGTGCCTTAAGGTGTTTGCTCTTGTTTTGTGTTTGTTAACCTCGACTTCCAGGGTGGAATATAAAATCCCTGAGGATGGGGGTGGCGTCTTGTATTTTTTAAGTCATGCTCACAGCACCTGGTACATGTCAATTCATATCATATCTTCATATTTCTGAACTTTTCATTACATCCATTAAAGGCTAATGAAGTTCCCTAAAGTATGTTAAGTTTTTCCAAGTTACGAACTTAACTCCAAAGTATCATGGCCTGGAGATCTTTAGCCCTCTGAATTATCTCAAAAATTTCACATCAAAATCCCTAATGCTGGGATTTCAACTCTGCTGCCACCAGCATCCCTAGTTCCTACTGGCATTTCTGCTCCCGTGCAATGAATAAACTGAAATGGGCCAAGTGGGTGGATCAGGTTAACTTGCACTGTCATACAATGATCTTTTTAGTCCCTGGAAACTTCAAAGTTCTCAGCCAGATATTAATTTTCATTACCATCCTGCTCAGGGGCTAGAAGTGCCTGCAGCCAGGACCATCATCTGAGGACTCAATACAGCACCACACTGAGGAGTGCAGACTCTGGAGTCAGACTGCTTCAATCCTGACCTCTTGCCTATGAGCATTCTTCATCTTGTGCCTCAGTTTCCTCTTCTATAAAAATAGGACCAATAATAAAAGCACCTATCTCATAGAGTTGTTGTGAAATTAATGTAAGTAAAGTGCCTGGAACATAGTAAGCTCTACATAAGTCTCCACTATTGTTATTATCTTGCAGGTTTCATGATCGTCAGCCAATTATTCAACACTAAACTCTACAATGAAGTCCTAAAACGAAGAGTAAATAAATCCTCAAATATACAAATATTTAAATTATCAAACAAATTTCAACATTATCATCCAAAAGGATAGACTCTGAGTCTGGGAAGATTTAGTTCATCTAAGTCAGTGTTTCCTGGTTGTTTTTTTGTTTTTGTTTTTTTTTTACTGAGTTTTATGGCCACAACTATATCTTTTATCATGACCCAAAACATACATAATTACTGTCAAAGAGGAAAAAATGTCCCCAAATTAAGAAATGGGAAGACTGTGTATTCTGCATCTTTTGTGTGGCTTGAGAAAACTGCTCAAGCACGCTGCTTAAATCAGAATTTTTTAGTTGGTGCTCTGCTTCTAATCTCTGTCTGACACCAGTTCGTGCTTCCATATTAATTGTCATACACAACTGTTGATAGACAAAACCTTGTTATTCTAACTCTCAGCCACAGATATAGTCTTAGCGTTTGCTTCTTAGATGTTGGTTTTTTTTTTTTTTTTCCAGCAGCAGCACACAGACATCTCAGATCATCCTGCCCCAGACTGCCTTTGTGATAACTGATATGGATGTGATGTTTCTGTGACCTTGTGAAATGAACTTTATACTTTCTTCCTCATTTTTTAAAACTAGCTGCTTAGGTAAACATTGTGTTTCCTGAGTAATCCTCCCATTTCCAAACTCTCTCTGAATGGATATAATCTTTTATTAGTTCCTTGCTAGCAAGTAAACCAATTCTGACATACGCTAAAGATCAACCTAAGAAATTTTCTTTTTAACATATATTGTGAAACAAAAATTTCAGAAAACAATATTTTCACTTACTATATGCTATGCATTCTGATTTTTTGTGTGTTTCATTTCTTTTTTAAAAATGCCATTCGTGATCCACTATATTGACTCCCTGACCCATTGGTATTCTTGGAACCACAACTTGAAAACTACTGCACTTAATTCCCCTAAAAGAGATTACAGATTCATTATTTTAAAATGCCGATGGAATATCTGGGAAGGATTTGACTAGCAAAAGGTGGGAAGGAGAGTACTTTAAAAATGTAGGAAGTAGCATTAAATGTATCTGGAGAGTGATATGTTAAAGTCTCTCTTTTTGTCTGAATCGGGAGAGAATTATAATTGTCCAAGAATTAGTAGCAGGTTTCCAGCCTAAGGTAGCAGAATGCAGGGGCCGATGTGAGAAGTGGTGCTGGAGAACAAAGAGAGGCAGGCCCAGGAGGTTTCACGATTTGACACAGGTCACGCATCAGTCAGGGAGTTGCAGAAGCTACCAGAGGCAAGCTGGAGGGGACAGCACTCAAGAGCTGGGAAGTGCAAGAACAGACCAATGCAGGAGATAAAATGCAAATAAAAATGCTGAACAGGGAAAAACTATATGGCAAATGTTTTATGGCAAAAAGCCTGAGGCTCTTCTTAGAGAAAACAGCAATCAAAGGAATTCTATAGTGGAAGCTTCCTCTGTGAAAGCCTATATTGACCAACTGTTCCATTTTTAAAAGCTTGACCCATTTTCAAGGCTGTCCTAAAATCTGAATTACTGTTCAATCTTCAACAGGTCAGGGATCGATACTGAACTGCTTCCAAATACTTGTCCCCCTCCTTCCTTCTGCCCCTCAATTAGCCCTATTGCAAATGTCTACCCATACAAATAGACGTGGATATGAATAAAGATAAAGATATGGATATAAAGATAAAGATAAGAAACATTAAAATAAGTTATGTGCATGATACAAATTTGTAAACTGCATTTAGAAGCAAACTAAGATTTTTCTCTAATTTGCTATGCACTTTAATTTTGCTGGTTAGGCACAGTTTACTCTATTTTTTGCAGAATGTTAGAAGCCAAAGTATCTATGAGGAGATATTGTTGCTAAATTTTAAAAGGTGTTTTCAAATAATGTTTACCAAGTGTATTACATGTATATTTGAAGTTATTAAACTTTAAAAACAGAATAATTTTAAAATAATTTTACATAATAATGACAACTACTATTGAGCTTAGGAGTTTACACAGTTATCTCTAATTACAGATGAGGGTAACCACGATACCAAAAAGTTAACTAATCTATTCACGATCACAAAACTATTAAGTGGCAGAGCTGAGATTCAAACTTAGGCAGTTTGGTTCCAGAGTCTATGTTTTTAACCAATACACTAATGTAAGGAAAATAAATTTTAAAAAAGTCATTCTGAGTAAAATTGTACAAAGACCAAGAGAAAAATCTCAAAAGCAGTTAGTGGAAGAAGTCAGAATACTTTCAAAGCAGCAACAGCTTGACTCTCAACAGCAACAGTGGAAGTGAGTAGATGACATCTTGAATGTGCTGAAATAACATAATTTTCCATCTTGAATTCTCTACCCCATGAAAATTTATTTCACAAATAAAACAATGACATTTCTCAGGCAAACAAAGTTGAGAGCATTTGCCTCCAAAAGATCTTCACCAAAGGAAATTCTAAAGCATGTATTTTAACAGAAAGAATTGATCCTGGAAGGAATGTCTAAAATGCAAGATGGAGTAAAAACAAAGCAAATGGCAAAAACCTAGGAAATTCTAAAGGAAAGTATCTCTTGTATAAAATAATAAAAATAATATTATTTTGTGCTATAAAATATACAGTAATATCATATAAGTCATTAGAGTCATAAAAATAGTCATTAAATGTAGACTTTAATAAATGTGTATGTTGTGCTGAGGATACCACTAAAAGCACAGAAAAAGAGTGCATAATCTCAAAACTCAGGAAAAATAAATGATAACAAATTTAAAACAAAAGAAGGTATTAAAGAAGAGAAAAACAAAAGCCAAGACAAGTAAAAACACAAAATAATGTGGTAGATTTAAAACCAAATATATCAGTATTTACATTGATGGATTAAATTCTCCAGTCAGAAGATAATATTGTCAGACTGTATTTTAAAATGTCCAAGCACATGCCTTTTATAAGAAATACCACTAAAACACAAGTACACAGGTTGAAAGCAAAAGGCTAGAAAAATATTCACTGAGAAAATAATAAGCAAAAGAAAGTCATTTTCCGATATTACTATCAAACAAAGCAGACTTTATGGGAAAATATTATAAAAAGGTCATGTAATAAAAAACATGATTACAAAAAAGCGTTATTATCAAAATGATAAAATGTTCAATTCACCAAAAAGATACAGCAGTTATCCATCTAATTTCACCTAAGATCACAGCCTCAAATTATGTAGAGCAAAATTTGAAAGAACTAAGAAAAAACTAAAAATGACAATCACAGTGAGAGATTTAAACATACTTCTCTTAGTAACTGATTTAAAAAAACGCAGACCAAAGTAGAAAAATCAGCAAGAACAGAGATTATTTGAACAAGATTAGCCAAACTGACCTACTAGACATATATTACAAACACCGTCGCAACAATCGAGGAGTACACATTCTTTTTAAGAGCAATAGATTATTTAAACAATTAACCCTTTCCTGGAGGAAAAAAAATCAAGTTTCAACAAATACCAATCATACAGAGCATTTGCATTACCACAAAACAACATAATCTAGAAATAGACAACAAAAGAAAACTAGAAAAGCTCCATACAGTTTGGAATTTTGGGAACACATGTCAAATGGCCCATGAGTAAAAGAAGAAATCATAATGGAAATTACAAAACTAATTTTAACTGAATGATGATACAATGCTTGTGAGATACAGCCAAAGCAATGTTTAGGAAGAAATTCAGACCTTTAAAATTCATATCTTAGGTAAGAAAAAGCTGAATATTGAGCTAAACATCTATCTCAATAAGTCAGTAGTTAGGAAAAGAACACCAAAAAAAGTAGAAGAAAGATATATGGATTAATAAACAAAACTAATGAAAATGTCTAGTGACAATGTTAAAGAAAAAGAAGAGAATACACAAATAACCAATATAAGGAATGAAAAAGGATACATCATCATAGATATATCAGGTAGATTAAAAATACAGTAAAAATTTTAAATAAAATGAGCTAATTCCTAGAAATAGCAACTCAAAGAAAACTGACTCAGAAGAAATAGAAACCCCCAAATGTCCTATATAGAAGGGTGTTCGTCAGAATATTTAAAACTTGGTTTGATAAAGACACTAACCATCAGAACAGATATTGACCTAATCAGAACTGACATCAACTCTGAAAACCAGTACACCATTACTAATGCTTAAAGACTGCCTCAAACTATTAAGAATTATTATCACTATTTCTCACAAAGAAAATGCTAGGCCCAGATGGCTTTACTGATGAATTCTACCAAATAGTCAAATAAAAAAACTTACTCCAAACTTATGCAAACTGCACCAGAAAACAGAAAAACACAATATGTTTATCAACTCATTTTATGATTCTAGCAAAAGCATGACACAAAAAATATCTGACAAAGATAGTATAAAAAAAATTATAGCCCAATTTTATTCTTGACAACAGAGGCGAAAATTCAATACAAAACAATGGAAAACTGAATCCAACAAAATTAATACATTGTGACCAATTTGAATTTATCTCAGGAACACAAAGTTGATTCAACATTATAAAATCAACTAAATATTAAAAGAGAAAATCATAAAGTTATCCTGAATAGACACAGTAAAAGATTCATGATAAAAAATTTTTAGAAAAGTGGCAGTAGAAAGAAACTTCCTTAACATGATAAGGAATAATTACAAAAAAAGTTAAATGTCATCTATAATGGCAACGCACTGAAAATTTTCCCTTTGAGATCAGGAAAAAGGAAAATGATCAACTCAAATCAGACTTTCTCAAGATTTTCTGAGTCATTTTCAAATTTATTCTATTATACAATATAGATTCTATATTGCTATCTATTCTTATCTACATGATAAGAGGATGTCCTCTACTCTTCAAGTTGTGACGGCCTAGTTAAACTTTATATCTAAATGAAAGATCCAGTTCTATGATTATACTACATACCATAGGTTCTGTTTCCTTTGGAGGTTTGTCCAGAGGAGGAATGTACCATTGAAAGCAGAGTTCTTTGTCTAAAGCTTGTGTTGCCATTTCTGATGACATCAGGTCCGTACCAGACGAGCTGGCAGGGAGCTTTAAAGATAAAACGGAGTGTATAGAACTGTCACGACTTAACTAGGGAACAAACAAAAACATTGGTTTAGTCACTGGTAATAAATTCATTCAATACATAAAATTAATTGGCAACACTGAAAAACTCTGGGAATTGTCTCAGCTTGTTTTATGGAAGCAGATCTTAAAACCGTCTGCGAATTACCACAGAGAAGATTTTCCTACAGTAAAAATATGCCTCAGAACCGAGGGGACTCAACAAATGTCTTCCACTTTGACAAATCTTCTGGGTGAAGATCTAATGGAGAAAATGCCCACACAACCATTTCAGGGTCAAAGTCCCCATTGTTTCTAAGAACACCTATTCTATTTCTGGTTTATTCATTGGTGATTACACTAAGGGTATGGTTATAATTTATTATCTATTTTCCAATAGCTTTTTTGTGTGTGCAGTGCTATATGAAAAATAAGACATAGTTTTTGTTCTAAAGGGTAAAATTCATTGTTCTAAAATCCATTAATTCTAAAAGGTTAGAATCATTCTGCCCTTCAAAGAATGTGGCAACTTCAATTTGCAAGTTCAATCTTTGGCAAATTTGGGCCCAGCTTCTTTATGGAACGTGGTCACTGAATTAGAAGTCTTTAAGAAACATAAATGTATAGAATGCAATTGTCAATTTCATAAATTATTTAATTAATTATTTAAGGTAGTTAAGAAAGCAAAGCATGGTTGCTAATTATCACCAAAATAGCAGACTATCCATAGAGATAAGAATAGTGAAAAAAAATCTCAAAATCTAAAAAGGACCTTCCTCAAAGGAGTGCAAACTACTTTCAAAATTAACTTCTTGTTATTCCTAAGACTATAGCATGGTAGGTGGGAAACAGTTCCTCTATTATACTCTTTTTGACATCTAAGAACTCTCAAGTTTTCATGACCAAGGAGAATATGCCAGCGGCCGGAAAGAAATGCCTGGTGTTTCTGTAAGGCTTTGTCCCTCCCATTATTTCTGAGCCTATTCAAGATATAAGACTGTGAATGCAAGTATTCAAAATAAAATAAAAAAGAAATAAAAATACTGACCTTTCAAGTTGCCTATTGATAAAAGAAAAAAAAATTTTGACTGAAAGGTAATATTAAAAGTGAAAACTTTTTAAAAATGTCTAGGCATTATCATAAAAAGATATTACAAGCCAGAATCCTCACTTCTGAAAGCATGATCAAAATGCACAATAAGCAAGATTATTAGTGTTTAATTAAGAATAATTCTATGTCAGGCAGTTCATTTAAAAAATCAAGCAAATAATTGATTCAAACAGATTTTCTCATATTTCTTCATAGCCAAGTGACTTTCAGAGGTTCTGACAACTATTTTAGGAAGTAATTCATATTTAATAATTAGCCAAGCATTGAAATATAAAAAGCAAATAACTTTTATTTCAATATATGCATTGTTTATTAGCACGGTGGTCTAATAATGATAAATTACAACAGAAGTCGATATCAAAATAGGTATTTAATTTTCTATTATCTTTAAAATACTGTAATATCTAGTTGCTAATGGGATTCATTACTTATGATAATTGATAAGTTAGACACTGAATACTTTTAATATATTTTCTTTATTCTTTGAAAGAAATAAAATAGGCCTACCAGGGGAACCCTAGTTCACCACAGTCCTACAAACAACAAAGCAGCTCACATTAATCAGATATTTGACCTGACCGCCTGTGCTACATGGTCACAGGCATACAGTCTAAGCATGAATAACTCAGCATTGAACACAATCTCAATCATATCCTTTTTGGGGACTTTTTAGCGTAATTTGTTTGGCACCTTTGTTTTTCCATCACAAAGCTCCAATGGATTTGACAACATGCAAAATCACACAACTGATGAATACAACACAGAGCGATGATCCTTCTGGAAAGGCAAAGCTACTTTTTTGTGGGGGAAAGTAGGTTTAAGTATCAAATTATGGAAAGAGTTTGATTGAAATAGCCTCCAGAGTGATTAAGGGTTCAAAAATGTTATTATAAAAATCAGCCAAGCTTAAAGTTTGTATATAAAAAAAAAATCCAAAAGGCTTCATGTTCATTAGCTGTCTACCCCAGTGAAACAAACACATGATTAGGTGGCTTGCACCTGTCAGGAGGAGACAGTGATCTCCAGAGCTGATTATCCTGGGAGAGTGTTACTCTATATCAAAAGAGAGCAAACAGGGCGAAACGACTGTTTGATAACACTGCTGCCATTAGAAATGTCACATATATTTACAATGTATTCTAGGTTGTATGTTTGGATCATCATCCTTGGGTACCAATAGGCTTCCCTTAATTCTAAAATATTCAAGCAGAGCTTGTTTTAGAACAGTATCTAAGAAGTCACACATACTAATTTCCAAATGCCGATACCATATTCACAAGAATAGATCCATCAAAACTACTGTTCTCAGACTTCCCGTCCCCTGTCCCCCACTCCAAAACACCAGAAATGTCTAGACAACTGACAGTAATCCTCAAAGACAGTCTCCGTTCCCCTGGTGAATCAGAATCTGGTGTTAGATGGAAATGACTTCATCTCACCGCCACTGTTCCCTTCCATGTGGAGGGCCAGACATTAACATTACACTCCTGGCTTTTCCACCTCCTCACTCACACCTCTCCCTTGGGAAGCATTGTTTGATTGGTGAATTTGGGAAGAAGAATTCTGGGCATGTATGGTTCTGGTCTTTCTTCTTGGGAGTACACTGTTTGCAGGAAGTGAAAATTCTCCACTCCATGCAACAGATTTTAAGAGGCCTATCCCCTCATGAAGAAGCCTGTAATGACCCAATAATATGAGGCTGGATTGGTAAATCTGCCTACTTTGATATTCATTACTAGGGAGACCATTCACTGGTATTTATAAGCTACATCCTACAATATCAACGTTATGACTCATAAAGACAGGTATTTTTTAATTCCAATCTGTCTGACTCTTTTATTTTGCAAACGATTTAGAATCTGGGCAAGGAATGGGGTAGAGTGTCAGACATGCCAGAAATCTTCCTGTGTGCTTATAATACATTGCCCCGAGGGCAACTTCATAACCCCAGTTGAGAATCATTTCTTTAACTGAATTCTTAACAATTCCTTAAGGGGTCTTTCCACTACTTTTTAAAAACTCACAATTTATTAACAGTCACATGACTCTGTTGAGTAGAGCAGAATGTTCAAAAGAGTGATTTTGTAAAAATTTATTATTATCTACCTAAAATATAAGGTTGCTATATTCTAGTAGGATAAAATGAGTAAGGGTTCCCATTCTAGAACAGCCACATTTTCAGTTCTCTGGCAGCACAAACATGAACATGTCTGGTACAGGCAAGTCTATAACTATAAACGTTAAAGAGCCAGATGGCAAAGTCCAAAGTAGAGAAAATTCAAAATAAATCATTTTTTTTCCTGTTTTGAAAAAATTCTGTGCAAATGAATCAATTTATCCATTCCACAAATATGTATTGGAAGCTTAAAATATGCCGTGTCCACTTGAGTTTTGTACTAGACTCTTGAACTCTGTATCTACAAAGCAGAACATCCCAGCTTCCTCCACAAACGTGCTTGTCCTCTAGTCTCCACCGTATCTGCTGGTGGTGTCACCATGAGCTAATGATCACAGATAGAGGTTCCAAATGGTGGAAGAGGTCATTTCCTCTTCACTTTCCATCTCTGAAGGGTCAAATTGTTCTTTTGTTGTTGTTGTTTTCAATTTTCCTTAAGCAATATCTTTTAAAGCCATCTCTTCCTTCCCATTCTTGTGGTCATAAGCTTCATTATCTCTCTGTTGGGTAACTCCCTTTCATCTATCCTTTGCCAATCAACCCCATTGACAGTATAACTTATATATTAAAATATTTAAAT
>NW_012154729.1:3864804-3928387 GCF_000956105.1 Propithecus coquereli
ACAGGAGGAAAGCTCTGAGTCAGAGGGTGATGAATGTGACAGAGAAAGAGAAGCCAGGGCCTCCAGCCCCAACTTCCAGGTGAAGAACTACAGAAATTACAGCAGATAGAAGAACAGACTAAATGACATCATCAGGACACAACCAGGTAAATCTAGAATGTGAGACATCTATAATAAACTGGTCTGAATTCTTTAAAAAAGTCAAAGTTGTTAAAAACAAAACAAGACGGATACTCATGTAATTAAAAAGATTTAGCAACCACATTCCATGAGCAAGGATGCCAGGCCAGGGAAAAGAAGTTATAAAAGATATTTTAGGAACAAGGTAGGACAGCCGAATACAGATGGAATATTAGATGATATTAAGGAATTATTCTTAACTTTTAATTTATTAAGTTAAAACTTCAAAAATTTACTTAGGTATTGTAGGTATATAGGAGACGGTCTTTATTCTTACGAGATGTATGCACAAGTATTTAGAAATAAAGCAAATACTGCAAACTGTTATCAACTATTGAATTTAGGAAAAGGATATTCAGTTGTTCATTACTCTAATATTTCAAGTTTTCTGTATATATTAAAATATTTAAAATTTCACATTCTTTCTGCTATTATTAATCCTGCCATTTTCTCTTAAAAAACTTCTCCAAGTAACATAACTTTCTTTTGTTGTAACCTGACCACACCAAGACTATATGTACAGGGACTGAGCCTTATCCATTTTTTTCTTTCTCAACTAAGAGTGTCTCTGGCATATTGTAGGTATTCAACATATGTTTGTTGAATATCAAATACATATTCTTATTTGTTTGTGCCAAACAAATTACACTAAAAAGTCCCCCAAAAGTAAAATACCTTACTTTTTCAGTATCTTCCAACTCATTGATTTTGGTCGTTGATTCAAACATTACTGTTATTGAAGACCCAGTAGTTTAATTTAAAAAAAATCTTCATTTATATTTTTTCTTTTTATGTCTCTACAATAGGTACCTTAAAAGAAGTTTCCATATTACATATTTTGGAAAAGTCTATCCAATTTAATAACACTTCCCCAAATAAAAAGTCTTCAAACTTTTATTTTAAAATTGCCTCTATTAGTTATTTACACTTATAATTGCAAAAAGTATACACAAGGAATGATTTTAATTACTAATTTAAGATACAGAAATTGGGCATAGATTTAGGAATTCTCAGTGCAGTTTTCTTATAGGGTGATGATATTGAAATCAGTGTAACTTCTTGGCAAAATGGCTGCCTGAGAGATATTTTGTGTAGAAATATAGAATATTCTGAGACATCTTAAAGATTTACGAGAACAACAAGACAAAACATTTGAAATGTGAACTGTCCTAAAAATCCAGGATGTTTGGTTGGCCTTTCCACATGGTAACACAGACATGAGTCTTCCTTAGACCTCTGAGGGAACTAGAAATCTTTGTGCCAGCATAGAAGTTAATGTGCTTCCTTCAGAAATATAAGGAAGATTCCAAGAGGTTTTATATAAATATGTAATATTTTTTTAAAAGATTACCTTAGCTGATGATTCATATATGATTTTTTCTGAAAGAGGTAGATTTTCTAACCCTTGAAGAAGTTCTTTCGGAAATCCATCAATACAAGAAGAAGAATACAGCTGTAAGAATTTTTTAAGGAAACAATGCATTTCTTTCTGGCGCAAAATCAACTCAGAGTTGTAAAGGGATGTGAGAAGTGTATCATCTGGTAAAGAAATCCCAGATACCGGCATTGCAGATGCTTAAGGAAAAAAAATACCTTAGTTTAGGCTCATGTTCAATAACAGGATGATCTCAATATTGTTAGTATTTGCCCACTAACCACTATCCCTGTATATCCCCACCCCAGCGGGTGGCTGCCAACAATCTGCCATTTTCAGAGGTTATACACTAATAGAATTGCTTCTTCCACACAGGAAGAAAAGAAATTTCAGAGGCACATGAGGATATTGCTTCAGACTGTAAGTATTGACAAGGGTACCATATATTCTATCTACCTGTCTTATTTTGGGCACCCGCCCAAACAGATTCTAAGGCAAGAATTTAGATGCAAGAAGTTCATTTGAAAAGTGATCTCAAGAAGCACAAGAGAGGGGACAGGCACAGTGTGACCAGGAAAACAAAAAGAGCCAATAAAGCTGAGTAAATGAATGGGCTACAGCCATAAGCAATAAGGGCTCAGTCCCACTGGGAACCTTCTGAAAAACCATGTGCAATTGTTCGCTTTGAGAGAATGAGAAGCTGGACAGTTTACCTACCAGCTCCCCACCTCATCAGTTGAAGGTCACTCCTGCGTGTGGAATCCCTGGCACTTGCAGGCTGTCCTGCCTGCAGGCTGGGCAAGCCCTGCTGGCTTCAGGGAAAGCCCAGAGCAGAACAGTGGCAAAATGTGGGTGCTTGATGTGAGAAGTGCCAGCGGTGAATTCAGAGGTGAGCTGAGCTTCTGTGGGGCAGGGCATCACCAGTGCTGGCTGCACTGGCTCATGTCCATGTCCTTCCTCTCTGACCTTCCCTTGTCCTGGCTCCCTTCATGATGAACTTTTTAGCCTTGACACCTTTTAGAGTGCTTGCTTTTCCCACTGCTAACTCCTGACAACTGTACTTAGCCACTCCATGACTCAGCCTGTTTTCCCTGCTGGCTTCCCCATCACTGAGCCTCAGCATGGGTCAAACTGTGTCTTCTGACTGTTTGCACTGATGAGCAACACTGGGTCACCAACCTCATGGGAACAGACAAAACATAACAATACACATTGTCACAAAATAACAAAAGGGGCTGATGTGAAGCAGATTTTACCAGTTTTTCTGGATATTCTTTAGATAGCAACAATGATTTAAGGAAAAAAAAAAAAAAAAACTCCATGGAGTTAAATATCCCATTTGAAGTCATGCATTTCTTCCCTCTCTCTCCCTAAAGCCAGAATTTCATCTTGTTCATTTTATTCATTTTATAAGCTGTCACATTGTGATCACTCGTTCTTAGCTGTTTTGAGCCATGGACCACTTTGGCAGTCTTGGGAAGTCTCTGGGGTGCCTCCTTATCATGCTTTTAAATATGTGAAATGATATATTAAATACATGGAATTTCTAAAGAAACCAATTACACTGAAATACTATTCTATCCAAGGCTCCAGGTTAAGAACCCCTGAAATTTTCATCTTCTGATGACAGTTCACTCAGAAAGATGTCAAAAGTATCTTATAATTCTAAATAAGAAACATGGCTTAAACCAGAGCTGGAAAGAAGGATGTTCTCTCTTAACATGTCAAAAACCTACCTAGCAGTTTGCTCATATTATTAATCCTTTGAAGGTGAATATAGTAGCGCAGTAGAAGGATCCACGTAATATCCACTTTGGTCTGAGTCTTTTTTCTAGCATCTGTGTTGTCACACATGTCATCATTTTGGTACAGAAATGTACAGCAAGTCTGGAAGACAACTTGGTAGTCATCTGAAAGTCAAAAAGATGTTTTACAACACAATGTTAACGATTTCCTTGAAAAACAACCATGTACAGGAAAAACAAGCACAACTCAAAGGAAAGACTGACACATGAGACTATATTCAATTTTAAAAGTTTCTGTATCACAAAGACACCAAACACAAAGTTAAAAGACAAACTACAGACCGAGAAAAAATATTTAGAACATGTGTGGATTGTTTTTCTCTAATATGTATAAACATCTTGTACCACTCAATAAGAAGTAATCAAGCAATCCAATTTCAACAGGCAATTCATAGAAAAGTAAACTCAAATGACCAAAATTTTCAGCATCACTAAAAATCAGGAGTAAAATGAAATATCATTTTACATCCCTTAAGAATTGACAGACACCAAAATCTGAAAATAATAAATATTGTTAACTTGAAGAAACTGGAATTTTCATATACTACTTGCAAGAGCAACTTCTTAGAAAGTAATTTGGCAAGATCTAAGAAAACTAAAAATGCAGATACTCATATATGTGTACAAGAGTCTGGCACAAAGACATTCATGGCAGCGTTATCTATATTTTAAAAGGTAAACTTTTGTAAAGGCTCAGACTGTTTGGCAAAAAATAAAAAAGGTAAACTTTAAAAAATAAGGTATCATTTAGAGTGAATAAATTAGATCTAGTGTAGAGTCTCAGTCCAAATCCCAGTGGTACAGCTCACTAGTGTGTGACCTTGAATCTCTCTGTGCCTTGAGATTTCTCTGGGTTTTTGATTTTCTGAGTCTTAATTGTCTCTTCTTTAAAATAAGCATGATAAAGGTGGTTATAGAAAGATCTTGAAAACATATAATAAGCTAACAAGTAGGTTCCATATATATGGAGTATTACCCAATGATATAAATTTGGAAGCATTTATTCAATATAATTATTTGTATCATTTGTATCATTTATGTATATACACACGATATGTGTACATATATATATATATGTACACATAGTATTTTATTAGAATAGTGGTTGTCTCTGGGGAAGAGATGAATAAGATCTTCTATGGTTAATGATCTATGCATAAGATGACTCTCCATGTACTCACCACCTAGCTTAGAAAACAAAATATTCCTGGTACTTTTGGAGTACCTTGTGAACCTCTCTAATCCCATTTCGCTCTCTCTTCCAGAGCCCATCTCCCAGAAATAACAACTATCTGAAACTTTATGTTAATAATCCCATATCTGTCCTTTATCCTTTAAACATATATATCATATAATAAATAATGTATTATTAATTTTACTTTTTTTTAATTTTACAGGGATAGAATCAGATCACATGTATTTAGCTATTATTTTCTTACTAAATATCATGTTTTTAAAATTTATCCAGGTTGGTGCATGTAGCTGTAATTCATTGATTTTTCATTGCTGTATAGTACTCCATTTTATGAATATATACATATATATATATATGTATATACCACAATTTATCTATTCTATTGTTAATGGACATGAGGGTTCTTTCCATGTTCTTTCCTTATTTTGTTTTGGTCTTTGCTATTATGTACAAGGTTGCCATAAATATTTGAGTACATATTATCTGGTACATATGTGCACAAATTACCTGCAAGTAGAATTGCTAGGTTGTTCTTTTTCAGGTGCCTTGTGACCAATCTTGTCTTTTGTTCTTCCACATAAATTTTAGCATAAGTTTTTCAGATTCCACAAAATAACACCTGCTAAAATTGTTACTGACACTACATTAATTCTATAGGTAATTTTTAGAAGAATTAGCATCTTACCAATATTGAGCCTTTCTAACTAAACATGATATATTTTCTTATAGCTTTCAATAACATTTTATAGTTTTGTTTTATAACTTTTATCAGATTAATCCCTATATGCCTTACATATTTTTGTAGCTACTATGATAATATCTTTTAAAATAACATTATCTGTTAATATATACAGAAATAAAATCTTACATCTAACAATCTTGCTCAACATTTTTATTGTCTACAGTTTTTAGGAATTTTCTATGTGAATCTATAGCTAATAACAGCTTTTTTCTTCTTTCTACCCCTTAGTTCTTACTTCTTTTCCTTATATTATTGTGCAGGGTAGGACTTTCAGAACAGTTTTGAATCAAAGCATTTTCTTACTCCTGATTTTAAAGGGAATAGCTTTAACATTTGAATACAGAGTATAAATGCCATAGGGTTTTTTTCCCCACTTTTAATTTTTTCACATTAAGAAAATTTTCTTTGATTCCTAATTTTAGAATCATGAATGGTTGTTGAATTTTGTTGAATTTTTCTACACTTATTTGAGATGATTATTATTTTTCCCTTTTAATCTGTTAAAGTAGTGATTTCATTTAATAGATTTTCTAATGTTGAATTATATTTGCATTTCTGGAAATAATCCAATTTGACATGATGTATCTTTTGATATGCTGCTTATTTTGATCAAAGTCATACATTTACATAATCAAAAATAAAATTCCCTCTCCCCAGAGGCAAGCATTTTTAATATTTGTGCTTTAGCTCTTCTAGTGGTTAGTTCCAGCTCTTAAAATAATTTTCTTATAGCATTTTCCTAAATTATTAGTTCTAGAAAATGCATCTATTGACTTTCTTCTGTGACAGATGAGATTTTAGCTTACACAACCACTCTTCTTCACTTCAAAATTTTTATATCTATGTCACCATTTTTACTATTTTTATAAATCAACAATGTTCTAAAAGCTCTTTCTAGTTCCACCCAATACAGGCAACATCCCTTGATGTCTTCCCTCGTAATCTAATACCATCTACAGCCCTTCACTGTCTCCCTGTCATGTTTTCTAATTTCAAAATTGAAAACATTTACAGTCTGTTCTGTATTTATAATAAACCTTTCATTGTTTTGTCAAAAATCAATAAATACTTAAATTATTATGATTGTACTATATAAGAATTTTTCACTCTGATATGACCAAATTTCTTTCACTAAATGTCACAACATTGTGACCCACAAAGGATAAAGTTCTCAGCACAAAGATCAAACAGATTGGTGTGAGTAAAAACAGTCTCTAAATCATGTCATATTCTAATTCACTTCATATTTGGACCATGAATTCTTAAAGAATATTTTCCCCTAAAATTTCTCAATGTCTTTTTTTTCTCTTGTTCAAAGAAGCAATATTTGCATTCTTTACCATATCCCTAATACCATCTAGCTTTTTAGTCATTTTACTAATGAACAATAATAAAAAGAACCCATTCATGCTCTTAAAGACATTCTCGACATCACAAACTTGCCACTCCAATTTATACTGCTGTATTTCTAGGCTGCTGCATAGCTGACAACATCAAGGGCTACTTCTTCCCTCCCTCCCTCCCTCCTTCCTTTCTTTCTTCTATCTTATATTTACTTCTTTCCTCGTTTGCAATGTTGCATGGTGGTGTGCATTCTCAAATAACTTTCTTAAAAAAAAGAGTTGACCAAAAGTAAACCATTTGAGTCCTTATAAGGCCTTCGTACTTGACTGGTCATTTAGTAAAAGATATGATTTTAGTTGAGATTCATTTTCCCTTAAAGCTCCAAAGGCCTTGCTCTACTGCTTTCTAGCATTGATTATTGCCATTGAGAAGCCTGATGCTGGTCAAATGCTCACTCCTTTCTAATAGTTGACCTGCATTTCCCACCTCTGGAATTTTTTTTTTTTTTTTATGAATTCCCCATTATCTGTGGTGATTTAAAATTTCATTTTTGGTCTAGGTCTAGGTCTTTTTCATGCATGCTTTTTGGAACATGGTAGGCCTTTTCAACTTGAAGACTCATCTCTCTCTTTAGCCCTGCAAATTATTCTTATATTTTTTCTGTGGCAATTGCCTCCTGTTTACTTTCTCCTTTGTCTATATCTTGAATGTCTATTAGCTGAAAGTGAAACTTCTTTATTGAGTTAGTGTCTCTCTCTCTGTCTCTCTCTCTCTCTCTCTCTCCACCCCCACCTCTCTCTCTCACTTCACATAAATGGGCACTTGATTTATGACAGATAAAACACTGTGATGTTCTGAAGAAGGGTGGTCTTTTCAATAAATGGTTCTGTGTTAATTGTATATCCATATGAGAAAAAAATTAATCTTGACTTCAGCCTCACACCATACACAAGAATAAATTCCAGGTGAATTATAGATCTAAATGTGGAAGGTAAAACAAAGATAGGAACATAGGAGGGTATTTTTATGATTTTTAGGTAGGAAAAATTTCTAAAACTGAACACAAAAAGCACAAACCATAAAAAAGGTTTGTAAATGGACATTAAAATTATAAACTTTGGATAATCAAAAGATATCATTAACTGAATAAAAAGGCAAAATAGAGTAGGAAAAGATATTTGCAATACATATAATCTACGAAAGGGTAATATCCAGAATATATATGTCTTTGGCTTATATCTCTAAGCCAAGAAAGAAACTCCCAAGAAAAATCGGCAGAGTTCTTGAATAAGGAGTTCCCTCTAAAAATCTATGCAAAAGCAAACACGCTATACATAATAGTCTTCAACCTCTTTAGTCATCAAAATAAATTTTAAATTAAAATCACTTTGGAGAACTTCTTGGCAGTTTCCACTGAAGCTGAAAACATGGATGTCTTATGACCCAACCATTCCACTTCCTTGGCATATACGTAAAAATGCATATATCTGTGCAAAAAAATGTCATGTGCAAGTGTATTCATAGCAGCACTATTCATGATAACCCAAATGTTTGTGAACAGTAGAATGGACAATAAATTGTGATATTATACTCACCAGAAAGATGAATCACATAAATATAATGTTGAACAGAAGACACAAAAGAATATGGATTGTATTATTTCATTTACACAAAATTCAAAAGCTGGCCAAACTAACCTGCTAGAAATCAGAAGGAAGGGGGGTTGGTAGGGATTAGAAGGGATCATGGTACAGACTTCTGGGGTGCTGGTCTTATTCTGTTTCTTGACCCGGTGATGGTTATATGGGTGTTTCCTCTGTCATAATTAATCAAGCTATCCTCATGGTTTGTGCTCAATGCCTATAATCCTAGCACTTTGGGAGGCTGCGGTGGGAGGATTACTTGAGCCCAGGAGTTCTAGAACAGCCTGCACAAAATAGTGAGACCCAGTCTCTACAAAAAATAATAATTAAAAAAATTAGCTGGATGTGTTGGTGTGCACTTGTAGTCCTAGCTACTCTTAGGAGGCTGAGGCAGGAGGATCCCTTGAGCCCGTTAGTTGGAGGTTGCAGTGAGCTATGATTGTGCCACTGCATTCCAGACTGGAATAGTAATAGTAATAAACCCATTACAAGTTAACATAAATAACATATTACAAATCCCTTTAACATCTGACTCAATAAAAGGTAGTTGGACTCTCATACCTACTTCTGCAATCTGTTGTAATACAATGTTTGGTTAAGTAAAAATTCAACCTCACACAGCTATTAGTTAGAAAATGGAGGAGTATTTTAAGAGCCTTTTCAGATAATTATTGATATTCTTCTTTGATACTAAACCAGAGCTGGATAAGAGGTGGTTTCTTAAAAGTTAGTTTCAGTGTAGAATCTGAAACCATATCCTAGAACTTTTTGTACTGTGACATCAAAATACATTAGTCTACCTTGCAGTTTGAATGGATGTTTTACTCGGGTATGAATTTGTAACATCATGTATTAGACATTTGGAAAATATTGGTTCCTTGAGTTATGCAGGTCTTCTAATCATTGGTACCTTTCATTGGACAATACAAAAAAATCAAAATGTTAAAATGTCACCACTGTTCTTATCAAAAAAAGTCTCATGGTGGTAGGTAAAAGTCAAAAATTCTAAATTTTCACTTGAAAACTTGAATTTTATCTGTGGCAGCAAAAACTGTCAGATATTTTCCGTGAAGTCAGGCTTATTCCTTTCATTTTTGATAAAATGTTTGCCACCTACCTAAATCTGAAAACACTTAGTTTGTCTTGTCAGTTTTTCTTTCAAGTAAAAATGATGTCCCATGGAAAAAAAAAAAAAAGTAGCACCTTCATCTTGCAACTCAAACAATCACAGAAGGGCTTTTCCTTGAGACAGACATTGTACTTCAGTATGCAGCAGAAGTCTTTGTATGTGCTTCTCATTTTATCACATAGAATATGAAAAAGATTTGTACTCAAGGGTCAATAGTTAATAATATTAACAACTTTTACTATTGCATCAAGGATATTCTTAAGTGAAACTAACAATTAATTTATTCATTTCACGATGAGGGCATGGCAATGAAGAACGCAAGGACCACTAGAACAGTCTGGTTCCACTGCCCTCCTAGATTCCTGCTAAGGCACCAGCAGTTTTACTCACCGTTGCTTTATGCTATGGGTGCAAATGTGAACACAGTTATTCTAGGATGGACCATTAGATTCAAAAGAAGTTATTCAACACTTTGAGTACTTCACTTAAGTTACTGCCAATGATTCACATAGAGGTGATTATCCTGGGTTATCCAGGTGGGCCCAATGTAATCACAGGGGCCTTACATGCCGAAGAAGAAGGCAGAAGAGTGTGTCAGAGAGATTTGAAGACGCTATGTTGCTGGCTTGGAAAATGGCAGAAGGGGCCACCAGCCAAGGGACTCAGGTGGCCTCTAGAAGCTGGAAAAGGCAAGGAAATAGATTGTTCCCTAGAACCGCCAAAGGAAGTATCCCCTTGGTGACACCTTAATTAGCTCCGGGAGACCTATTTTGAACTTCTGACCACCGGAACAATGAGATAATAAATTTGTATTGTTTTAAGTGAGTAAATTTGTGGTCGTTTGTTATAGCAGGAATAGGACACAAATACACTGGTCATACTGATTGCTTCTGGGGAGAACTGAGAACTGCGTCACTTGCAGAGAAGAGGGAAAGGAAACTTTCTCTTCGTATCTTTTTGTACCTTGATTCTTGAGAATAAATTACCTACTCAAAAAATTGAATTAAATGAAAAGTAAAAATAAAAACCTCTACATACTTGATCAATGTTGTCAGGTCTTCAATCCCACAGAGAAAAACTAAGACCAGTTCAACTTTTGTTTCTTTGTGGAAAATATGCTTTTTCTGACTGAATACTTAACAATTATTTTCTTTCTCTTTATAATCCAAAGGTGTCGCCAGAATTTCTCCACATATAATTTGTACTATACTCACCTTCAGAAAAAACAGGGAGGGTAGATGAAGAGTCCCTCATGCCCTGCATCCGGGAGCTGCCCTTCACAATAACTTCCCGCCAGCCCCAGCCAGAGAGCACTGGGTTTCACTCGTTCTGGGCCAGGATTTATGCTAATTTGCCTGCCTCATTCAGGTGGTGTGAATTCCAATCTTACAATCGTTAAATTAAATTTAGCCTACAGCTGCCTCCTTACATATTTTCAGTTTGGTCTAGAGGTTTCTCTGTACCTAATGAATAATAACATAACTGGATGTGTAAACAGGCTATAACCTATTCTTGCACCGATCACCAAGTTTCAGCCAATCAAAGGTGGCCAACTGTTCAAACAGCGTTCAAATAAGACAAATGCAGAGCTGTAATCAGTTCCAGTGTTTCTGTACCTCACTTCCGTGTTCTGTATGTCACTTTGATTTTTTGTCCATAAATTTCCCTTGACCACGCAGCAGTACTGGAGTCTCTCTGAACCTTTTCTGGTTTGGAAGCTGCCCAATTCGTGACTCGTTCTTTGCTCAATTAAACTTGGTTAAACTTAAATTTGTCGAGAGTTTTTCTTTTAACACAGTGTAAAAAGGGTTGCTAACGTCCCCATGTGGCTGCTGTTCAGCCCTGACACTTGGCACGTGTCCCTGCATCTACTCAAACCAGTTGACAATGTATTTTAAGTTCCCAGTTTGTGGACCGGCTTATTATGAATCCGAATTTATGCAGTTAGTTAGGTTCTGACCTACCCTACCTGCAGGGTGTAGAGACCAAGGAAGATTTGCTGAAAAAAATCACTGACACAAGGTAGATTGATTAATAGGAGAAAAGGAATACAAATTTACTTAACGTGTTTACATAGGCGCCTTCAGAATGAAGATACAACCTCCTAATCAGATACATAAGTTTATAAAGAATGAGGGCTTACATTGTGACAAAACAGGTTGTTAAGTGGCAAGACAGGTTATGGGAGGGAGAGAGGAAGACGCTTGGCTAGCAAAGGGGTCTTGTAATATAAATGAAACCCTATAGGTAGCAGCCCTCAGAGAGAACAGATGGTAAATGTTTCTTTTCAGATCTTTAAAGGTGTCAGACACTCAGCTAATCTATCCTAGCTTGGATAAGGGAAGACCTGGCTGCATTAATGGAGATTCTCTACAGATGGTAATTTCGCCCCTTAAAAAACAGGTTTGCAGCCTTACTTCTGCCTGCTGGACTTGCAGGCTGCTTGCAGCCATCTCAAAATATGTCAACGAGATATATTTTGGGGTAAAATATTCTGATTTCCTTCAAAGGCCCTCTTTCCAGACCCCTCCATTAACAGGCATAGACGTACCAGCCCCACCTGTTAAGGTCCAATTCTAATCCCTCTCCAGTGAGGTCCTCAGATTCAGCCCCTGCTTACAAATCCTGGTTTTCCCTTTCCTGGCTTCAAGCTCAGCTACAAATTAAAACAGTTTTTGTTCTAGTTTATCCAGCATTGTTATGTGTTTGGATTGGGAAGGACAGAGACCTCTCTCATGCCAGCTCAGTCCTATCAGTGCAGCAGAGTGACCAGAAGTATCAATTCTACATGGTGAGTTCCTGGTAATGCTTTCTTATCACACCCAACATAATGATTAATGACAGAGACTTTAGAACTGGATAGAGCAGGATTTGAATTAGCAGTGGAATATTACTCAAGTTACATAATTGCTCTGAATGAGCATCTTGCTTCATTTATAAATGTGCATAATGACACTCTCACAGGACTTTCCCAAAGAATAAATGAAATCCTAGCACGTGGTGTCAGGTGCCACTCATCTCATTATCTGGCACTTTCTGCATTATGGCTTTCTGCTGTTGTGTCACTGTTGACATCTTGGACGCTGCTAAGGGTATCAAACAATCTTGTTAAGTTTCCTTTGATTCCCTGAAGGGCAAATCTCAGTCTTCAAGACTATTCCATTGTGTACTCATTTGAGAATGCTTTCTCAAATGTGCCATCTGTCGTTTCTTATTTTCCATTGTTGACTCTGTCTAGAACAGAGAGGGTCTCTTTGTACCTAGTGCCTGACAACTGGTAGAGTGTGTGCTCTGCTCTTGGCCATGGCATTGCCCCTTTTCAGATTGAAGTGCTCAATATGCACATTTCTGAGTAGAATTTCTAGACTCTTGCAGGTACTAGACCAGGACAGCTGTTTCATGAGATTGGTTCTCATCATACCCAAATTGTCTCATCTCTAATACTCTGAACCAATACAGCACACACACACACACACACACACACACACACACACACACACATACCACCACCATTACTAGCACAGATGATCTCCTCTCCATTCCCATCTGTAAGTGGTATAATTATTTGAGATTTGAGTAGTGATGTATCCCTCTATTTCCTTACCAAGAGGAATTGTGTGTTGGAGGAATAGGAGAATGGAAGGTAGTAGTAGAGAAATAGCACCACAGTTTTTAGTTGGTATTGACCCCATGTCTCTGAACCAGAGGCAAGATGGTAAGGGGGGAACAGATCAATCATATTTGTTCAGGCTGGAAGGTTTGGTCTGTTTCAAGAGGCAAAACACATATTAACGGTCAGTTGTGATTTGCAGTTCTGCTCCATACATCTCTTTTTGCATTTTGACAATAGGTTCACCAACATTAGTTTTTAGTGTGACATGCATTAATATTTTTCTGCATATCATGTGTATTTAGTTGTGAGAGGCTGTGTCTGGGATCACTAATCCCAAATGTTACTTTTAATTCAAAATGTCTTACAAAATTTGATAATTTTTATCCCAGCTGAAATTTGTATTAAGGCAACAAGAAAATCAAGACAAAAAGATTGAGCATACTTGAACATAACTGGACCCAAAGTAAGTGCCTAATGTCTTTTTGCATTGAATCCAATAATAAACATGGTCCCACATTGCTAGTACCACCATTTCAGAGTCTCTTTCTATGAGACAATGTAGAGAACATCTCAATAAATTGGACCTGGTGCATCGCTCAATTCTTATTGTTCTACACATGTCATACAACTCCTCTTTGGTTCTGGCAAGATGATCTATATTCCACCCTCCACACATGACTAGTCCATTCCGTCATCATGCTTCTGGTCGTTAATTGCTCCATTGTGAACATTTGCTTCCCCTCCCTTTGGTGTCCATGTCTCTAGTCAATTTGCATCTGCCCCACAACACACTTCTCCCAGAAAAAAAAAAAATGCCCCTAATTAACTCATATGCCATCCTGTCTGAGTCCAGCTCCCCTCAGAAGGCATATATTTAGCTTCTGGCACATTAATCTGCCTTCATTATCATGTTCCTCTTAAAAGACAACTTTCTGTAATGTCAGTGTGTTTGCCTGTTCTGATTGTCCTTGACCAGAGCTCATGGAAGACAAGACCTACCTCCTTGCCATGTTCTCTGACTCCTCCTCCTCTTTGGACAGAAATATCTGGTACAGCGCTCTGTACACAATAACAAGGAATATTGTTCACCACCTCGTGTATAGATCAATGATAGTATTGTTTAAAGCTAAGATTACTGAGGAGGTTTTATGCTGGATGCTAATTTATGCTAATGCAAGGAAAATCAAACAAGTTTTATTTGTTGTTGTTGAGGGATTTTTCCCTTTAGCAATTCATTATAATGTGAACCTCATCGCCATCTGGGTATTTGTGGCAATCAGGTGGGAATTCAGAACCTCTTTCCAACCCAAACACTGAAGTGAGGGGAGTCATCAACCTGAATTAATTATCGGCCTGTCAGGAAAAGACTGCAGGGCAAAATTATTATTCTTGAGGCAAGGCAAAATGCAAAACAGATTGGACTTTAAAATTTGGTAATTTCATAGTTAAAATAGTAAAGTAGTACTAATGGTATAAAATGGAAGCTGAAAAATTGGAATACTCTATGAAAACCACTGAAATGGAACAAGAAAGTGTAGTTCTAGTATTAAACTGAGATGAAGGCTACCTGCTCAACTGAATCAACCAACATTATTCGGTTTAGGGGATGCCATTCTCTATTGTGTGACATCATTAATTAATCACAGCAGTACCTTTTTTCCTGTCTTTCCATACAGAGGTTCAGAATTCTTTTCAGGTAGCCACTAGCCATAGATTGAATTTGTTACATGTGATAGTCATTCAGCAAACATTCATGCCCCTCTTCCTCCCTGTATAGGCACAGTATATTTCCCTACCTCACTGATATTGGACTTGGCCCTATGACTTGCTATGACCAATGGGATGTCATAAGAAGAGAGGCCTTAAATGTGCTGGTGTGATTTGGTTCTAGGCTCTTCTGCTCTGGTGTCTACCATGAGAAAAGAATGCCCCAGGTAGCCACTGGCTCTTTAGCCTATGACTCACGACAAATATACATGGAGTACACTTGATCCCAACCTGCAGCCTGAAGCAGAACACATGAATGAATTCTTGTTGTTGTAAGCCACTGAGTTTTAGGGTCCATCTTAGATGTAATTTATTGATAATTCCTGCCCTAAAAACTGGTAGAGCACAAGGAAATGACTAGGATAAAGTAGACCCATCTTTCAGAAGTAATAAGGAGCCAGTATAAAGAAGAAATAGCCATGTTGGAAGCTTGAATCATAGTCTTTTTTAGATTTTTTAGATTTTTGACTAATCTCTCAGTCTAGAGATGAGGACAATGAGCTTGAGAGAAATCAAATGATTTGACAGGCCAGGCATGGTGGCTCGCACCCATAATCCCAGCACTTTGGGAGGCCGAGGCAGGAGGATTGCTTGAGCTCAAGAGTTTGAGACCAGCCTGGACAACAGAGCAAGACCCTGTTTCTACAAAAAATTTAAAAATTAGCCTAGTGTGGTGGCATGCTCCTATAGTCCCAGTTTACTGCCGAGGCAGAAGAATCACTTGAGCCCAGGAGTTGGAGGCTGCAGTGAGCTATGACTGTAACACTGCACTCCAGCCCAGGTGACAGAGCAAGATCCCATCTTTAAAAAAAAAAAAGAGGTTTGACAGAAGAACCAAGGTGTCAGTTGAAGTCTCTTGATCACTACTAATGTACTCTTTTTGTAACAAAACAACAATGATGTGCTACCGGCATTCCGGACCAGAGAGAATTGAGCTGCCAAGCAGTGTCAACAAAAGAAGTGGCGGCCAGCCCCTCCCGGCTGCTGGGCTGCAGATTGCCCTGCGCAGGGTCGCTGGCTTTGTCCCTAGAGAACTCACCTCTGGGAGCTCTGAGGAAGAGCAAACACCCAGTCTGAGGTTCAGGCCATGGCCCAGAAACCTGATGGAGCAAAATTCTGCGAGGCAGGACAGAAATAAAAATGAGAAAGCAAAGCTTCAGCATAAAAAGTCCATCAAATGGTTTCCAGCCACTTTTAGGTTGGAAAATAGTCTGGGTCACCTATTTTTCAGAAAAGAGCCAAGGAAAGGGATGATTTCAGACATTAACACGTCAGCTAAGGTTGACCCAACATTTCAGCAGAGTAAGCTGCTGCCTATGGATGTGATTCCAGAGGCTTTGGGAAGACCATTCCCAGCCTTGTCGGGTTAAAGTGAAACTCCTCTTCTCCTTTGGCTCAGTGCTCACCCAGCACCAAGCAAAATTAGTCTGCAAGTAAGAGTAGTACCGTGCTTCTTAGCACCTATTCAAGTGCATAGCACACAAGAAACACTCAATGAATATTTTTCGAATGAATGAATGGACAAGCACGTAAACGAATGTTAAATACTTATGCTACCACTGATCTGACATAGAGGTTTATATTATAGTTTATTAAAAAAGGAGTCATAACTAAGCAAAAACATAAAAAGTATTGAGGTCAAGTTTAAATTCTGCTAACCTCTCATTCATTCATTTAACAAATATTAATATTCAATGTACAAGCACTGCTATGTACGAGCACTCTGCAATTGGCTGTAGATGGGAATCAAATAGATAGAAGAAGCCCCTGCCCTCAGGAAGCTGATGATAATTTAACCAGAGGAAGAGCTTAAGCACATAATCAAACATACACGAAAATATAAAATTAATAAGAAAAAGAACAGGGAACCATTTGAGAGTGTGAGAAGATGTGCACATTTTACATTAAAGGATCAGAGAAGGTCCCTCAAGCAAACATTCCCTAAAGGTCCCACTGGACATGTATGAACTGGAAAACAAACAGGCATAAAGAAATATCATTATTCACAGAACTCTGCATTTGAAATGCACCAGCTGATTGAGTGACACAGGGGCATGTGCAGTGAGCTGAGGACCTGCTATTTTTTCAGCCAGGCCCTACGACCCCTATTCTCCCCAGGAAGCTCCCCAAACCATTACCCCTTGTAAGCTAAAAGCCAGCAAATTACAACAATCAAACCTTTGAAATCTGATTACATATTACATACATCAGGTTTTTGTAAAATATGTAGACATCCAAACGTACCAAGCAAATAATCTGTATATGAAGACAAAAGATCCACAGCAGCAAATTCTGGGATATTTGGTAATGCTACCTGGTTAACTTTGTCGGTTCTAGTATTCTTCTTGCCAATAACTAGGTTAATTGCCAGCACAGCTTCACTGACCTATAATTAATGCATAAATCAGAATTCATAAAGGTAACCTTTCCATGAGGTAATAATATGAAAAAGTAAATTCATAAAATAATATTCCATATACATTGGAAGAAAAGAATAAAGACAACCTGAAAAAATAATATGTGATCCCTGACATGCAGAATATATCATAGTCAAACAAGTCATTTAGCGTTGACAATTTAATTAATGCATAAGTCATTTTAAATAAGCTACCTCACCTAGCAATGACAGATATTTGCCAAAATGTCAACTATGTACACATGTGTATCTGCCAATATTTTCACAATATTTTCATTAAAGAAAAGCTGAAACAAGCAGAGCGAGTTCTGGCTGATAGAGATTAAAAGCATTACACATATAACGAGTATTTCTAATCTTTTCAAAGAAATATAATTGGCACAAATCCCAAACAAGGTGAAATTCTCCTTTCTCTTTTATAGATACATTGTGTTGTCTTAATGGCTGGTAGGCAGAGAATACAGACACAGCAGTAAAAAGAAAGATTAGACAAAATTCACACCAACCTGTGCGGCAGCTCTTATCGCAATCCAGGCCAATGAACTGTACATTTCAAATTTACTTACTGTTGGTTCTGTAATAGAACTGCTTCTTCTGGGAGGAGGCTAAAAATATGACAAACGTTTTATGATAAAGATACCATAAAGTTTCATGATAAATTTTCTCATCTTCTGAAGATGACATTTTAGTGGAATACTATGTAGTCATTAATAATAATAACGCATCTATTGACATGAAAAGATAGTCAAAATATATTGGGGACAGAAAAGTGGAGGTTACAAAACTGAATGCAAAGCATGATCCCACTCTTCAAAGATACTGTTCACCCATATAGTCCCTGTACATAAAAGCAGGGAAAATCATTGACAGTGGTTATCTCGAGTTTTAAGGATAATTAAATTTTATTATATTTTTCTAACTTTCCATTATGAGCTTGCATTATTTGTGTAATAAATTAATAAAAATGGCATTTTAAGTAAAATTAAATTCCATTTTAGTAGAGAATCTATAAACTGAATATATTGTATGTAACAATGTCATAAAAGAGACTATTACCTAAAGGTTTTTGATAGGTATTTGCTATCATCTTTATAACTACGAAATATTAAAGAGATTATATTATTTATCATAAGGTTCCATAGAATAGCAAAAAGAAATAATGAATGGGGACATTTTTTGCCATAGGTGTGCATGTATATATATTTAGTTTTTAAACATAAGAAAGTCAAGGTTACAGAAATGGACAGAAAGAAACCGCACCAGTGGCATAATATCTGTTGTATATTTTTAAAGATAACTAAAATAAGTGTTAATAGTCTCTCTACAGATTTAAATAATCTGGATAGAGCTAACCATTAAATAGACCCCTTGATACTAATTTTTTGATACCTGTATTTTGACCAATTCTTTAATTTTCAGCAAAATTGCAGAGTAAAACAAACAATAACAAAAATGTCTTTCTTTTACTTTGGCTAGAAGAATACCAAGGAAAAGGAAAGGCAATTTATAATGCTGATGCCAAAGCAATAAGTACGAGACACAACTGGGGCCTAGCCTAGATTAAGTGTTAAGTGTGGGGGAAGATGATATCTAGAGAGATCTGTCTATGGGGAACCTGAGCAATATAGCCCAGTCCCAAGATAAAAAGGCCCTAATCATTAGCTGTAATGGAACTGTTTAGGCTCTGGGGTAGCAATTGCCAGTCTACAGGCTGTATAAGCTCGGGCAATTTACCTACTTAAATTCTGGAAGCAAGACTAACAGGCATGAAATGAAGAATAGAGAATAATATTAAATAACTAGAATGCACGACCAGTGACCCAAATATTTAAAAAAAAAAAAAAGAAAAGAATTTTGAATTGAGCAGAAAGCTTTATTGAGGAGGTCAGGCTTGAGCTCAGAGTAAAAATATTTGGAGTACAGAAAGACTATGGTGGGCATTTTTTAGATGGGAGAGGTGTTCAACATTGCACAGGAGATTCTAGCCCATATAAACAGGAAAGGAAAAGGAGGAAAAAAAGGGAAAAAATGCATTCTAGATTAGAAATGAAGAAGTAAAAGAGTTTTTCTTTACAGAAGACATGATCCTGTATGCAGAAAATCCTAAGAAATAAACATACACACATCCACAAGCACTACTAGAACAAATGTGTTTAGCAAGGTCGCAGAAAACAAAACTCAATGCTCACAAATCAACTGTATTTCTGTACAGTAGCAATAAACAATCCAGGAATGAAAATTTTAAAAATTCCATTAACAATAAAAATAAGCTCAATGAAAAGGCACAAGATTTGCACACTAAAAACAATGTACAAAACATTGTTGAGAGAAATTAACTAAGACCTAAATAAATGAGGAGACAATTCATATTCATGAATTGGAAGACTTAATATTGTTAAGATGGCAACTGTCATCAAATTGATCTATACATTCAGCACAATCCCTACAAAAATCCTTTTTTTTTTGCAGAGATTGATAAGCAGATCCTAAAATGTATATGAAAATGCAAAGGATTCCAAGTAGCCAAAAACATTACAAATAGGAAGAACAAGTTGGAGGACATGCACTTTTCAATTTCAAAATTTACTAGAAACTACAGGAATCAAGACAGTGGATACTTGTAGGAAGATAGACTTAGAGATCCATGAAGCAAGATTGAGGGTCTGGGAATAAACATTTACAATTATAATCAATTAGTTTTCAACAAAAGTACCAAGGCAATCCCTTGAGGAAAGGTTAGTCTTTTCAACAAACAGTACTGGGACAATTGGACATTCACGTTCAAAAACACGAACTTAGATCATTACCTCACACCCTCTAAAAATATTAACTCAAAATAGATCAGAGACTTAAATGTAAAAGTTAAAACTATAAAACTTTAAGAAGAAAACATAGAGGAAAATCTTCAACCTCTGAGATTAGGCAAAGGGTTCTTAGATATGCCACCAAAAACACAATCTATAAAATAAAAAAATGATAAATTGAAATTCATTAAATTAAAAACTTCTGTGCCTTTAAAGACAAGCTACTATGGTAGAAAATATTTGGAAATCATTTATCTGATAAGGAACTTGTGTCTAAAAAATATATGTATTATATTATATATATACACATATACACACATATATAAAAAAAAGAAAAATCTCAAAGCTCAATGATGAAAAAGACGATGACCCAATTTAAAAATGGGCAAAGGATCTGAATAGACATTTCCCCAAAGAAGATATACCAATGACCAATAAACACGTGAAAAGACCTCAGCATCATTAGCCATCAGGGAAATGCAAATCAAAAACACATGAGATATCACTTCATACCCACTAGGATGGCTACTATCAAAAAGATAGATAATAACAAGTGTTAGCAAGGATGTGGAGAAACTGGAACCCTCATATACTGCTGGTAAGAACATAAAATGGTGCAGCCACTTTGGAAAACAATCTGACAGATCATCACAAGGCTAAACATAGAGTTGCCATATGACCTAGGAATTCCACTCTTAGGTACATACCCCAAAAGAACTGAAAACTCCTGTCCACACAAAAACTTATATATGAATGTTCAAAGTAGCATCAATCATAATAGCCAAAAACTAGAAACAATTCAAATGTCCATCAACCGTTGAATGGATAAAGAAAATATGGTCTATCTATATAATGGAATACTATTCAGCAATAAAAAGGGACAAATTACTGTTACATGCTACGACATGGGTGAACTGAACCTGAACAACATTATGCCAGGTGAAAGAAGCAGACACAAAATACTACAAAATGTATGATTCCATTCACATGAAACGTCTGGAAAAGGCAACTCTACAGAGACAGAAAAGAGTTTGGTGGCTGTATGGTACCAGGGGTAGGAACAGGATTGACTACAAATGGGCATAAGGGATCTTTTTGGGGGGATAGAAATGTTCTAAAACTGGATGGTGGTATTAGTTGCACATCTCTATGAATTTACTAAACAGCCACAAATTGGAATCTTAAAATGGGTTAATTTCATGGATGGAAATTATACCTCAGTGAGTCTTTTTTAAATGTATGCATGCTGATCTCTCCCTTTGAACTACTTTTCTCCCACTTATAAACTTGGAAAAGTCCACTTATCCTTCAAAATTCATCTGATCTGTGAAGTCTCCAGCATTCCCCCAAAGCAGAATTAGTCCCTACTTTGTCCCACTTCTCACCTTGACATATCGTGATTACAGTCCTCGTCATGTTGCAGTACAATTATTTTTCCACCTTGATAGACTCTGTGCTTCTTGGGGAAAGAGAGTAAAAAGTACCTGACATACACTAAGCCCTCAATAAATGTTTCATTAATGAGTGAATAAAGGAATGTTCAAGAAATAGTCAATTTAGCTTAACTAACAAATAACTGTTAAATACCTACTATGTACAAAATGCTTCAGAAACAATATAGATGTTTAGCTGAAGTTACATAACGATAGATAATAGTTCCGTTTTTTTAAGTACTGATTATATCCAAGCCCATTATCTTGTCTAATTTTCCTAACCACCCTAAGGAGTAAGTATTAATATCATCACCTCCAATTCACAGATGAGGAAACTAGGCTTACAAAGGCCTGAGTGACACGGCTAGCTACTATGTCATGAAGCTAGGATTCAAACCCAAAGCAGTGCTGTATGGACACTACATAAAAGTGAAACAAAAGCACTTTCTTTTAAGGGTTTAGAATGTATTGTATTAGGACATATTTCAAATGCTTTATTATATTCGAACGGTCTGAATATGTCTGGATGAAAATTTTTTGCAATTTATTTTTGGATGTTTTCTGTACTTCTAGTAATTCTGTGACTTGCTAAAATATTTATACTGTGTCAAGACATACAGAAAATAATGATCATATTATATCAAATTATACTACTCTTTTCATTCAAATCTTAACTTCTTCACACTCTTAATTATAAACACTTCTTTAGTAAAGGCCAAAAAGGTAACACATTATCTTCCCAGCATCCCATTAATTTGTATTGCCACCTGCTACGAAAACAAAGATTTTTTTTCCTCTTACTAGAAATAAACATGTTTATCACACCACAAAAGTAACTTTTCCTAGTTTGTAATTATTTTTATTTAACAAAATAGGTGCTATCCACCTAAGGCAGCTACCATATAAATAATGCAATTGACTGAGAATCTCTTTGCCTAAAGGTTTTAAATTATGTTTACGCTGTATGAAAAATTAAAGATTTGACACCAGCATTTTCTGAAAAGATCTCTTGGTGGGTCAAATGACTATTCAATGAGGATGAAATAGGAAAACCTACTAAAATTTTAAAATAAAAAATAAAATTACTTGGCTCATATATCTTAGACCCACTGGGATTATTCCTGCCTCTAAGACCTCCCCCAGTCCAGACCTTTGGTACTCGAGTGTGGTGCACAGACCAGCAGGCTCAGCACTATGTGGGAGCTCGTCGGAAGTGCCAAACTCAGACCCCATTCCCAACCTGCTGAATCAGAATGCCTAATTCACAAGCTTTTCAGAGATGTTTCTGTACCTTAGTTGGGAATCACTGCATTTCTCTGCAACCCCACAGAGCTCCCTCCTCATCCAGCAAACCCCATCTTGAACACCATCTCTTCCCACTACAATCCCATCAACCCAAGTTATTTCCTAATCCTAAAAGTCATTCCCCCTTTCCCTTTTTCTCCCTCGTTCCCTCCCATCTGGCCCCCTCTGGCTTTCTTCCTTTCCTGGTTTATTGTCTGTTGCCCTCTACTGAAAGGCAAGAACAGGGGCTGAGTTTGCCTCGGACACTGATTTAACACCTTGCTCTGGAACAGTGCTTGGATCATAGTAGGAGCTCAACAGATGTGTGACGAATGAATCAAAAAGTGATCTGTTTATAGGCCATATCAGTGTTGAAAATCTTATTTGTCCATCTGTTTAACCAGTATGTCATTTCCTGCAATGTCCTGATCAATACTAAGGACTCATTGCCACAGAGTATTTACATACACCTACAGTTCATACATAACATTTTAACAGGCAAAAAATGTCTACATGAGATCAATTTCCAGAGCTTTGATATCCAAAGAAGTATCTAAATATAAATGTAACCATAAAGTAATGAATTAATTTCTCCAAGCCACACAGGAAATTCAGCCTCATTATTTCAGTAGCACAGTGTTACCAAAATAGCAAGCTCAAAGGCAATTAACTTATAATTTCTAATAAAATAGGCTATTACCTTAACTGTTAATAGTGATGCTGAAATTTTTTTCCTTGGCTTCATCAGATGAAAATATAATAGGGCCATTTCTAGGTAGGAGTCTCTTATCAACCTAAAATGATATAACGTTGTACTTAGTAAAAATAGCTTCACTGCTCATAATCATTTGCATCATTTGCCAAAAATTTCTGAGCTCATGAAAGGTAAAAATTGGTAAAATCGGCATTTGTCCCAAACTCACACCCTATTTTCATAGCACTTTTGGCCACAGATACTAGCACCTTCCTCCCTACTAAAATTGGAAGCTCTTGAAAAGAGTTGAACATTCTACCTTGTCCTTTGTTGGTAATACTCCATGCCATGACTGCTATGAAGCCCAATATCAAGACCATTCTAGAATATTCCAGCACACAAGGCACTAAAGAAGTGAAGGCCAGAACTGGAGGAACCTATCCTGAAAAATAGGCCTCTCTCTCTACCCTCCTACATTAGTTAAAATGGAAAGAAACACACAGAGTTATGCAATGCAAAAAGCCCTGATTTGGTATGGGTTAGGTCTATGTATTCATACCAAACCTGTTGGTTGGGGGTCAGTGCAGTTGTTACTCTCAATATTGAGGTGATTTTTATACAGAACTAAGTTGGCCAGTCCTGGTGCTGAGGACCAGAGTGAATATCCACACAAATCCCTTCTAGATACAATTCCACATCCCAGGGAGGAACTTCTGGTTTACAAGTCAGTAATCCAGAGGGAAGTCCTACCAATCCTGGGACTGACAGCAGATCTAGATACAGGCCAGAAGTGATTCACAGTCCAGTGCACCATTGGGATGACAGCCGTCATCTACCATTACTGTGAAGGAGGCCTTGGTTCAGGGCCAAGAGCAACAAGCTTGAGAGGCATCCCATGGACTACCCCTGCCATGAACAGGCCTTCCAATCCTTCCAGCCTTGTATAGTCAAAGTTCTACAGAACACGGGGCTCAAACCAAACACACACAGCTTCAACAATGGAAAGATACATTTCTTTACCCTGAGTTTTGATCATTTTTCAAGCTTAGTTGTACAGCTTCATATAAACTCTCAAATTGTAAATTTGGAGATTTATCTTCCATCAGTATTTGACGTTCTATTTTGCCTGGAAAAAGAAAAAGATATACAAAGATGGTTTTTCCTTTTTTTATCATTTAGAACTTAAGAACAAGTATTTCATGCTGGAAATTTGGGAAATCTGATGTGCTGTCCTTTTGTCTGTCTGTCATTTCTTGCAGAAAGGTAAGCTAGTAGAGAAAGATCTATTGCTTCCTTCTCCAGGAATCTCAGGATTCCCCTGCCTTCAGCGGGCCACACTGAGTCAAGACTCCTTTGGCTTTCCTGACACAACTGGTCTTACCATCTTATTTTTCCCTCCATTTCCTTACTTTGTGCTTCCACCTCCTCCTGAATCTCATTCCTTTTTCCTACATTCAGTTTCCTCTTTTCCCTGTCTACTTTACAGACATCATGAAAAACACCTGCACTCCCATGTTTATTGCAGCACTATCCACAATGGCCAAGATACGGAATCAACCTAAGTGCCCTTCGAAGGATGAATGGATAAAGAAAATGTGGTATAGGTATAATGAAATATCATGCAGCCTTAAAAAACAAGAAAATCTTGTCATTTGCAACAACATAGATGAACCCAGAGGACATTATGCGAGGTCAAATAAGCCAGGCACAGAAAGAAAAATATCCCATGATATCACTTAATTGTACAACATTTAAAAAGTCAAACTCATAGAAGTAGAGAGAGAGTCACACGGTGGTTGCCAGAAAGTGGAGGGTGGGAGGACTGGGGAGTGGGGAGATGTTGTTCAAAGGGTGCAAAGTTTCACTTAGACAGGAGGAATAAGTTCTGGGGATCTATGGTATAGCATGGTAATGATAATTAATAATCATATAGTGTACACTTGAAAATTGCTAAGAGTGTAGTTTTTAAATGCCCTCTCTACAAAAAAGTAAAAATATGTGAGGTGACAGATACATTAATTAGCTTGATTTAATCATTCCACATTGTATACATATACCAAAATATCACATTATGCCCCATAAATATATACAATTTTTGTGTCAATTAAAAAAAAAATTTTTTAAAAATTTTAAATTAAAAGAAAGCACAAACTTAAAGGGAGTGGGGGGAAATGCTAAAACATCAGCCAATGCTTGAAAACTCTCCATGGTGATGCAAATGGTCCAGCCCCCACACAGCTCCCAGCCCTCAGGGTGAGCGGCAGCCTTCAACTGTAGGCTCTAGCAGAGCACCTGGGTAGCAAAAAGGGCAGGAAAGGGAAATCTTATAATCACTGTAAAAAGGATCTCAGTGTTCAAGCAGCCTGTGGAAAGGGCACAGGGCTGACCAGTGTCAAATTCACATCTGGGCACTATCATTTAATAGCCGCTGATTTTTGGAAAGTGACTTAACCAGACTACACCTCATTTTCCTAATCTGTCAACTGGGATTAGTCATGCCTACCTTGAAGAGATGTTGTAAATATTAGCAATATGGGATATAAAACATTGACTACAGTGCCTAGTGTGTAATAGATGCTCAGTAAATGAGAGCAATCATCATCATCTTTTTCTCACGGCTAAAATGGCCACAATAAAATTATATGAGGATATTATGCAAATAGGTATTGTATATAAGTTGTAAGTATAAGTATGATATAGCTATTTAATTTCAATGGTATGAATCTCTTGGTTATAGAAATTAACCAAAATGTTTAGCTAAGTAATGAAATGATGTAGCAAAAGTATCTTCCAAGCATTATTTAAGTAATAGCATTTATAGCTAAGTGGCTGATGCTGACCTTTTTTGGTTAAACATGAAACTTTGTATAAGAGAAGGGTCAATTATAATTATAAAAGAAATGAAGTAGTAGTACTTTTTTTCTTTCTATATATAAACTTAAAATATGCAGTGTTCTTTCTAAAACGGAGTTTGGCAGAGATACCAATGTGTTTAGTTATCGCCAAGCCCTTTGCAAAATCAGTAATTTTTATAGTCAGTAACCACATTTTTCAGAAGCCTATTCTCAATAGGAAAAACATTCCACTAATTTTATCATAGTTCTGACCCCAAATGCATCTTACCTTTCTGAAAAAGGATTTCAGCTTCCACCTCATGTTCCTGTATTGCTGCTGTCTTGCAGAGCTTCCTTGCCATTTCAAACAGATGGAGAGCGGGTAACCACCTCGAGGGGTCCTTCCTTTTATGGTTATAAAATACTTGCTTGGCCACTGTATGTCCTAAAAGAAAACAATAAAATATGTAGTGTTCATACCAAGCCTGCGAGTTCCAGATTGCTCTCACAGTAACGACATCTATTAAGGACGCCAGTGGTCTGCACAGTCTTTAGCATCCAAGAAATGTTTTAAAGAGGCACAGTGAACTGCAACAATAACCTTTCAAAACTTTATCTTTTTTAAAATTTCAAAATATTAAGGGGGTACAGATATTTTTGATACATGGCTTAAGCTGGGGCTATAAATGTGTCCATCACCCGAACAGTGTTCATTACACCCATTAGGTGGGTTTTTGCCCTTTCCCTTCTCTCCTCTCCCCCCTGCTTGATATCCAGTGATTTTACTTTCCTCTGTGTACTTGTGTGTCCATTGGCTAGTTCCAGTTTATTAATTTCCAACTTTTTCTTGTTTTTAAAATAAAGGATAGTCTCTCAAGTCTCTTTCAGTTCTAAAATTTCTCAATGCTCTGCAAAACAACTTCCATGCTCCTAAGATGAGGTTGTTAGTAAAGAAACATCTGGAAGTTTTATGTAGTTCCCAATGAAATTTGCATAAATTAATAGGTAGCAATTTTCTTCCTCTTAAGTGAGAGGGGCAGCCTTGCTTAGTTCCTGAGTGAGAAATCTTTCTCCACCCGTGCCGTGAGCACCTGCTGAGCCTTTCCACCCTAACATGAAGCACTACAGCAGTTGCTTACTATGCATTTTTCTTGTCATCCCAACTACACAGCAAACCCATAGGGATGGGGCCACATGCTACGCTTCTTATATGGTCCCACCATCACTTAACATAATGAAGGAATATGGTATGGAAGAGGCATTAGACTTTAACTGTGTGGCCTCAAAGACAGACATTTATTTAATAAATATTTTCTGAGTGTTTAAGCACTGGATAAAAATGAGAAAAGAGAATAATAAGAGCTAAGATTTATTAAACGTTTCCTAGATGCCGGGCACCATCCCAAGTACTTAACATGCGTTATTCACATGATCCACATTCACAACTGAGTGCGGACCATGATTATGCATATTTGACAGAGTAACTTGCCCAAGGTCACATGGCTAGTAAGTAGCAAAGACGTAACTTGAACCTATGCAGTCTAGCTCCAGGGCCTATACCCTATGCAATAATATTGCAACACCGTTTAAGAAGCAGATCACAGAGCTCAGTGTTTAATGGAGAATATGAACAGTCAGACAGGCCATCAAAATGCTATGTGGCCGATCGTGTAGCAGGGAAAACACAAGGCACTGTCACAGCAGATTAAAGGAGCCCCGGCCCAGATCCGGGAAAGGGCAGGGAAACCTTCACAGGGAACGTGGCTGTTTAGGCTGACAGTTGATGACTGCCTTCTCTTTGGGAATTATAAAGAAGAAAAACATTGGCATAAAGAGTAGAAGGTAACTAGGGGAAATACTATACTGATAGGACAGTTGAACACACACAATAAAGATATAAACAGAAAGGGCGTGTAGGATTGCAGAGTACACAGGCTGGGTTCTAGCAGAAGTGCGAGATCCTGGCCAGTCACGGGTGCTGCCACGTAATCTGAGGCTAGGAACAAGCTCCTACAGGCCTCTGGGCCTTGAGTGTCTTACTCTGAAAAATCGAGGCAGCAGAACTAGAAAATAGCAAAGTCCCTTTGGGCTCTGAAATTTTCCAATTCCAGGATGTTATACCCTATAAAGGATTTTTTAAAGACCTAGAACTTTTTGCAAATTTTTAGGTTAGGAATGTGTTATAGAAATGGCAAGATGGGGGAGAACATCTCAGTCTCTCTCTCTCTCTCTCTCTCTGTCTCCCTCGTCTCTCCCTCTCTCTTATCCGGGGAGAAGTTACTGGGCCCTTTCTCTGGACCAGGCTGGATGGTAGCACACTGCCGAGAATATGGAGATGAAGACGCCAAGTACTTGCTTCTGGGAGACTCCCAGGCTTGGCACAGTAAGAATAGCTCACACCTACAAAGCTCTGCCAACAAGCAAGGCACCCTTCGAAACACATTACATATTCTGCTCTCTTAAGCCAACAAGAAGCCAGTGGTGTTGGTACTTATCCACATTTCACAGGGGAGGAAATAGAAACACAGGGTAGTTAAATGACTTGTTCAGGGGAATTGAAAAGAATACTTTCTCCAGAGTCCACACTTTTGACCCCAACAGTTACCAGTTGTGATTAGATCCCAGGCAAGAAGAGAAAGAAAAACATATGCTCATATCATTTGTCCAATACAATCTCACATGTCAATATATCTCCCATTTTTATATATTTCACTTGTTTCAAATTATACTGCAGCTGTTGATTAATATAAGACAAAAATATCAAATATCTTCATGTGATTGTGGCACATACGTATGTATAAACATATATCAGTAGTACTATATATTATTATTAGTGCTATATATAATATATATTACATATTATAATATATGTTAAAATATATACTATATGTACTATATATATAGTATGTAATAAGGTACTAACATATAATAACAGTACTTGAACTGTCTTCTAGATTTTTGTTAAAATTAGAATTGTTACAGAAATTATTGATTATTTACTCTTTCTCCCTAACTAGATAGTAGGCCCTTTGAGGGCAGAGGTGATGACTGGCTCCCTACTATATCCCCACTTCCCATTATTCTTGCACATAAGTGGCCCTCGATGAATGTTTGTTGATTGAATAAGTGTAAAAAATTTCAGTGACTTTCATTCGTTCCTATTACACAATCAGGAATCCACTTTTTCATCTAATAAGGAAGCTCAAGTTTCAGTCATTAATGGAAAAAACAATCTTAAACAATTACGATGCTTATTTTGGTTTTATAAAAATAATCTCCAAATGCCTTTTTCTGTCAGAGGCTTTCACAAAGAAAAAAATGTAAATGGCTCTATTCTTGTGATTCAATTTATACTATAAAGAAAAACTGTCGAGAAAGCATCAAGTCACAGATGATTTTGTGCTTTATAATATTGAAATGCTCCTTTTTCCACTAAATATCAACTCTATGAAAAAGACGTCGTGAAACTGACGTTGTTTTGACAGGAAACCTGCTTTTGGTTTTGTTTTTTTAAGTCTGTATTTAATATAATATACCAGAAAGCAAGCTGTTCAGCTTCAAGCGAGTCTGAAACACAGCAACAGTATTGTCATCGAGCGGTGACAGTCTTCAAGATTAGTAAGTCAGAAAAGCAGAGAATACATTTGGTTTAACACAATCTGTATGATTTAACACAATCTGTACTTTCAGTTCCTGTAGAAATCAAATGTCCTGATAATATAAGAAATTGTGGACTAAAAATACAGGAAAAATAGCTCCTGTGAGATTAGCAAGCTGGAAGGAATTCGAGAAGCCAACTAAGTCAGCCTAACTTCATGAAGTAAGGAAATTTACCAATACAGAGGGGAAGTAATTTACATAAAGTAATAAAATTCATATCTGATGATGATCATAATCATATAATAACAATGATCAGTAATAATAATGAAAGGGAGGAGCAGAAGGCAGATAAGGAGAAGAGTCTGGACAGGCGACAACTTGAGTGTGTCCTTGTTGCCTCCCCTTCCTCAATCCAATCCAACCATCAGCCTCTCCTGAGCTGAGCTCACCTTCTGTGCAGGCCCTAGAAGGTGACGGTAAGAATAAAAACAGCTGGTACGGGATTTTCTGTACTCTGGGCTGGACAAGAGCCTTGGAACCAGAGTCAGGAAGCCTTGGGTCAAAGATGAGAGACAGTATCCTGGAGAGAACTCAAAACAATGTCTGTGAGCTCTGAAGAAAGACAGCTCTGGCTACTTGGCTCCTTGGTTTCTGAGGAGGTGCGAGGGGCCTGAAAATGGGCTGAGTGTTCTCTACTCCTGAAGCTGAACAATGCTGGCCTTTGCTGCTTCTCCTGGTGCCTCAACGGGGAACTGAACTCCTGAAGGCTTGTACAACACCAACCCACAGAGGGAAAACTAGCTACTCTTCACCACCACGTACAGCATTGCCACTGCTGAAATTAATCCAACAGCTGGACCTAAAGCACAATAAGTAGACAAAGTAAAATAGCCCGGCAAAGAAGATCCAGCAGCCAGCAAAAGGAAGAACAAATGTAACCCCCAGAAAAGGTGACAGTAGTAAAATAAAACTGATTGAAGGTGAAATGACAACTTGAATTAAAAAAATAAGAGCATATATAGAAATATAAAGTTTTCAGATAATTTTGGGAAGATGATCAATGCTGAAATCTGAATTGATCAGAAAGACCAAACAGAAGTATCTCAAATCAGAGGTGATAAGAATAAATGGAAATTATAAGGGAAAACATAATAGACTTGGAAGGCAGATCAACACTTGACATACAAATAATAATATTCAACACTTAATAGTGCTTACCATGGTCCAGGCACTGGTATAGGCGTCATTTGACCTTCTCAACAATCCTATGAGGTAAGTGCCATTATTATCCCTTTAATGTTTGTGTCCCTTCAAAATTCATATGTTAAAACCTAACATCCACGGTGATGGTATTAAGAGGTGGGGACTTTGGAAGGTGATTAGGTTGTGAGGGCTCTGCCCTCCTGAATGGAGTTAGTGAACATCCTTATAAAAGAGGCTCGGGAACACCTGTTTGCCCCCTCTGCCATGTGAGGATGCATAGAAGGTGACTTCTATGAAGCACAGCAAGCCCTCAGCAGACACTACATCTGCTGGTAACTTATTTGTGAGCTTCTCATCATCCAGAACAGTGAGCAATAAATTTCTGTTGTTTATAAATTACCCAGTCTAGGGTATTTTGTTATAGTAGCCCAAACAGACTAAGACATCCTCATTTTTAAAATGAGGAAACTGGCCAGGCGCGGTGGCTCACGCCTGTAATCCTAGCACTCTGGGAGGCCGAGGCGGGAGGATTGCTTGAGCTCAGGAGTTCGAGACCAGTCTGAGCAAGAGTGAGACCCCATCTCTACTATAAATAGAAATAAATTAGCCAAACAACTGAAAATAGAAAAAATTAGCTGGGCATGGTGGTGCGTGCCTGTAGTCCCAGCTACTCGGGAGGCTGAGGCAAGGGGATTACTTGAGCCCAGGAGTTTGAGGTTGCTGTGAGCTAGGCTGACTCCATGGCACTCTAGCCAGGGCAACAGAGTGAGACTCTTGTCTCAAAAAAAAAAAAGGCCGGGTGCGGTGGCTCACACCTGTAATCCTAGCTCTCTGGGAGGCCAAGGCGGGCAGATTGTTTGAGCTCAGGAGTTCGAAACCAGCCTGAGCAAGAGCGAGACCCCGTCTCTACCAAAATAGAAAGAAAGTAATTGGACAGCTAAAAATATATAGAAAAAATTAGCCGGGCATGGTGGCGCATGCCTGTAGTCCCAGCTACTTGGGAGGCTGAGGCAGGAGGATCGCTTGAGCCCAGGAGTTTGAGGTTGCTGTGAGCGAGGATGACGCCACGGCACGCTAGCCTGGGCAACACAGTGAGACTCTGTCTCACAAAAAAAAAAAAAAAAAAAATGAGGAAACTAAGGCACAAACAAGGCACATGCTCAGATGTGAAACTAGGCAGGTTGTCTCTAGCTGTACTAGTTAGTAGCTGAAGAAGAAGAAAGAACAGAGAGTGACTAGGCAATCATTAAGCAAGAAGAATTTTTCTCAGAGCTAGAAAGAGATTTGTCTGCAGATTGAAAGGACTCATTGGGTTATAGGCAAGGAAAGAAAAGTCTTATACCCAGACATATGCTAGTAAAATTCCTGAACTACAGAGACAAAAGAAGAAATCTTGCAAGCTTTCAGATAGAAAGAACAAATTCCTTATCGAAAGAAAAGAAAAATTAAACTGACACTGTAGTTCTCATTTGCAACATTCAAAGCTAGAAATGATGGAATAACCTCTATCAAATCCTGAGAGAAAAGGCCACACCCCAAGACTCTGACACTGAGTTGAGACAGCACATCATTCGCCTGTCAGAGTGCAAGAAAGGTATTTGCAGAGAACACAGAATCTGAGAGACTATCATCTGAGGGAAACACTCAAAAAGAAAAATAAAAAAAATTCAATCAACAGCCTGTAAAACAGAACAGAGACTGAAAGACTAAAGACTTTGAAGATGGATAAAAAGGAGGAGGAAGAGGCAGCAGCAGCACTTGCCCAGTGGTGGAATGACTGGGACTGGATGTTAGAAATCATAAATAGAGTTTCTTTAAAAAGGAAAAAAATAGTTCAAAGGAAAAACTTAAAGATATTTTGCATCAAAAAGTACTAAGTGATCTCAGTAAAATCTAGGAGCTGGAGAGAGTAGGAGAGGAGGAGGAAAAACCTGGAAATCTCTATACGGTGAGATTAAAGTAGGAAAGCAAAATTCATCTAAATGTCTCATCTGATTGGGGCAGCCTAGAAGAGAAGCAGGTAAGAGCCTCTTGGTGAGAGGAGATGGTTGGATCTGGGTAGGAGAGGAGGGGGCCACATGTCAGAGTCTGAGGACTGGGGAAGGAAAGGCACTATAAATGTCCAAAATATTAATAGGAAAAAGGTGATAAAAACAACTTGATCAAACTGACAAAGATAAAGAAACTAAAGTAAAATAAGTACTAAAGGCAAAGTAAAATGTAAGGAATAATTACAGCAGTAGTACCACCATGTATTGCATGGCCCCTATGTGCCAGGCACTGTGAAATATGATATATACTTTATCTCATTTAATTATTCCAAATATATAGGGTAAATAGCCCTATCCTCATTTTGACAATAAGGCATTAGACTCTAAGATCTTAGATGACTCACAAGATCAGACAACTAAGAAGTAGTAATGCCAAGATTCAAGCCTGGGCCCTTCAGAGCCCGAGCCCCCATCTAAGCAGCTTGTTCTGCACTCTCCACCCAGCTTTCCTGTTTCTGCTACCTGCGTGTGAGTCTTCTTTCCATACCACTGTCCACTAGTTTATTTTTCTTCAAATATTTGAAAAGGATCTAACACTCACTGAGCACATATCATATGCTCCAGGTGCTCAGTGCTTAATTTTCATTAGATTTTTACCTCGACTAAAGAATATTTCTTAAACCAATTTTTTTTTTTACAAAAGTTACGTCTGTTCATCGTGGAAGATTTAAAGGAAAGAGATAAACAAAAAGAAGAAAATAAACATCATCCATAGTCAACCAGCCAAGGAGAGTCTCTGTGAGCAGTTTGGTATAAATCCTTCTTGTCTTTATTTTCCAGTGGTATCATGATGCAGATAGTATGAGTATTTTGTAATTTTCTGTTTTATACATTTTCCAGTGTAGTGTGAACATCTTTCCATTGTATAAAAATTATTCTGCAACATCATTATCAGTAATTGCATAGAAGTCTACTGGATGAATGAAGTCTGAAAGCACCATGATTGATTGATTGATTGATCTCAAGCACTATGCTGGGTGCGTGGGATATCAGGTGGACAAAACAAAATTGTTGCCTTAAAAGGTTCATATTCTAATGCAGCCTTCAAACAAGTAAACTGTCCTTAACAACCAATGTAATGAGTGTTACGATAAGAATAAGCAATTAGAAGTGGGGCGGAGCATCTCACCCAGCCTTGGGGATCAGGAAAAGCTTCTCAGAGGCTATGATGGTTAACTGAGATGTGAAGGATGAACAGAGTTAAAGGAAGTGTATTCGTAAAGAGGCTGGGGGAGGTGAGAGAAGGATATGAGGGGAGCGGGGTTTCTGGGGTAGATTGTTCCAAACTGAGAAAGTAACACGTGCAAAGGTCCTACAGGGATTCAGGGTGACTGGAGGGCTGGGTGGGAAGGGGGATGGATAGGCCTGGACCACATTGTAGGAAGCCTTTTAAGCAAAAATAAATGGAGAGCGTTTATTTCAGGGACAGACTAGCGAAATAGAATACAGAAAGGTCATGAAAATAGGAACCCAGAGAGGGAGGGAGGGGGAAAACTGGGAGAATGCAGTGCCTGAGAATCCAAAAGTTAGGAGAGCAGAGTCTCAGGAAGTTGTGACTGATTTGCAACAGCAAATGCTGCTGAGGGTCAGAAAATCATACAGTGGAATTGTAAATTAATTCCATGGTGACCTCCTCAAGGGGGATTTCTCTGGTCCAAATCCAGGCTGAAGTGAGATAAGGAGTGAATGGGAGGGGAGAGAGGAGGTGGGGCAGAAGCCCCCTCCTCCCCAGTCCCGCTGGAACTGGAATAGGGTGTTGTTCAGGTGAGAGAGGCTTAGTGTGGGTTTACTTTGTTTGGTGGAGATTTGGAAATATTTACAAACTGAGGAAACAAAGGAAAAGGACATATTGAGTAAGGAGGGAAGAATATATGTGAGAGAGGAAGAAAAGTGCTGAGTGAGTTCCCTGAGAGGGGTGGAAGGAAGGGAGCAGGAGCTGGAGCAAGGCAGAAAAGGCTGGCAGGAAAAGGCTGGCAGCTTTGGCAGCGGGAAGGCTGCTCCCCTGAGATGAGAGTGAGGCCAGTTGTTTTTTGTTCATGAACAGTATGTTAAGCATTTTTTAAGATATAAGTACTTAATAGCATCAATTATAACTTAAAAGACATAATGCATTTTTACAAATTCCTCTCCAAAACCTTCTTTACCAGTTTGTCATAAATTTAAAGCAGCTAGATAGCAATTTAGTGGACAAAAAAAGAGTTTTATTTAAAAAATATACTTGTATTTTGTGTTTATAGGATTTTTTTTTTCAGCAAAGTTGCTGAAATATAGAGTAATTTTAAAGTAGATTATGTGGGTATAATTTCAATCTAAATGATTATCTGGATAAAGTGCAAAAAGAGTTCAGAGCAAGTAGTGGTTACACATGTTATAATTACTGTAATCAACTTCATGCTTTAATTCATACATAAAGACCATCCATACATCACAGAGTCTGGCACATGGTAAGTGATCAAAAACTATTTGTTAAATAAATAAATGGAGCCTGAGTATTCATAAATATTGCACCTTTTAAATGTCCTCATAAGAGAACCTTCCTAAGAACAACTTAAAATTTTTTATCAGTTACTCTAGTGCAATATATGTTTAAATGTTCTTACCAATTCTCATTTTTATTTTGGCCAATAACAGGACATGAGGAAGATAGATATTTTTCAAAGGTTGTGATGGATTTGCATATTCAGTATTTGATAAAGGAAATTCAATTGTTTCTCCCAAATTTAGCATCTATAAAAGAAACATTGCAATGAGCAATTAGTTAACGTGCTTTGGAGCAAGAAAAAAGACAAAAAGTAAGTTTTTAAGTCTTTGTGGACACAAAAGCATTCTCACCTGTTCAATAAGAATGTTGTGAGCTTGAGTCAACAAATTGGATTTTTCTGTTTTTAAAAAGTGAGAGTCCTTGAATTTCTCAGCTTTGGTTAAGTCATCCAGCAAAACTAGACTTCTTGCCAGGGTTAACAAAGATCGAGGAGAAATAAATTCATTTCCTTCAAGCAAATGTATTATAGCCTATGAAAATAAAATTATTCCTTTTTATAGTACAGTTTCCAATTCACTGAAACAAGAGCTGGTATGTTGATTGTTATGCATTCAGTATCTAACGGAATTTAAAATTTTTTCTCCTTTTGTTCTAACTGGGATGCCTCCCTAAATATAAATGTGAATAAAGTTTCCTTCCTACCTGAAGGTTTGTTATGATGTCTGCCTTTAAATGCTTTTCTTGTAGGCTAAGGACTACAGCTTGCATCAAGAATTCAGCCTGTAGCTCTGTGTCATCTGCACTTTTTGCCTCCATACATACTTCATTGATGAGGCTCACACCATCTGTCATATTGTTCTCTAAAATCAACAAATGTGGTTGTTTAAAATGCATCAAGAAAGTGATAAAGTATATATGTGTAATATCCCCAATGTTCATCACAGAAACATTGTACAATATCAAAGAACATGAGGATATTAAGACAGAAAACAAATAGACTCTACACACAACATGGAAAAGAAATTCATTGTACTTTGGGGGAAAGTATTAATACTTTAGGATATCCCAGTGCTATAAAAGTAATAATAATATTACATGAAATAATTTAATTTGGGAGATGGATAGAGATGGGTGAATAGGAAGGTATGCAAATAGGTAATTATGAGTCAATGTAAGAACATTTGTTATGTGTCAAGTTGTGATCTAAGAACTCTATAAATTTAACCCATTTAATTCTGACAATGATCCTGTGAAGTGGGTACAATTATCTCCATTTTACAGAGCAGGAAACTGAGACGCAGGGGGACTAAGAGACTTGGCCAAGAAAGACTTGGCCAGGACATAGCAGATGTAGCATTCACACCCAAGCGGGTAGGCTCTGGAATCTGTGCTCTTCACCCCTACTTTTAGCCACTGTCCCAGAGGACAAGAAGACCTGGGCATTAGTATTTTTAAATCTCCTTGACTGTTTTGCATATACTAGTAACATAATATGCCACTTTCAATGGTACGAAGGACTATTAAATGATTATTTTTATTTAATAAACTGAATTTTTAATTTTAGAAACAGATCAAGCTAGAAAGTGATAAAATGTTAACATTATAATAAGATATATCCCAATAAAGCCCCATTCACCTCTGTAAAATTAATTTTTATGAACACATTGACTAAGAAAATAGGATATTTGTACCTTTCACGATTCCAATGCCACGAATCTGTGCAACAAACGCAGTCACCAGTGCTAAGCGGCACCTCAACCACAGATGAATGTTGAAATATTCTCGGGCATTTAGGGAAATAGGGTCTAAAAACTCATTATCATCTTTATTTTCAGTGTTCTAAACAATATTAAAATGATGGTTATCTTTTCCATTTAGTAATGTCAAAGTTCTAGGCTAAGACTAAATGTAAGTTAAGAAAAGCATCTGGTATCATTTCACAGTATTCAAATTTTAAATTTAGAAATTATTCTTGCACATTCTACAAAACATAAAAAATACACAAACAAATAAATAAAATCATCCACAATCCCACAACCTTCTATTAACATTTTGGCATACTGTTTTAAGCTTTTCTTTTCCCTCTATACCCATTGTTGAAAAATAGTTTAGTAGTCTAAATTTTTCATTGCAAATTCCATTATCAGCTGTCTCCACATCATCAAAAGTTTTTGTAAACATCGTTTTAAGGGCTGAAAGTAATAAATAATATTCACTAATATTTATTTAGTGCTTATTATGTGTCAGACACTATGCTACATCCTTTATATACATTATTTTATTCAGTCATTCTAACAGCCAAGGGGAGTTGTTATTATTTTCATTTCACTGAGACCTAGAAAGGTTAACTATCTTGCTTACACTCCAAGATATTTTGGTAGAAATGGGATTCAAACTTGTCCTGCTGAATTTAGAGTCCAGCGACTTCATCCACAGTATTATATTGCTGTGTGCTGCTCACATTCCAAACATATGTACATCAACTGATTTACCATCCTCGTTATTACACTTTACAAAGGGGTGGTGACTGTCCAGAGCTACTGAGAAGGAGGTGCAAAAGGAGCTTTTTCCAGGGGGAAGTCCACTGTAGACACTTGGGAACTTTAAAATCATGTAGAACAACCCCCGCTCGTTCTAGGAATTTCCTTCTGTGCTTCTCTGACAGCTCATCATGACCATCCAATCAGCAACACCTGCTATCCAGGAGCAGCTAATAGGACTTGAAGGGGCCAGAGTGTGGACAGACAGGTGGGAAGTTCAGGAAGAGAAGGTTGAGCTGTTCCTGGAAACAAGAGCAAGCAGTGTGCAGAGGCCCACAGGCAGGATGGTGATCAGAATGGGCACATCAAGTACTCAAGGAGTCTAGTATTTAGATTAGCAATAGAGAAAAAAATGGCCATCGATATAACTTAATCTTTCAATGCTTACATTTCTTGTTACTAATAAAAAGTCAAATCACACTTAATCAAAATCAGGGTTTCTCAACCTTGGCACTACTGACTGATATTTTGGGCCAGATAATTGTTTTGGGGGGGCTGTCCTATATATTATAGGATGTTTAGCAACATCCCTGGCCTCTACCTAGAAGATTCCAGTAGCATCCCCTCTAGTTGTGACAATGAAAATATCTCTCGAGACTGCCAAATAGCCCCTGAGAGGCAAAATCAACCCTGGTTGACAAGCATTGTTCTAAGTCAGTTTTTAGAATTAGATTGCTTTTTAACACTTTTATTGCTTTTAATAGAAAGGAATGAATCTCTATTTAGGACAATTAGTTTTACTAATTTGTAATAATGCTAGATATTAGCGATTTTATTAGTAATGCGTGAAATAACTAGCAAGGGTTCTATGTGATGAATTTTTATTTTAATCCCAATCAACCCTGTGTTGTTAAATTACTTGATCTTATCAAAGTCCAATCACGGAACCTGTGACACCAATTGTCGATAGATTTGGGAGCTTAGATGGAAGAATCTAACCACTAGGAATCCAAAGCAGGAAACAGCACAGGTGTCTTACAGGCCAGTGCTGAGGCAATAAATTCAAAAGTGGAGTGAAGAGCAAGTCTTGTGAAATAACTTTATTTGCCAGGTAGATCATATCGAGACGACTATACTGACACATCTGATGGCACTTTAGTGATTATTACATCCAATTCCATCAGTTCACAAATGAGATTACAAAATTTTTAAAAGAAAATTTAAGGGCCTTTCCCAAGGTATGCCAGTTAATAAATAGGACTTAAAAACAGATCATTTTACTCTACATTCAATGTTTTTTCTACTTTATCCCTTCGCTTCATATAAATAATTAAACGATGTCCTAGCATGCCAATAGTTATTATACAAGTATTGTAAGGATAAACGTTAAATTCATACATACAGATGTTCCTGGAGAGATGGGATTCTCTGAGTCATCCTGTACTACCTTCTTTTTAAAAAGTTTTGAATCCTGGAGAAGTTGAAGTGTGGAAACTACTATTGCTGCACTGAAATAGAGAATATATTTTAAATGTTATTAGTATTTATGTTATTTCCTAAGTTTCTTTCTCCAAAAAACTTTTCCACATCCCCAACCACCTTCAAACAAGTTAGGTGCCCTTTGTGCATGCCCCAATAGCACCCTGGTCTTAACCATGCACTTGTACTTAGCACACTATTTAGCCGTCTATATACTGCTTTACAGCTAATTTGTCTTATTTCCTATTGAAACCCAGAATCTAGGCTGGGCGGTGGCTCACATCTGTAATCCTAGCACTCTGGAAGGCTGAGGTGGGAGGATAGCTTGAGCCCAGGAGTTGGAGACCAGCCTGAGCAAGACTGAGACGTCGCCCTGCTAAAAATGGAAAAAATTAGCTGGGTGTGGTGGCTCTCGCCTGTAGTCCCAGCTACTTGGGAGGCTGAGGCAGGAGGATTGCTTGAGCCCAGAAGTTTGAGGTTGCAGTGAGCTATGATGACACCACTTCACTCTAGCTGAGACAACAGAGCAAGACTTTGTCTCAAAAAAAAAAAAAAAAAAAAGAAAGAAAGTAAAAAGAAGCCCAGCATCTAGTATAGTGAGTGGAACATAATAGAAACAAACAAAAAAATATTTTTAAATGAAAATGAGCAAATAGAAGAATAAATGAATGAATGTTTTCAAGATCTAAACAAAACTTATTGACAATCTCATTAATAAAATGAACATACATGTATTTTCTATACATCAGAATGTGGATTTCCAGCTTTTTGAGGTCATAGAACTGTGTTATTGCTATTCACTTAGAAACTCTCAAGCTAAATTATTACTTAATCATTGTACTACATTAAGAAAACAGAGGCCAGGAGATAGGAATTTTCTTTATTTTCTGTTGCTCTATACACAAAATTTGTATGCACTTTGAACCATTATATCCTCCTCCCCTGTAGAAAGATAAATCTATAATTGACATCACATTTCTTCCAAATATTTTAATGATATATATTAAGAGCTGCCTTCTTTTGAAAATCTATTCCAAAACAAAATTCAGAATACAGAACAACCTGTATACCTGAAGATGCCCATCATAATGTTGCTTACAGCACAAAAAAATTGGTTGAAAGCCAGATGGACAATATACCCATCTCACTCCCACTTGATATCTCCACTTGTATAGATAATAGTCACATTTTATGGGTGTTAGGAGTTGCATTTTTTACCCCCCTCCACCAAAAAAAAAAATATGTTGAAGTCTTAACCCCCATACCTCGAAATGCAATCTTATTTGAGAATAGGTTCTTTACACAGGAAATGAAGTTAAACTAAAGTCATTATCATGGGCCCTAATCCAATATGACAGACTGGTATCTCTATAAAAATAAGAAATGTGGACAGAGACAGACATGCAGGGAGGGAGGATGAGGTGAAGACACACAGGCAGAAGACGGCCTTGATTACGTAAAGGAGTGATGCATCTGCAAGCCGAGGAACACCAAGGATCGCTGGCAAACACCAGAAGCTAGAAGAGGCAAGGAAGGATTCTCCCCTAGAGCCATCAGAGCAAGCACAGCTCTGCCAACACCTTGATTTCGGACTTCTGGCCTCCAGAACTGTGAGACAATAAAATTCTGTTGCTTTTAGGCACCCAGTTTTTGGTAGTTTGCTACGGCAGCCCTAGCAGATGAGTGACAATAGGTGAAAAGCAGACCCTTGCTTTCACCACCTCCACCCAAACCTGCTCCTCATCCATGTCCTCCACCCCAGACACAGAACTCAGCAGTTGCCATTGTTTCCTCTCTCCGACTTGCACTGCATGGCCAATCCATCAGCTTCGCTTTCAAAATACAGGTCCTCATCCCTCCACTGCTAGAACCTTTATCCAAGCCGCTATCATCTCCAGGCTGGACAAAGCAGTAGCTTCCTACCCAGTCTCCTCCATGGCTCTTGCCCCTGCAGTCCTGGTCCCCACATAGCAGCCACAGTGATCTTTTCAAGATGTAAAGGAGATTTACACGTTCCAGAGGCCTCCCATGTCCCTGGACGATGGTCAGTGAACCACCTGCTTTGGGTCAGTTACTGCGGTTTCTGGCCCTAGTATATGATCAGCTTCATCAGTGTCCATGGATGCCTGTAAGAAGGTCTCGTCTATGTTTGCAGGCTCCCAGAGTGTGTATATATGCTCATTGTTTAAATTATATTTTTAAAGCCCCCCCTTTTTTGGTGAATGTGTTGTATTAATATTAAAAACTGAAAGTATGGTGCTAACATTAGCCACAGAAATTTTCTCCTTTTCCCCCCAACAATCTTTTTTTTAAAAAAATCATAATAGCTGGTATTTACTGAGTATTTACCACCTGTCAGATGCTACGTTAAGTGCTTTCTGTGAATTAATTCATTTATTCCCCACCATAAATCTACAAGGCAGATACAAGTTGAGCATCCCCTATCCAAAAATCAAAAATGTTTCAAAATCCGAAACTTTTTGAGCACCAACATGACGCTCAAGGAAATGCTCATTGGAGTGTTCTGAGTTTTGAATTTTGGGATTTGGGATGCTCAACCTGGATAATACATATATTCCAAAATCTGAAAAGAAATCCAAATATGAAACATTTCTGGTTGCAAGCATTTCAGATAAGGGATACTCAATCTGTACTATCATCATCCCTATTTTCCAGATCTGAAAATGGAGACACAGAAATGTCAAATAACTTGCCCTCAAGTCACACAGCCAGAAAGAGGAGCCAGGAGCAGAACCCAGGCAATCAGCCCTGAGCCTGCTCTCTCTCTCTCAACCATTATGCTATGATGCCATCTCTGTATTTTCACACTTCTAACGAGTTTGGTTTTATTGATATTGGTATGGTGTTAGCACCATATTCACAATCGCTGTATAGTCACTGTTGACTGTACCTTTTATTAACATAAAAGGTACTTTGTGTATGATTCAATGCCCTTTGCCTTGCATTCTACTTAGAATGATAGTAATATTGTCACCCTTACTTTATTGCTTTACCTTTTATTAATATCTTTGATCATTCTTTTATTTTTAAAAATGTCTAGAACATTTTGACAGCGACTTATGATACAATTTTATATTTATTACTTTGAGTAGCATTCCTCTACTGTTCTTCTGAGAAAAGCACAAAACATTCCCATCCTTCTGGGATACTATTTTCCTTCCTCTGTCTCTCCCCCTCGTCCCCATAGTTCTTAGTGGGGCTTCCATGTTCTTTCGTGACTCTGCCTCCTTGGCCGTGGTGCTTGGGTCCAGGAGTGGGTACATGAACCAAGTTGAGCCAACCAGAGCACTTCTTCAATATCTGAACCTGGGGCGAGACACAGTCTCAATCTCTCTCTGTGTCAACTGGTGGCATTAGGAGCCTTGATCTAGTGGCAGAGATGTGCTCAGCCCTGTAGAGGAAGCCAATTAGATCAAATAAAGCCAACACATAGTCTGAAAGAGATAAGATGGAATGAGAAAAATCCCAGGAACACCCAAAACTCTGATCTCAGTAAACCCTCACCCATCCTTACTTCTATCTTCTTCTGCCTTATAGTCATATGAATCAGAAAATTTCCCCTTTTGCCTGTGTTGGTTCAAGTTAGGATATGTCACTTGCAATTAAAAATACCCTATCAAATCCAGGGAACTTTGACAATTTTACATTTATTGCCATTATAAACATGCCTTGTTTTCTTCTAGTATTTTATGCTTTCTAGGTTTATTATTTTTCCTTTGTTTTGTGTCTTTTGCTATGGAACTATTTGCTTTTATTTTCCACATTGATTTGAAAAATATATATTCTGGTATGTGTTTATATGTATATATATATTGTTTGGGGTTATTTTTAATATTTTCCAAAACACAATTCCCCATTAACTCATCTTAAAAACATAATTTTTCTCTATTTCTCAAAGTATGAAATGAAACAATGTATTTTGGTTCCCCAAATACAAGATAAAGAATTTAGTACTCTTTCATTGCCTTATCTCTCCCATATCCATTTATTATAATGTGATATATCATCCCTGAGTAATTATTAATTATATTTATGGTCTGTCAGCTTCTTCGGAAATCAGTTTTGACATTTGCAAACTTATCATTATTTAGACTGTGCACAAACCAGCTCTGATGCTCAAAACTAGTTATTTTTATAGAACAAATTCCCCATTCGTGAGTTCTTAATTATGAGATTTATCTCTTTTGTTGGCTGGAGTAGTTCTTCAAGTTCCCATACAGTGTTGAGGCACCTGCCCAGGTGTTTGGATAATGAACCCATTCTGAGTATGCGCTGAAAGAACGTTAAGGGCCAAGTCTTCTTCCTACTTCTTCCCTGGCCAGGATTTTTGCTCCTTTCAGGGGATAAAGTGGATATAGATTATCCCTTGTGGTTATTAGTCTATCTTTATCTGTGAGTACTATTTAAAAAAAAAAATCCCACCTCTTGCAGAAGTTTATTATCCCTAGTTTTCAGTACTATTAAGGTTTTTGCATTTTTCTGTCTTCATGTTTCCTCATATATTTCAATGGGAAGTTGGAAGAAAAACTATCAGGAAATGTTATTCTGATAATATTTTCAGGTGGAAATTGGTACTTCATTCATTGTTTTAACTTCATTTTGTAAGAGGATGATGTTTTTCCATGTGTTTATATTCTAGTTATAACTTCATCTTTTGTATGAAGGGTTTATGGTATTTGATCATTTACCAATAGTGTCTTTTTATCAATTTGTCAGCAACTTTATGTAAAATTGATATGAACTATTTGTCATATTTAATGCAAGTACAATCTTGTTTTCCTGGGTATTGTAGTTGTAAGGGCTTTTTTTGGTTATACTTACAAAAATTAAAATTTTTTACAGATTAAATAGGCTGACATTTTTCTTCGTAGTCAGTTCTAATTTTTTTTTTTATTTCAGGGTATTATGAGGGTACAAACATTATGGTTACACTTTATGTCTTTGCCTCACCCAAACGAGGGTTAAAGGCATGCCCTTCCCCCTACAATGCTCCCCATGTCCTTTAGTTGCGGATTTATTCCCCCATCCCCGTAATCCCTGGAGAGTATTATTGCTATGTGATCACCCTAGTGTTCATCAGTTAGTACCGATTTGATGGCGAGTACAAGTGGAGCCCATTCTTCCGATCTTGTGGTGCATCACTTTGGATCATGGGCTTAAGTTTAATCCAGGAAAGTATAAGAGGTCACTGTTGTTTCTTATGATTGAGTAATATTCCATTGTATATATATACCAAATTTTAATAATCCACTCATGGATTGACTGGCACTTGGGTTGTTTCCACATCCTTGCAATAGTGAATTGTGCTGCCATAAACATTTGGGTGCAGATGTCTTCATCATAGAATGTTTCGTGCTCTTTTGGGTAGATGCCTAATAGTGTTATTGCTGGATTGAATGGTATTTCTATTTTTAGCTCTCTGAGGTATCTCCAAATTCTTTTCCACAGAGGTTGCACTAATTTGCAGTCCCACCAGCAGTGTAAGAGTGTTCCTGTCTCTCCGCATCCTCGCCAGCATTTGATGTTTTGGGATTTTTTGATAGAGGCCAATCTCACTGGGGTTAGGTGATATCTCATTGTGGTTTTGATTTGCATTTCTCTAATGATTAGAGATGTTGAGCATTTTTTTATATGTTTGCTGGCCATTATTCTGTCTTCTTTTGAAAAGTTCCTGTTCATTTCCTTTGCCGATTTGTTGATGGGGTTGTTTGATTTTTTCTTGTTGATTTTTTTGAGTTCTAGATAGATTCTGGTTATCAGCCCTTTATCAGATGTGTAGAGAGCAAATATTTTTTCCCATTCTGTGGGCTGTCTATTCACTCTAATGATAGTTTCCTTGGCAGTGTAGAAGCTTTTTAATTTGCTTAGATCCCATTTATTTATTTTTGTTGCTGCGGCGATTGCTTTGAGGTTCTTCCTCAAGAATTCCTTGCCTAGGCCGATGTCTGAAAGGGTCTTCCCAACATCTTCTTTTAGAATTCTTAAGGTTTCATGCCCTATGTTTAAGTCTGTTATCCATCCTGAATTGATTTCTGGGAGAGGTGAGAGGTGGGGATCCAGTTTCATTCTTCTGCATGTAGCTATCCAGTTTTCCCAGCACCATTTGTTGAAAAGAGATTCTTTTCCCCAGTGTATGTTTTTGTCAGCTTTGTCAAAGATTAGATTACCATATGCAGATGGTTTCATCTCTGGATTCTCAGTCCTGTTCCAGAGGTCAATGTCTCTGTTCTTGTGCCAGTACCATGCTGTTTTAGTTACCATAGCCTGGTAGTACAGTTTGAAGTCTGGTAGACTGATGCCTCCCAGTTTGTTCTTTTTACTAAGGCTGCCCTCTATCTCCACTTCTATTCAACATAGTGTGCAAAGTCCTCGCCACAGCAATTAGGCAAGAGAGGGGTATTAAGGGTGTTCAAATGGAGATCAAACTCTCGCTCTTTGCTGATGATATGATATTATATCTAGAAAACCCCAAGGACTCATCTAAGAGACTCCTAGACCTGATAAATCAATTCGGCAAAATCTCAGGATACAAAATCAATACACACAAATCTGTGGCACTCATATATGCCAAGAACAGTCAATCCAAAGATCAAATCAAAAACGCAATCCCTTTTACAATAGCCTCAAAGAAAATTAAATACCTAGGAATATATTTAACAAACGATGTGAGAGACTTATACAGGGAGAACTACAAAACACTAAAAAAAGAAATTGTAGAAGATCTAAACAGATGGAAAAACCTACCTTGCTCATGGATTGGTAGAATCAATATCGTTAAAATGTCCATATTACCTGAAGTGATCTACAGAATTAATGCAATCCCTATCAAAACCCCATTATCATTCTTCACAGATCTGGAAAAAATAATTCTATGTTTTGTATGGAACCAGTCAGTTCTAATTTAGAATTATGACTCTGTGTAGAGATTCCATTATTTGATTCTATTTCTCTCTGCTTTTTTTTTAAAAAAAAAAACTTTTTAATTCATCTGGGATAACTTAATTTTTAAGACTTTGTACACTGGAGGTAGAGAGTTCAAATTCCGTCTTTGCCATGTATGAGCTGTGTGATTTTGGGAAGCCCAATTATCTATCAATCTCTTCATCTATAAAACAGAAATGATGAAAGTAACAGGGCAGACTTCATGAAATGGGATTATTGTAAGGATTAAGTGCAATCTTTTTTCTTTCATTTGTTCAAAAATGCATATTGAGTAGCTTCTATGGGGCTAGGAAGAAATCTAGGGGCTATGGATACGGCAGTAAACAAGCACTCCTGCCCTAGTGGGGCTGACACCTAGTGAGAATGGGGTGTGCTTAGCAAATACGAGCCTTGGCAAATAGATGGCACATAATGCATGCTAGCTATTATCATTATTATTGTGTTGAGTTGGCCAGAGGAGATGGGGGGGACTAAATTGATTTTTTTAAAGTTGTTAATCAGCATCCCAACTTTTCAGAAATTATTGAATTTTAAACTCCCAAGATTTTGCTGAGCTATTAAAATAGTTTAGATATTTGTAGAATATTTTCTGAAGTATTGTTTGGAATTATCTAACCTGTTTTTATTTAAAATAAAACAAAACAAACAAGCAATAAAATAACAACAAACATACCATGTAGTCAGTGTGTATATAGGTAAGAAATTTCCTATCTGCCCACCCTTCCTCCCTCAAGACTCAACGCTCTCCCAAGGTGCCTTATCTATTCAGTAGCTTCAGAGGCTAGCATGGCACAGCTACTAAATGACCTTGGAAGAAGACTATGGTGCTCATTCATTCTTTTGATCCTGAAGCCCAAATTCTGATTTCAAGAGAAATGAGGTATGAGGTTTGTCATCTTGCTGATTCAAAAAATTAATGAATAAAATATAGGACACACCAGTATGTTTTAATCCACCTGGTAATGCATAGTTGCACAATGAAAAATTTCCAGTTTCTCTAGTACACTAGATAGATGGACAGTATGGAAAGACTATTCACTGCCAACAGTCTATTATAAAATCCCAAAGGAAGAAAATTTCATTTTGACACAAAATTAAAAGGTTCAAATGTTTTCCCATTTAGACAATAAATTAAATATAAAAAATAGGAAGGAACATGCACTTAAAAAAAAAAAAAAGGACAGGATTTTGAAAGAGAGAGGCAGCCCTAGAAGTAGAAATGCAGTTTGAATAACTTTGATCCCATTTATTTCTTATTAACATTCATAACAAAAATGGTCAGTTTTTTCTCATAAAATCCATGCAGCTTACTCTACTTGTCACCTTACAGGATGTGCCTTTCAATTTCCTTGACACATAATTTTATTAGAAGTATCATGAAATGTCAAGCTAACCATCATCTGGAAAAGGTACTGTCCAACACTCTCAGCAGTACCCAAACAGAAGCTCGTGGGGGGTAAAGTTCATGCAAGAAAAACTCATTCATCTTGACAACAGGCTTTCCCTGAATGACAACTCTGCTCCAAAAAGGCAGTAACATCAAAGTTTCTGCAGCTTTTGTCCCAAGGGCCAGGTTCAGTATTTAAAATAAGAGCGATTCTGATACATTTGCACATTATTTGCATATGTCTATCACATCTTCAAATTAAAGTTCTATTATGACAGTCCCTTCTGTGGCCATTTTGTAATTTTTACTTTCTCATTTCTTTCTTCCTGCCCAAAGAAAAAAACAATCACTCATATTCTCCATACCAAAAGGGTGTAAGATGCGTAGAGAGCCAAGGAAAGAATGAAGATAAATGACAAATATTTTCTAGGGCTGCTGTTGCTCTCTGGGACATAGTTTGGAGAAAAAGAGTTCTATAGAAAATTATATAGTAAATGTTCCTTCTGCTTTCAAAATCCAATAGGGAAAATGCTATATTATCATGCTAAGCCGATTTTACCATCAACTACCATTGTATCCTTAAAGATAGCTATAAATGTAACAATACTCCAAACCAGTGGTTCTCAAGCCTTTTGATCTCAGCATCCCTGTACACCCCTAAAAATTATTTAGAACCCCAAAGAGCTCTATCAACACTTACCATATTAGAAATTAAACTGAAAATATTTTAGCTTTCTTAATTCATTTGAAAATAAAAATAATAAACCTATTACATGTTGATATAAACAGTACATTTTATACAAAACAACTATATTTTTTTAAAAAATTAATGAGCAGATGTCATGGTTCTCTTTAATGTCTGGCTTAATAAGAAATAATCTAATTCATAGAAGACTTTCATCTCTGCTTCTATACTCAGTCTTTTGTAAAATATTGTTTTGGTTGAAGTATATGAAGAAGATTAGGCCTCATACACATAGGGGAGGAGTATTTTAACAGCTGCTTCAAATACCTGTTTTCATAATCTTCTTTGATGCTACACCAAAGTAATATCAAAGTGACAACTATCATGTGACAAGTGATAGTTTCTTGAAAGTTTGTTGCAATGTAGAATCTTTATTTTATTTATTTATTTATGTATGTATTTATTTATTTTTTATTTCTTTTTTTTTTTTTTTGAGACAGAGTCTCACTCTGTTGTCCAGGCTAGAGTGTCGTGGCGTCAGCCTAGCTCACAGCAACCTCAAACTTCTGGGCTCAAGCAATCCTTCTGCCTCAGCCTCCCGAGTAGCTGGGACTACAGGCATGTGCCACCATGCCCGGCTAATTTATATATATATATTTTTTTACTTGTCCAGCTAATTTCTTTCTATTTTTTTTAGTAGAGATGGAGTCTCGCTCTTGCTCAGGCTGGTCTCGAACTCCTGAGCTCAAACGATCTGCCCGCCTTGGCCTCCCAGAGAGCTAGGATTACAGGCGTGAGCCACCGTGCCCGGCCTGGACCAGTTTTAAAGTTAATTTATTAGGGTTTCTGCATTTTATGGGTGGTGCCAATTTGGACCCCACAATTGCTAATGGCATCAGCCTTGGGAACTGATTTCTCTTAGGTGACTCTTTTTCCATCTATGCTTTGGGCAGGCAGCCAGTTTCCTTGCTAGCCCCCAGAGACCATTCTGGATTCCCAAAGTAGAGAATAACTTTATTCTGCATTAGAGAAAAAGAGAATACTGGACTCCTGCTCCACAGTGCACCAATTACATCAGAACATTATGTTTTTCCTCTTTATTAGGTCTTTTTCATTAGCATACAATATATCGTCTCTCCTATCTCAGCACTAAAAAGAGGGAGCAACTGGGCTTTCTTATCTGCTTGCCCAGGTATGGGGCAGAAGGAGAAGCGGAGTGGTAGGCTTGAAAGCTGTCAGCCATTGAACATCAAAATGGAATCACACTTTTTATTAACATTACAACTGCACAACTTTAAAATAACTCTTCCTCCTCCTCCAACCTCTACTCCTGATATTATCCATGGCACTTACTTCTGGCCACACTATATAACTTACTTACTTATTATGTTTATAGTTTATTATCAGCCTGCTTATGATTATAATGTAAAATCCATGAGGGCAAGACTCTTGTCAGTATTTTTACATACCTGTCTACATTGTGTATATGAATATTGGGATACTGACATATGCCAAGAGCTTAGAACAGTGCCTAGCACATTGTAGGTGCTCAAAATTATTCTTTGAATGAATTAATGAATGATAAGAAATTTGTGTATTACTAAGTGAATCATTACTGAACATGCTATAAGACCTCATGATAGAAGTGTTTACCACAGAAGGTATAAGGAAATTCTTGAAAGTATATTTCTTTATTGTTAAATATGAAAAAAATCACTATAACAGTATTACTTTTTACTATTCTACTTAATTGTTTATATGTCTGTGAGCATATAGATACTGCTAGCTCAGAGCCTCGTAGTGAGATAGTTAACAGATACTGGCTGAGTAAATGAATGAATCAATGAACAAGCTAAATGAAAGATCTGACACTAAGAGTTGCAGCACATTTAAATAATCAACCACCTACAACAGTTTCTTAAATAGTTCAGCGCAACATAGTTCAGAAGATGTTACTTTTTCAAAATGCAGCTTGTTTTCAATATTTTTATTCAGTGCTTAAGAAAAAAATACTTCATAAGTTTTATTTGTAAAAATCTATAAGGAATTTAGGTGTGGTCTTTTTAAAAAATAAATTAAATATATGAAAAATCAAAGCACTGTTAATTTGTTCATTCTATATACAACATTAAACATTCTAGCTATGTGCTTTAATAAAGCAATTGCTTTATTGAGAACTATAGTCTTAGGTGTGATAATGTACAAAAAGTCCCCTGAATAATAAAAAGCAAATATGTTATGGATCTAGGAATGTGTAAAACTTGTGTAAAACTTAAGCATATTTAGCAAATCAGGGTGAGGAAGAAACGCTCTTCCAATGTATACCTCTTCTGAGCATGAAGAGACTCACCTGTAGGCTGCCCGGTGTCTCTGCAGGGCGACTGCAGCCAGCTGGAGTCTGGCCTCTACCACAATCTCCAACTCGCCAGCAGAGCACTGAGAGAGGTTCTGGTGGCCTTGATGCTCTATCTCTGACACGAGGAAGTTTAGCCTGTCTTCGGCTTCCGCCAGTAAAATTGACTAAAGAAAGGACACCACACAATCATGTAAGTTCAGAAATAATACAAATAGTATCTCATTCTGAGTTATCAAATATTTTCACGTACTGAAAAATAACAATGAAAGAAGACCAAAAAGGAAATCTGCCCCTAATCATCAGAGAAGAGCAGAGTGAACAGGAAAAAGGCAACAGAACACGCAGAGTACTGGCGAGCGTAAGCGTGCACAGCAGGGACCCTTCATCGTACCTACAGCGATGCTCATTATTCACAGTGCTGTGTTCTGTGAAGTCGTCACAATTGCTGGGTAGTGGATACTGAGCCATTGCTCATAGGGGAGATACAGAGATAGACTCCCGCAAGCCTCTGGTCACAACATTTTCATCAACTGCTCAATACACAACCTTGTTTGATATGTGTTTATATTTAAGGATACATTATTTAATATATATTATTGATTGATTAACCTTGAACTCACAGCCAATAGCACGGTAACTGATGTCCGCACAAAGCTTATCTAACACACATATATTCTCTGTAAGGCACACCAGCGTTAAGCGTTCTCACACTTAGAAACACTAGACAGCACTTCAGCACTATACTTAAGGATCATTTTAAATCGTGAAATCACCAACAAAAAAAGCACAATAATGCAAAAACTGTGGTACAAAATAGACCATGAAAGAACACTTGTTTACACAACGAGAGCTGAAACAAAAAGTCAGAGCGACGCCTTTTTCAACCTACCTGGGAATGTGCATATTGAGCAACTCAAATTTTTCTATGCTCTGGGTGTATCCACAAATAACAAAAAAGGTGTCAAGTATTGATTCTGAGGTTACAACTAAACTTTAATGGATAGACAAATTAGCAAACGCGGAATTTGTGAATAATGAGGGTCAGCTGTATTTCGAGTTAAACTATGGTCACCTAAGCGGTAATGTGAAGATGATGAGATTTTGCATTAGACAATCAGTAGTAAACAGCAACCTGACACAGCAGAGATAAAGGGACTAACTAATCATTTAAGCAATGGGTCTCTAAAAACTTATTTGTACAGAGCAGGAATATCATACACATACTAGGGAAATTTAGGGTAATGGTTAAGAACATGAATTTTTGAATCAAAAAGATGTAGGTCCTACTCCCAGATCTATATTTTATTAGTTGAATGATGTTAGTAAATTGCTTATACCATCTAAGCCTCTGTTTTTTCATGGTTCAGCACAGCATGGTTCAAAAATGATTAATACCTACATCGTAGAGCTGTGAAAATTAAATAATCATGCAAAATACCTGTCATGTAGTAAGCACTAATAAATGGTAGCTGTCGTTGCTGTTGTCATCATTATTATTAGGAAATGAGGAACACGGCATGGAATACTCATATTCCATCAAATAATGAATCATATTTTCTGAAGCACTTTAATCAGGTTGTAAAATCAAAGGCTGATACCTCTGGATATACTTCTCTCATGGCAGTAAACTCCATCCCTGGCCTCAACCCATTCTAATTTATGCAAGAAAAGAGAGCCGGTCTGCCACGAACAAGCATAACCCTGAGAGTGGGCCTGTCCAGGGCCAGAGATTGCATTTTGGTAACTGATTTACTATGGTTTGAAAAAACTTTCAAACTTACCTTTAATGTGGTAAGAGCAAACTCATCTCTCAAAAGGTGACAAGATAAGCCTCCATTATCCTTTAAATATAGCTCTATAAAGACACAAAATTTTGGAGGACAAGGGATATCTGTGGTTAATTTAAATATTAATTCTAGTTTTTAAAATTCATCATTCACAGGGGAAGCTATGCATAAGTTTAATAATGAAAAACAGGCACAATGATCATTGGAAACATATTTCTATATCAAATAGTCCCTAAATTTCATATATTTGAAGGCTTTGGCTGATTCCTACAACAAAATCAGACAATTCTGAAAGGATCTTTTGGGTATTTAATGATGTTATTCAAGTTTTCAGCTACTAATACAAAGTAGTGGTTCCTCTTCTGGGGTCTCAGAACCCCTTAAGGCCCTCAAAGTATTTTCAGTCTTCTAGATATTTCTCACATTTCAATAAGATCTCCTTGGATGCATCAGTTCTGCTGATATGCACAAGCCCCTCACTTTAAGAGCAGAGAGGGAGGGCATTTGGAAAAGCACAATCCCCTGCAAATATCTCTTTCAAAATTCCCACCCACAATCTGAAGCCTGTCCTTATTCTGAAATGGGGAGAAGTGAGAGCATTTAGAACACAGTCTTTGCCTCCTTCAGCCAACCAGGGTTCTAGACTACAGGAGAAAGAAATAAACCACAAATCATTTGACTAGAAATTATCACACAAATTGTCCACCTAAAGAGATTAAGTTTGACAAATGGGAAGAATTCTAAAATAACACGGAACTTAACACACCTGACTTCCTCTCCTCTTCCAACCCCAAGTTACCTGGCTATTTCCCCAAATTAGGAGGCTCTGGATCTAGGGGTCAGCTGAGTATGGGGAGGGCTTGGGCTTTGGGAAAAGCTCAGCAAGAAGATCTGGAATTGCACTTCCTTGCCTAGGGAGAAAGTGAGAGTGAGTAAGAAAAAGACAAAGAAAACAAATGCCTGGAGGCTGGTATGGAAAACCCTGAAATGAGTATCAATATATAAGATACACTAGGAAAAGTCTGACCCACAAATATTCATGAACCCATGTGTAATAAAATAAACTTGAGTCCCACATAAGTGTCTCTGGTGTCCTAGGACCCCCAGAAGATAAAGAAGAGCTGGACAGATGAGCCATCCAGAGGCTAAGAGATCCAGGAGTCCTGATGCCTTAGCAGAGATTGGTTATCTGCCTGCCACTGCCCACCTTGCTGACCTCACTTTCTATCACTGCGTAGCTGATGGCCAACAAGACAGGAACCCCAGTGAGATGACCAGGACAAATAATAGCACCTCTAAGAAGACTTATGGTTCAGAACACTCATGTTCACTTGTATGCATTCTCCTCTCCTTCCTGAGCACCTGGCAAGGCTATACTTCTTAGCCTCTTTACATTTAGATAGGGTCTTTATCCAACTAAATAAGAGCTCCAGACTGAGGAATTTAAGAGCTCATGTGCCACTCCACACTCTCCGCACTCTATCTCATGCCTTTCTAGGCAATCACTATCTCATGTTTCAGATGATGCACCTACAACATAGTGGCACTTGGGCACGTGAGAGGCTTTGTAAAGTATAGCCCCTTGTCAATCCCAGCAAGAACTAAACCTTTGCTGGGTTAAGCCACGAAATTTAAAGGCTGATTTGACTATATAAGCCTAGCCTGACTTATACAGGGGCTCAGCAGCCAGGGAGAGGAAATTCAAATGGGAAACAGAACTGCTAGGAGTAATCACGACAATCTGAACGCAAAATAATAAGAACACTTATGGAAGTGCAGGGAGAGCACAAAAAATGCTCTCTGGAACTAAGTACTTTGTCAATTGCAGATTCTTTCAATGTTCAGGCAGGTGTCAGGCAGATGTGCTTCTAGTAAAATCCCTGATCTAAAAAATCAGGAGAAAAATCTTACAAACCTCCACTCAAAAAATCAAATTATCAAAAAAAAAAAAAATAGAAAAGAAAAGAAAAAGAAATAGATCTCTTATCTGCATCTCTGGAGGACTAGGATCAACATCTAGAAATACTGAGGACTGAAAGGACAGAAAATCTAAACATTTAATTCTTAATGGGTAATGATATATGTAAAAGTTAGTGCTAAATAAAGTTATTGAAATAGAATGGGCATACTGAAGGAAAATTCTAGTAAAAGTCTAGAACAAAAATCAACTAAAATCAGGAGTTGGGGATCAAGTGAGATGGTCTCATCCACTGGAGGAAAAAGGAGGGGAAAAGGAGGAAGTTGAAAGTGTTTCAAGGTCTGTTATTTGGGCGGAGTAGTTTGGTAAGTAAACTAGTTGCTAAGTTATTTGCAAATGATAGCAGCCAATGCGAGCCTAATTGTGAGCTCTGAGAAGGGAAGATAAAAATTAAGGGCATAAAATCTGAACAAATGGGAAAATATATTATGTTCTTGGAATGGAAGACTTAATAAAAAATGTAAATTGCATTAAAATTAATATATGCATTTTAATGAATTCCAATTAAAAAGCCAAAAGTATCTTTTGTCTTTTGTTAATGTAGTTTTCTTGTTCAGAATCAGATTAAATTATCTTGAAGCACACAGGTCTAATGTTCCTAAGAATATCCAAGGGAAAAGGGAGAAAGCGAAGAGTGAATGGTGATGACCTTAACAAAGGTATTAATATCTTTCTAGATCGTTATCTCTGGAATCATGAATCCAGCAATTTTTCAACCCTTCTGGAATCCACAACCTGTTGGAACTGGTTTTCACTGTTCCCTTGACCCCACCTCCCCTCGCCATCTCTTTATCCCTACTTAACCAGCTTTAGTTGCTTAGTCCATCATTTCAATCACCCTCTTGCAAACAGCTTTAGTTTCCTTGCCTGTCTCGCCTTTAGAGCACTCACCTGGTCCAACCTGAAGCCCCATCAAATCCAATTCTCTGCCTACCCCACAACTGCACCCCTGAATTTTGATGTGGCTGGAGAAGAACCACAATGACTTTTCTCAGAGCTGCCCAACAGACCTGCTCCATTTCCTGAGTCCATCTGCCCTCCTGTTCTCTAAGGCAACTACTTTATCCCTTCTCTTCTGTCCTTAAATCTCCAATACTTCCTCCCCTTTTCTTACTCTCAGTTGACACTCTTGTTTCCTATTCCAATAAAGAGACAGAAGAAATTAGCAAATAACTTGCACACATTCCCACAATACATCTATCCACCCACCTGCGTGTAAACCTACACACTCTGCCCTTCAACTTATTATTAGGGGTGAGCTTCATGCCCCCATGCAGGGCCAAACCCTCTACTTGTGCACTAGTTTCAATCCCATCTTGCCACCTAAGGGTATCATGTTAGATATCCACCTACCCCACACCTTGCATCATAATTATTTCCCTCTTTCTATTGAATCATTTCCATCAACAGAAAAACAGACTCTGTTTCTTCATTTTTTTAAAAAAAGAACTTCTTTTGTCCCTTTAGCAGCCTCCCAATTTATCTCCTCCCTTCACAGCAAAAAAAACCTTAGGACTTACCAATATCCACTCACTCCAATTCCTCTCCACCCATTCTGTTTGGAACCCATTCCAGTAAGAGTTGGTCCAGCTAAATTTATCTTCTAGATTCTCCAATGATACCGTTTTTCTTCAGTCCAACCTCCATCCTACTTGACCTGTGGATTTGATCGATCATTCCATCCTCCTGAAAACACCCTGTTCCCTCGTCCCTTCTCAGTCTCCTTTGTGGATTCTTCCTCGGTTTTCAGCCTGTTTATGCTGGTGATCCCAGACATCCACTCCTTCACCTTGCCTCTTCTCCATCTACATTCACCCCCTTGGAGATCACATGCAGTCTTGGTTCTTTAAGTACTACCTGTAGGCTAAGGATTCTGAAACGTTTCTCCATTATAGACTTCTTTCCTGAACTCCAGAATCATACATCAAACTACCTACTCTTTAGTTCCATGCAGGTGTCTAATAGGCATTCCAAACTTAACATGTCCCAAAACGAACTTTTGATCTTCCCTTCCAAATCTTTTTGACTCTACCTTCAAGATGTATCAGAATCTGGACACTGCTCACCACCTTCACTGCTACTACTCTTGTTGAAGCATCATAAGCTCAACCTGAATTATTCAATAGCCTTCTAAAAGGAAATAGTATTATGCTATTAAAATTATTCTCCCTTTTACTTCCCCTAACCTCATAGTCCAGCCTAGTTTCAATACAGAAACCAGAGTTAGCCTTTAAAAACTTGCAATTCTTCCTCTTAAAATTTCTCAGTGGCTTCCCAATTCTCTCAGAATTAAAACTAAATTCTTTATTATGACCTTGTAAGCCTTCCATAATCACTCCATTATCTCTCTGACTTCATCTCCTAACACTTTCACCTTTGTTCACTTTGTTCCAGCCACGCTGGGCTCTTGCTGTTCCTCAAGCATGTCAGGGTCTTGGATAATTATTGTTTCCTTTACATAGAATGCTCTTTCTCAGAAATTCATATGTCATTCCCTCTGTGTTCAATGTGTTCAAATACCTCCTTCTTAGTAAGATTCTTCTTGACAACCCTAATTTAAATGGCATCCCACTCCTATACTCCCTAACCCCACTCATATGTGGGAGCTTAAAAAAAATTGATTTCATGAAGTAGAGAGTAGAGTGCTGGTTACCAGAGGCTGGGAAGGGGTGGGGGGAGGGAGGATGAAGAGAGGTTGCTTAATGCTTTCAAAGCACTTGGTACCATGTAACCCACAGTCCATTTTTTCACTTGATTTATTGCCTTTTTCTACTATAATAATATAAGTTTTAAGAGAGTATTTTTGTGTTTATTTTCACTGCCACATTCTCAATTTCCAAACAACATTGAGATAATAAATACATTATTATTAAATATTAAATCAAATTTACTACTGTATTTATACAGGAAGACAGAAAAATTGGAGATCCAGATAGAGAATTAAGAATCATCCTATTTCATCTAACATAGGTCAGGCACGGTGACTCACGTCTATAATCCTAGCACTCTGGGAGCCCAAGGTGGGAGGATTCTTGAGCGCAGGAGTTCAAGACCAGCCTGAGCAAGAGTGAGACCCTGTCTCTACTAAAAATAGAAAAATTAGCCAGGCATCATGGCACTCCTATAGTCCCAGCTACTCAGGAGGCTGAGGCAGGAGGATCACTTGAGCCCAGAAGTTTGAGACTGCAGTGATCTGTGATGGTGCCACGCACTCTACCCAGGGTGAAAGAGTGAGACTCTGTCTCAAAAAAAAAGGAAATTGAACCCCTATTTCACTTAACATTATGTCCTCTGATTCCATCCATGTTGCTGCAAATGACAGGATTTCATTCCTTTTTATGGCTGAATAATATTCCATTGTATATGTATACCACACTTGCTTTATCCATTCATCTGTTGATGGACACAGGTTGATTCCATATCTTAGCTATTGTTAATAGTGCTACAATAAACATGGGAGTGCTGATATCTCTTTGATATAATGATTTCCTTTCTTTTGGATATATATCTGCCAGTGGGATTGCTGGATCAGAGAGCAGTTCTATTTTTAGTTTTTGAGGAAACTCATACTGTTTTCTATAGAGGCTGTGCTAATTTATTCCCACTAGCAGTGTATAATCAGTTCCCTTTATTCACATCCTCACCAGTATCTGTTATTTCTTGGTTTTTCAAAATAATAGTCATTCGTCATTCTAACTGGGATGAGATAGTATCTCACTGTGGTTTTTACTTGCATTTCCATGATAATTAATGATGTTGAACATTTTTTCATATACCTGTTAGCCAATTGTATGTCCTCTTTTGAGAAATGTATATCCAGATGTTTTGCCCATTTTTAAATCAAATTATTTCATTTTGTGCTATTGAGGTTTTGAGTTCCTTATATGTTAAGTGAAAGAAGCAAAGCACAGAAAGACAAATATCACATGTTCTTACTCATATGTGGGAGCTAAAAAAAAAAACTTGATTTCATGAGGGTAGAGAGTAGAATGGTGGTTATCAGAGGCTGGACAGGGGAGGGAGGAGGAAAGGAGGAAGAGAAGTTGGTTAATGGTTACAAACATATAGTTAGACAGAAGGAGTAAGTTCTAGTGTTCAACAACATAGTAGGGTGATAACAGCTAACAAAAATTTATAGTATATTTCAAAATAGCTAGAAGAGAAGATTTGAGATGTTCCCAACACAAAGAAATGGTCAAATGTTTGAGGTAATGGATATCCCAATTACCCTAATTTGATCATTACACATTGTATACATGTATCAGAAAAAACCACATGTACCCCATAAATATGTAAAACTATTATATATCGATAAAAAAGAATTGTAAAATGAAAAAAAGAATGATATCCTAGTATATATGAGAATTTATTATATAACAAATTTCTTATTTTAGTAGGGAAAGAATGGATTTTTCAGAATAAATGGTAATGATACAACTAGTTATTCATCTAAATTTTCAAAGGATATATCATCTCAGGGTAAAGAAAATAAATGTCCAAAGTAGGTCTGAAATGCAATAAGTAATAGTAAAGCAAAGAAAACAGTAAATATGTAGGTAAATCTAAACAATGATTAAATATAAAAAATAGTTACCAATGTCTAAATATCAAGTAAACAAAAAAGATACAATTAAAACCTAAATCAATCAAATCATATAAGTAGGAAGAGGTTATCCAGGTAAAGTGATCTAAGAAGGTAGAGACACTAATTAATTTTAAACTTTAAATTAAATATGACATATCAATCCATTCCTAGATATGTAGAAGCTCTTACACATAAGCACTCAGAGACATGTACAGAAATATTTATACTAGTATTTTTCTTAATTAAACAAAACACCAGAAAACAGTCTAAATGTTTATTATCAGTACAATGAATAAATAAATTATGGAATGGAATATTCTACAGCAGTGAAAATAAAGGAACTATAGCTACAAACATCAATATAGATAAATCTCAAAAATATTGTTCAGGTAGTCACCTTCTGGGATGACAATGTGAGGAGTTCTAAGAACCCACTCCACAGTGAAATTAGGGAAAATTATTTTTTTAATGCTTATAAAGTATCTAGAAATTATTCTAAGGACATACAGAGAATGATCAAACATCTAGCCAAGAAAATCTACTAAAATTTGGTAAGAACAGTGCAAGTCTGGTATTTGGAGAAAGACGATGGCTTCTCTTCCCGCTGCCAGTTCAGTGAGGTGGAAACTCCACACCAAACTGGCACTACTAAGAAGACGGGGTTCTCTCTCCCCCAGGCTTCCAGTTGGAGAGCTATGTTCCTGGAAGGGCAAGATGCCAAGGTTTCTCCTCTTGCCCTCAGGAACAGTTTAAGTTCCTGGCAAGTGCAACTGAGAATTGGGGGATCCTTTTTCCACCCAGGCCTCACTTATGAGCCAGAGGTTCTACCTTGGGCACAGTAACACCGAGAACACAGGGGCCCCTCTAGTCCTTGCCCCAACTTATAAGGTTAGTGGTTCCATGCCAAGAGAGACAAGCCAAAATGATGTGAGGCTGCTACTCCTCTCCATCAAGCACTCAGCTCAAGTGGGGGTGTCAGAGAGAAATGCACCATTGTACTCATTCCCAGCTGCAGAGATATGGCTCAGAGATTTTGCCTGAGGAGAGAAACAAGGCTTAATACAGAAAACTCCTAATCTCTTCCCAAAGGGACTGATTTCATTTGCTTGAAGTTCGAGTCTAACAGTGCTCTCAAAGACAACGGAGCTTATGGTAAAAGGCTTTGGGAGGAGATCAGTAGATTCATTAGATATATGGGCTAAACTGTAGGTTGACTAGTTTGCAGGAGAGAACTGGGGAAAGAGAAAGCTGGGAGGAGTTTTCCTGGGGTCAAATTTCCAATGCTGACTTCAGAACTGTCCCTTAATTGCATTAGTTTGTAGAGCAATTTATGCCCCAGGGCATTATTGAAAATAACAGTGTAATCAGCCAACAATTAGTGGACCTTAACAGCTGGGTAGCCCTGTGAAAGGGATAGTCAAAGAGAGCCAAGCAAAAATCACTGTCATCCCACGATGATTGTGTGCAGGTCCAAGGCTGTGCCCTGGGGAGCAAAATCAAATCTCAACAATGCAGGAAGAAATACACTGCAGTAAAAATAATCCAGCCAGTCACTAACCAAGTAAATAAGCAAATAAAAATAACAAGCTCTACTGGGAAGACAGAAACAATATCTAAAATTGCTATAATATATTATCTAAAATGGCCAATTTTCAACAAAAACTTATGAGACAAGCAAAGAAAAAGGAAAGTACAATCCATACACCCAAAAAAGCAGGCAACAGAAACTTAAATGAGAGCCACTGGATATTAGATTTAATAGACAGAGACTTCAAAGTAGTCATTATAAACATGTTCAAAGAACTAAAGGAAACCATGATTCAAAAAATAAAGGACAGCATGATGACAATGTTGCATCAAATAGAAAATATCAAATAAAGAGAAATTATTAAGAAAAAAACTAAATGAAAATTACACAGTTAAAAAGAAATCCACACATTTATGGTCAAATGACTTCTGACAAAGGCCCCAAGAACACACATGCGGAAAGGACAATCTCTTCAATAAATAGTGTTGCCAGGAGGCTGAGTTAGGAGGATTGCTTGAGCGCACGAGTTTGAGGGTACAGTCAGCTATGATCACCCTACTGCACTCCAGCCTGGACAACAGAGTAAGAACTCATCTCTTGAAAAGAGTTGGGAAAATGGGATATCCACATGCAGAAGAATGAAATTGGACCTTTATCTCACTATATACATAAAAATCAACTCAAAATGGATTAAAGACTTAAACATATGACCTAAAACTGTAAAACTTCTAGAAGAAAACTGGGGGAAAACTCCACAGGGCAATGATTTTTTGGATATGATTACAAAATCATAGGCAACAAAAGCAAAAATAGACAAATAGGATTACATCAAACTAAAAAGGTTCTGTGTAGCAAAGGAAACAATCAACAGAATGAAGAGACAACCTATGGAATGGGAGGAAATATTTGCAAACCATATATCTAATTAGGGGTTAATGTCCAAAATACCTAAGGAATTCAAACAACTCAATGGCAAGAAAACAAATAACCCAATTAAAGAATGAGCAAAGGACCAAAATAGATACTTCTCAAAAGAAGACATACATATGACCAACAGATATATGAAAAAATGCTCAATATCACTGACCATCAGGGAAATGCGAATTAAAACCACAATGAGATATCATCTCACACCTGTTAGATCAAAAAGATGAAAGATAGTAAGTGTTGGTGAGGATGTGGAGAAAAGGGAACCCTTTTACACTGTTGGTGGGAATGTAAATTAGTACAGTCATTATGGAAAACACTATAGAGGTTCATAAAAAAAATAAAAATAGAACAACCACATGATCCAGCAATCCTACTATTGGGTATATATCCAAAGGAAATAAAATCAGTATGTTGAAGAGGTATCTGCATTCCCATGTTCATTGCAGCATTATTCATAATAGCCAAGATATGGGTCAACATACATGTCCATCAGCAGATGAGTGGATAAAGAAAACGTGGCATATATACATAGTGAGATACTATTCAGCCTTACGAAAGAAGGAAATCCTGTCATTTGCAACAGCATGGATGAACCCAGAGAACATTATGCTAAGTGAAATAAGCCAGGACCAGAAAGACAAATATTAATACTACACAATCTTCCTTATATGTGGAATCTAAAAAAGTCAAACTCACAGAAGTAGACAGTGGAATGGTGATTGCCAGGGCCTGGGGGTGGAGTTGGGTGGATAGGAAGATGTTGGTCAAAGGGTACAAAGTTTCAGTTAGACAGAATGAATAAGTTCTGGAGATCTATGTACAGCACGGTGACTATAGTAAATAACAATGTATTGTATACTTGAAAATTGCTAAGAGAGTAGACCTAAAATATTCTCACAACAAAAATGATAAGTAATGTAAGGTGATAAATATGATAAATATGCTAACTGGCTTGATTTAACCACTTCACAATATATAAAATATTTGAAATATCATGTTCACTGTAAATATATACAATTTTTATTTGTCAACTATACCTCAATGAGAAAAATTTTAAATTAAAAAAATGTGGTATATATATATATGTATGTGTGTGTGTGTGTGTGTGTGTGTGTGTGTGTATGGTGGAATAATATGCATCCTTTAAAAGGAAGGAAATTCAGACACATGCTACAACATGGATGAACTTTGAAGACATTAAGCTAAGCAAAATGAGCCAGTCATAAAAGGACAAATACTGTATGATTTCACTCATATGATGTACCTAGAGTAGTCAAATTCATACAGACACAAAGTAAAATACTTGTTGCCATGGGCAGTAGGGGAAAGGAGAATGGGGAGCTATTGTTTAATGTGTATGGAGTTTCAGTTTAGGAAGATAAAAAAGTTCTGAAGATGGACGCTGGTAATGGTTGTACAACAATATGAATGTACTTAATGCCACTGAACTTAAAAATGGGCCCATAAATCCCACGCATGGGAATATATCCCATATAAATATATATTATGTCATATGAATATGTAGCACTGCAGCACTGTTCCTTAGAAACAAAGTGAATGTGTACCAATAGAGCAATGGCTGAATAAACCATGGGCTATTCATAGCATAGAATACTATACAGCCAATATAGTGCACCAAAGCAAAGCATTTGACTTGGAGTGGTTTCAGTGAAGTTTTTCTGCATGGTAAATGCAAGATCCAGAAAAATCTGGTATACCATTTTGTAAAGAAATGACAAAACCTATTGTGTATGTGTGTGTGTGTGTGTGTGTGTGTGTGTGTATGTATAAAATGCATGAATATGGATATATATGGGTGGGTATATATACA
>NW_012154729.1:3928483-3991897 GCF_000956105.1 Propithecus coquereli
ATATAGAAAAATATCTACTAGATCATTCATATGGATTAGTGGGGTAGAATTGGGAGTAGTTGGGGAAAGGAAGAAGAAAAGGAAACAAGCAAAAAATAAAACAATTACCTCTCAAGTTTGGGGGGTTCAGTTTGCTCCTGTCAGTAACAAGTCCATGAGAGACTGTTTTACATGTATTTTCTGGAATACAATTTATTGTTGCAGCCACACTTATGAAAAAGTATGCTTTAACAAAATAAAATTTATTTGAGAGATGCTGTTGGCCAATTGTAACCAGAATTGCAGGCAAGCTTTTATTTATTAATTCGTCAAGTGCCTAAAAAATGAAAAAAACAAAGGGACAAAAGCAAATTAGTAAAATACTTTTTCAGATATTATTAGCCTCATTCCCCTTTGTGGTCCCCATTGGTCATTGGATGAAGGGATACAGGAATAGACATGGGTACCATAAATGGCAGGTCCACAGAGAAAGACATATGATGTCCAAGTCATCCCAGCAGTTCAGCAATGCTGCCATCATTTCCCACCAATTTCTGACCTGCGCCTCAGGAGGCCAGCCCTGCCACATGTGGCAGAGTGAACCTGGACACATTATCAAAATAGAGAAACTGCAAATGTTCCCCAGCCACACACCTCATCCACTCTGCCTTAGCATGAGTAAATCAGAGCTGGTTGGTCAGGAACAGGAAGGAAGAATGGTAAGCGCTCTCCCTGCTCAGCTTAGAGTCCCCGGTCAGTTATTAGAACTCCTACTTGTAAACACTCTCAAGTCCCTGGCCCCTCTCCTGTGCATACACCCATTTCCTTCGCAAAATCATAGTCCCTACTCTGAAACCCAACTCTGAACCTTCTTAGGGCCTGCACCCTTGCAGTTGGGGTGGGCTGGAGAAAATCACACAACTATGCAAGTGGCCCCACTTTAAGTACCTGACCAAACCTCAGCACTACCTGGCAATATTCCTACGTTTTGTCAATATAGTCTCTCTCCCTCTCCCCTGCACAACCATTTCATGCCCTTCCCTCAAAATTCTAACCCTTCCTTCCCTTTCCTACCTCTCTCCACCCCCAGCTAATAACCTTGCTTCTTCCACTTTGCTGAGAAAATCGAAGCAGTCAGGGTACAGTGCACTGCTCATCTATGTCACACACTTGAATATCCGCCCCCACAGCTCTGCCTTCCTTCCTGCTACCTAAAGATGGCGCCGCCACTTAGGCCATCAATCCTGCCCCAGGTGGCCTACTCAGCCATTCTCTACAACATCATAGAAATACTTCTATCAACACACAGCCATGCTGTCACCTCCTCCATCTGAAAAAATCAAAATCCCTCTGTACCCCAACTTCCCTCTCCACCCAAATTCTCTGCTTCCCTTTACAGCAACACTCCAGAGTTGACAATAGTCCAATCTCTCTCCTTTCATTTGCTTTTAAACCCACTCCATCCTTACACCCAAACCCTTTGGTCGAGGTCACCAATGGCCTCTACCTGGCCAAATCCAATGATCAATTCTCAGTCCTCATATACCATATTGCTTCTAATCTAAGACACCAATATCTCCTATGTGAATTAAACTGTCACATGTCACCAACTATAAAATGCATTCTGATTTTAGAGATGTTAAATGTGAACAAAATTCATGTTTAAGACTCAGTGAATTGTGGTACTTGATTCATCAGCAACATGTGATTCTATTGATTACCGACTCCTGAAAATGCTTTCTTTTGGTTTTCAGGCCACCACATTCCCTCAGTTTCCTTCCCATCCTACTGGCCACTCCTTTTCAGTCTTCTTTGCTGATTCCTCTTCTTCTCCTGCACCTCGTGATATCGGAGTGTGCTGGGACTCAGTCCTCTTCCTTCTCTTCATTGCCTACCCTTAGATGATCTTAATCAGGCTCAAGGTTTTAATTTCATCTAAAGACTGATGAAATCACAAGTTTTGCTCCTTAGTTCCACCCTCTCTTCTGAACTCAAGACTCACAGAATCAACTTCTGACTCAACTCCTCTACTTGGATGTCTAACAGACATCTCAAACTCAGCATGTCCAAAGCCGTATTCCTTGTCCCCTAGCACCACCACCACACCACACACACACACACACACACAAACACACACACATGCGTGCACACGCATGCACACACACACACACACGCACACACACACACACACGCACACAAAGGTAAGCTCTGTGAGGGCCGGGAATTTGTCTGTTTTGTTGGTTGACTGTGATGTGTTTAATGGACAGCACCAGCTCTGCCACGGTACCTGGCACACAGCGGGCTCAACAGATTAGCTAAAGCAGCAGTCCCCAACCTTTTTGGCACCAGGGACCGGTTTCATGAAAGACAATTTTCCACAGACCAAGGGTGAGGGTGTTAGGGGCAGGGGTGGTGCAGAGCTCCAGCGGTGAAATGCACCCCATTTCCTAACAGGCCACAGACTTGTACTGGGCCATGGCCCGGCAGGGCTCGGGTTCACAGAGCTAAAGTGATCCCTTTAAAACAGTAGACCAGGCCTCACTCCTGTTCAAAACTCCAGTGGTTCCCCATTTTGCTCAGATGAGAGGCTAAATTACAATGGCCCTACAAGGTCCTTCTCAATTTGACTTCTCTGACCTTATCTCCTGCTGCTACCCTGTAATTCACACAGCTCTAGCCACATTGGCTAAGACACCCCTCACCAAGCTAAGCAATCTTGTCTCAGGGCCTTTGCACTTGCTGCTCCCTCTTTCTAGATGGTTCTTTCTCCAAATTTCATACAGCTTGCACCTTTACCTGTTTCAGGTATGTTGATAAAAGTCACCTCAGTGAAGACTAATCTGATCATCCCATTTAACCTAGCCCTCTGTCTCTAACCCCCTTTAGGTGCTGCTGCATTTATTTTCTCCCATAGCATGTTTCTCCATCTAATATACTATATAATTTATGTATTTATAATATGTTTACTTGTATATCATGTTTATTACAAGTCTTGCCCATTAAAATATAAGTTCCATGAGGACTTGGAGTTTGTATTGTTGATTGACTGATGTATTTGATTGACAGTATCAGAATAGCGCCTTGTCCACGATAGGCTCTTATTAAATATTTGTTGAATTAATATAAAAGGCAGATGCTGGGGCTATCTATTCTAGAAAAGAGGGAAACTATTTGCCTTGTGCAACAAAAAACAATTTCCAATGTTGGGAAGACCTCTAAGCAATGTAGCAGTGGGGAGGTTGTTGCTGTTGTTCTTTCTTTTTTGCTAATCTCCTCTAGGAGGTGGGATTCGGGACGTGCAGAAGAGCCAGACACGGAGTGGCCCCCGAGCCTGCTACCAAACTGTCGCACTAGGAAAATGGCTGTCCCTGCCTAGCTAGAGAAGAAACCAGATTGGTTGGGGGCTGGGAGGAGAGGAGAAGGTTTCTCTTCTCTTTTCTCTCCACAGCAAACAGTGATTTAATGAGCCTTGACAATTACATACAAACACTTGAGGATCAAAAGAAGATTAATTAGTAATGCTATTTAACACTTCTTTCTCTCCCTTTATGCAAAAAAAAAAAAAGAAATACAGAGTGTAATCTGAAGAGTCTTACGCAGACCAACAGTACTGTTTTAATTAATTGGCTAATAGAAATCAGCTTTCCATGATACTGTTAGTCTCTTTTTGCATTAAAAAAAAATGATCAGACAGACATTCTTTTTATACTGAAAACCACTCTTTAAGGAAGTGTTTTTAGGATGCCCTGGCATTTATTACTGGAAAGAAATAAATGTTCTAAAACACCCCAAGGTCTTGTAACACTACAATGAAATATGAATATGTATTGTTATCTCCCTAATTCCAGTTCTTTCATTTCAGGCAATCTGCTTATAAATTAAAACAAATTTTTAGGAAAAAACAATGAATCATCTCAAGAATAATTAAAATTAAACTTTGTGGAATAAAATGCACAATAATAGAAACATAATAAGATTACATTTAATAAAAGGTGGCTATATTCCTATCAAAATTATGGAAGACAAAAATAAAGCAATTTTGAGAAAATTTCTCTCAAAATTATTTCATTAAAAAAACTTAATAAAACAGAATACTGTTTCCTAGCATTTCAAAAAATAAAAATAAAAATAAAAATTATGTTGTATCTCTCGGCATTAACTATCACCTCGTCCTACAAACTCCTTCCCCATCTATAACTGTCTTTTGTAATGGTTGTGCTACAACTCTTCTGCTCTAACACTTCTGGGTGACAGAGTGCCAATACTCCTAAGATCGTTCTAAATGATTATTTAAAGATTTAAAGATATTTAAATGCTACTAGGTCATCGAAGGCTTAAATCCCAACCATTCAGTAACAGTAACAAATACATTTAGATGGGCAATCTAATCCTTTTTGTGAAAACTATTGAGGAAGTCAGCAGAGCTGACTGACAGTCTGAGACCTGGGAAGAAATAATATAAGCAAAAGCAGTATGGAACATGTGGGCTATTGCAAAATGCACAAAATCCTTTTCTTACAATCAAAGTCAGCCATTATCTTCTAGGTAATTAAGATAAATATTAAGATTAGAGAAACTTGACATGGCTTAGATGAGATCTTCTGGATCCTTGAGTGAGGCCTTTTGATAAAGGGATTTGTTCTGTGAAGTTTGGATTCGGTCAAGGGGCCACACTTGGGGATCTGGAGGGCCACATGTGGCCTTGAGGCCACAGGTTCCCCATGCCTGTTGTGGGCTATTGTAAAATGTACAAAATCCTTTTCTTACAATCAAAGTCAGCCATTACCTTCTAGGTAATCAAGATAAATATTAAGATTAGAGATAGTTGACATGGCTATATGAACAAACTGAATACACATCTGTAATTGAGAAATAGAAGCAGTAACTGCTACTTGCCCAACCAGAAAACCAGATCAGTTTGATTCAACCCTACCTCTTTTCTAAGAATTTTGAGACAAAACCCTATTATTAGAAATAGAAAAGCATATTACATAGCAGATTTTCAAAATCAAAGATTATACCTACCAAATAGATTGAAATGACCCAAAAATTATCCACAATAAATATCCAATGTTTATGAAATATTGTTTTCCTTACCTGTATATTTTCTTTAGTGTTGAGAGGTTTTCCTGAGTCAAATGATTGAAATAGCTGTCAAAATATAAAATATTAACAGCAGGAACAAGATTATTTGAGTATTCTTTTAAATGAAAATGTTAATGTATTCTTCTAAAATTAAGTACCATTTTATTGTAAAAGAAACATTTGCTCTAGTCAGAAAAGATTAGTATAGAATAAAGAAGAAACTAAAAAATCATATATAAGTCAACTTCCTCCAGGTGATCAATGCTAATATTTCTATGTGTTTCCTATCAATTTCTTTTTGATGTATTTTTAAAAATTGTATATAGATTTGTATTCCATTTTCTCTAAACATTACATCATAATTTTCTCCCCATACCATTAGTATAATAGGTAGGTAATATTCTACCCTACGAATGTAGCATAATAACTTAACTTCTTGCCCACTGTTGTTGGCATCTAAGGGGGCCACCTCCCACTACCACTTCACCATTCAGCCCTGGTTTAAATAACGTTGATGACTATTTTTGTCTGCATTTCTGATTATTGCCTTTGGATGGATTCCTAGAAGCAGAATTTCTGGGTCAGAAGATAAAAATATATTGAGAAAACTGGAAGGAGCTGGCTCAATTTACACTCCCACCCACAGTGTTTGAAAATGCCAGGATTATTGCCCTTTTAAAAACATTCAGTATTATCACTTTAATCCTTGCCAGTGTGAGGTAAAATTGTATTACTATTAGTAATGACTACTTTTGTGGTTCTTTTCCTGTTAATATGTTTGGCTCTAAATGTAATGCTGCATTAGGAAACATTTAGTTTATTTGTCACGGGAAGTTGCATCATTGAGTAGGATGCATCCCTCTTGGTATGGAAGGCCTTTTTAAAAAGATGCCTGTTCATAGAAGCCAATACTGGCTCCTCCCCTATGCCCTCAGTCACCGGGAAGTCACCAACAGCTTTCTTGGACAGGTTGCTCACACCTGGATGATATCCCACCGCAAGCACCTGTACCTCTGTGCCTGAGGGCATTCTGTGGCCCTAAGAATGTTCAGGAGAGACTACAAGTGCAGGGAACAAACCTCACCAAGGAAGGACAAGAGAAAGGGTCTATCCAGTCTCTCTGAGGGACACAGGTGCCCACAGCAGTGACCTTTTCATTAATGATCTCTGGATTTGTTTTCCTCCCTTCCCAGACTTTCCCACTTGCACACCATAATTCCTGGAATCACTTCCCAAATGTACTACTTGTTCTCAAATCCTAGTCTCAGGATCTGCTTTCGAGGGGCCCCCAAAACAATATATCACATATAGATTTTATTGGAAAAAAAGTATTGGTAAGTGTTTAAATTTTTTTTTCCTTCTTTGAAGATATTCTTTATTGCCCATAATACATTAAAAAGTGAGTAACTAAATCTAGGAGGAGATCTTTGATGGTATAAATTAAAGAGAGCTGATAATGGGACTTTAGACTTGGTGATAAGAGCAGAATCCCAATATGAGTATAGTGTTAAAATATAGATTTTTTTAAAGGCATATGAAAAGTCCCGTAGTAATCTGTAAGACTTTTTCAGTTACTTTTTTTGGAAGTGAAACTTAATTCATTAGTCCCTTCTTTAAATAACTAGACTGCAGCCTAATAACATCGGCACCTATTTTAATTATAAACCCTGAACGCATTTCCTCTTTTAATTACACTTTTTAAATTCCCAATTGAAGCCGGAAAGCTGCAAATTAACTTCAAGAATATAAAATCTGAAATCAGAATCCATTGGGAGATAATTCACCCACACATTTATCTTATGAAAGCTAGTCAATAAAAATGAAGTTTGAAATTTACATGTAAAAAATAGTTTCAGACCTTTTGTTTTTTTTGATTTGGTGCAAGTGGCCATTGAAAACTCTGTGTTGCTTCTCACTCTACCCAACTGGTTTCTCTTTCCTTCTCATCCTCCTGGACTCTCTCACTGGGCTGTAAGCTCCAGGAAAGTGATAATTCCATTAGTCTTTTTACCATTCTATCCCCATGCCTAAAGTGGCATCTGTATTCAGTGAGCGCTTAATACATATTTTTCAACTAATTAAAGGATAATTTTAATAACAAAATGCAAACCATTTAGAATAGAGAAAAGCTGTTGACTGAAAAGCAAATAATAAAATACTACTAATTTAACCCTGCTAAGAAGATGAATTAGTTCATGACACGGAAACTAAAACAAATAGCCTCTTCTCTCTCCTCTCTCTCCTGTGTGTCCACGCGCGTGTGTGTGTGTGTGTATGTGTGTGTACACACCCACAGATATACACATATACAGGGATACACACACACACACATATATATGTATCCTATTGCCTAATGAATGTTCCTCTTAGGATGTTTTGTGGATAGCCTCACACTTACCCTATTACAATAAATTATAATGCTATAACAGTCATACGGAGTAATAAGCAGGTATGTTTTAGGGAAATATGCTGAAATAATGAACCTATTATATGTAAATATAATGCCAACTTATGCAAGTGATTTTCAAGACTAATAGCTCATTCCCCAGGTTCTTTAAAGTCCTCCAAATTTGAACCCAACCAGCACGTGTTACATCTTGTGAGTCTCACTCCTCACACACCACCCAGCCCCAGGCCAACTGAGTCACTGCCTCCTTCTAGTTTCTTTATTGCTGGCCTAGGAGGGTCCAAGCATCTGCCTGAAGCAAGACCACCCAGTGATTCCCAGATCACTGTGAAAACCAAAGCAGAGGAAAATAACAGCTCACTCTGATTTAATTTATGCATTAAATGTCAACTCCAGTATTCATTTTCAAAGATGCTTCAGTTATCCAGTTTACAAACACAAATTAAGCAAGCCAGGTAAAACTATCTCCTAAAATCAAAAACAATGAGACAAAATAGAGGGATATTCTCTCCTGACAGAAATCAGAAGAAATTCGAACAGCACATTCTTATCTCTTTGGTATGAAGTATAAAAATCAAAAAGATCCAAATAAGATATGAGGAAAGACTATTTTGATTGAGAACATTGACCAGAAATGATAAGATTAGAGCCCAAAGTCTAAGAGGTAGTGGCTGACACATGTGTATAATGAGACTGTTCATGGTAACTATGGCAGCATCTCTGAGCCAAAATTCAACTGCAAAGATCTACTCCAAAGCCACGTCTCCTTCCCCAGGACACACTTCCATTCCCGTTAAATGTAACCTCATAAAAACCTGATGTTAGTTGTAACTAGGCTTACCAAAGAGGTCTGGAATACCAGAGACTTGTAAATATACATCTGTGGGAGTATATTCCTACATTTTAGGAATGTAACCTTCAAAGATAAAGAAATGGCTTTGAATCAAATTGCAGGTTACCTTCATTTTTCCCATAGCTTTATAGCCAGCAGGTATTGAGCAAGGCAAGTTTTTTCCATAAAAAATCTGGATTATCTCATAAAAGGCTTCAGAAAAGAATCCCAAATCTATAAGGACTTCTATCTATAAAGGAAAATATGATATTTTAATTAAATAATTAAAAATTAAATCAATTAAAATTTTAAAAAATTTTAGAGAAAAATCATCAAATTCCTGAGATCCAGAATTTCTGCTAAACATTGGTAATGCATTACAAATTAATGTTTACTAGACACGAGTGGATGGAGATGCATGAGTTTGTGTGCATGCTCATTTACATGTGCAATGGACCGCGGAGCTAACAAACAACAGCAGGCGGCTGCTCAAAACCACGGACATTTATCAGATGTTGCTTACTTCATCAGAGGCAAACAGACAAAAATATGATAGCTGTTGAAAAGTTTTAAAAAATTATTATTTTGTTCCCATTATGAACTATGGCTTACAAGAAAAACAAAAACACTCCTGATGTTTTCTAACACTCTGAGAAAAGTCAAACCAAGAGACTACTTCATGATGTATCAACATAGAGACAACTATCAATTTTCTTATCCATAACTGTTGGACACTGTCAATTTTAAAGACATATACTTAACAATATTAATCAATTGATCTCTATACATTTCATGTGGCTTATTTTGAATACAATTCAGCAGGAGTATCAATTAGGAAAGTATAGGAAGGAAAGAAAACTTCCTGTTTCAATTCATTCATTCATTCTACATGTTTACTGAGCATGTCCTGTGCACCAAGCCCTCTTGGAGGTTACATTCCATTGGGATGTATGTTTAGCTAAATTTAAGTGACACATGAAGATATAAACGGCATGAAAAGGCTTAGAGGATACTAACAAAAGCTATTTTCAAGATTGTGGTCAGGAAGGAATTGTCAGTGGAGGAGACCTTATAGAGGTGATTTGGGAATGACATTAAGGGACGTGAAAATTCTGCTGAGGGAACCTCAATATAAAGGTCCTGGGGCAGGAGCTCAGAGAGGAGGGGAGGAAGGTAAGAAGGTGAGTGTGAATGGTGGCCAGGGAGGGTGTCAAGTGGAGGCTGAAGACCAGAGTAAGGATTTTGCGTTTTATTCTCTGTATGGTAAAAAGTTCTTGGAGGGTTTTGAACAGGGCAGGGCCCTAACCTGACTTATGTTTTGAAAGCATCTAGTGACTTTGTAGAGAATAGAGAAGGGTAAATGTGGAGCAGGGAATAAAATACAAAATTGGATTAAGATATAGATACAGATATATAACATAAAAAAGAAAAATCAATTTATCCTCAGCATGTCTACCCATTTTACTCTCTGTTTGCCTTTCAGTATTATCTTAGGAATCTCAAGATTGTGTAAATTTGAAAGAAATAAAGAGAAGGTAAGAAGGGGAAATTGGATATGAAAATAAGACACAAAAGGTCAGGGGAGTATTTTTAATGGGAAAGAGAAAATTGCTTGTCTATTGGGTTGCATACTTTCGTTCTTGCCTAAGACACCTTGGGCTCCAAACTCCCCAGTGCTATACAATATCAAAATCAGCACTTAAGGAGACATATGAACTCTCTCAGGTTTCTAGATGACCATTTTTCTCATTACACCTAAGAGGAAACACTTCCCCATACCTGTGTGTGGATAATCTCCTTGGGTCTTGCCTATAAAATTGCTGTACACAGACTATATCTGGCTTCAATGTGTCATACTAATCTGACCCTTTGAAAAAGCAATGGTTTTAATAACGGACATATATTTTCAGAAGTGACCAACGTTGTGAACACAACCAAGCCAGACGGCAAGAAGAACTGCCCATAAATCAACCTTTCGCTCACACAGACACAGAACCATCAGCACCCTTCCTAGGGACATTTGATGTGTCGAGAGGAATAAATCTATCAAGATGCTGGCGGTTCTGAAGTGGAGCCAGACATGCTGATCACAAGGAGATCGTGAAGTTTTCCCAGAAAGACATTGGGCCACTTTAGAAACTTAACAGTGTGATCTCTTGCTGTTTGATTTGTCAAAAAGCATCACTGTTGTTTCCTGACTGACTCTTCTGTCTTCCCGCTCACTGATCCCTGTTTATTTCAGTAGGGTCAGGTAAACTCAGCTCACACAGGCTGCCATTTCTTCCTCTATACAATCCATCTGTTGCCTTTTTTCATTGCTTCTGTCAGAACCCTAGTCTGGTTTTTCAATCCTGCTATGCCAGGAAGATCCCACTTCTATCTCACTCTGCTCCCAACATTGTTACTAGATAACAAATGTGATCGTGTCACTCTCCTAATCAAAATTCTGTAACTAGGACAGGCGAGGTGGCTCACACCTGTAATCCCAGCACTCTTGGAGGCCGAGGCGTGAGGATGGCTTGAGCCCAGGAAATCAAGGTTGCAGTGAAATATGATGACGCCACTGCACTCCAGCCTGGACGACAGAGCGAGACTTTGTCTCAAAAAAAAAAAAAATTCTATAACTAATCCACCCACCAACCAGCTAATCCAGCCACCACCAAGCCAATTCTTCATTGGCTTTTGCACTACTCTAGGACAAAAGCAGCTACCAACTGCTAACAATACAATAGAAAATAGTCATCTAAACAAAAATTTTGTTCCAGATTATGCCTTTCAGTGTCCCTCTGGATCTCCTCCTGACAAGTTGTTAATGGTCATTGCGACCCTCCCATGCTTCTTGCCTCTTAATGACAGCCCAGAATGCACCTGTTTCCAAATTCTGACTCCTCAATCTCTTCATTTCTCCCATGGCTCAACCTCCACGTTTGGAATTTAAGATGGGTCCCTGGTATTCCCCATGTCATGGACCTCTGGCATTCTCCTGTTACCTTCTACAACCTCCCACTCAAAACTTCCGCTCCGGCATAACTGAAACACCCCTGCTCACTAAACAAGTCTCTACTTTGTCACCTCTGTATCTTTCACTCTTCTGTCTGCTAGGAATGTCCCCTTCCTCCTCTCTCTTGCTCAGTTAGTTAAGCTCTTTTGAAGTCTAAATCTTACCTACTTGGTGAAACCTAAAGACTCAAAGCCATTTTTCTCTCTTTCAAACTCCTGGAGACCTAGTGGTCATCACACTCATGTGGAAATAATCAAACGGCGGGTGCATGCACATTGTCTTGGGTGTATGTCCTGTCTTTCTTCCCAGTTTTCACTTTGTTATAAGCAAGGACCATGGGTTACATACCTTCGATTTGAATGACTAACATAATGCTTTTAAATAGGAGGTACTCAATAAATGTTGTTTTAGAGTTAAATCAATAAATATCTACCAAGTACTTTTCAGGTGAGTTTCCACTAAACACTAAAGAGAGTATGGACAACAGGCTCTTGGTAAAGGTCTTCGGATTTTAAATTCAATTCAATAATGAAGTGCTGAGTATCAAGTATGTGAACTTATTCTCCAGACACTATAGGGAATTAAAAGATGAATAAGATACAGGTCCTACCCTCAAGAATTTTTAAATATTGAAGAGAGCACAATTGAGAGAGAGAGAGAGAAAGAGAGAGAGAGAGAGAGAGAGAGAGAGAGAGAGAGAGAGAGAGAGAGGGAGGGAGGGAGGGAGAGAAAGAAATGTTATATTGTTATATGCAGTTTTTTTTCCAAGTGTTACTGGAATTCAAAATCAAGAGAACTCATAAGAGAGCTCAGTAACTCAGAGAGGGTGATCCAGAAATTTTCATGGTCAATAACAAATTATTTATTCCCAGGTTAAATATACTAATAGTCATCACCAGAATTCCTCTTAGGAATTTCTTCATTTAGAAGTAGAATTTAATGGACTATTTGGGTCTGAAAACATGGGCCCAAGGACAGGGTCTGGATGGGAAGAATAGTTCAAAGAGAAGTCTAATTTTCCCTCATTAGAAAATGAGAGGGATTTGGGGAAGAAATATAGAGGGTATTTCAAAAAAAAGGGAAGAGAAGATTAAGCCAGTGGTGAGCTGGAACCCACTCACTCCCAATGGCAAGAGCTGACTGTGTACATCTTGTCCCATTTCCATCTTTAGTGACACCTAGTTGGTAGCTTGAAGTCAACCACAGTGGGAGTATTTACACCATGGATGGAAATTGCAAATGCTACAAATCCACGTTTTGGCAGGGTTGGGGGGGCGGTTAGAGGCAATTGTGAAACATTTACTACCACATAGCTGACTACACCATTAGATGAGAGGCCAAGAAATATTTTCAGCTCCAGAATGCCCAATATTCTATTTTAAACCGTTTGTTTTGCCTCAACTTAAATTTCCCTATCTTCCCAATTTTCAGTAAGGTCCAAAATAGAAAGAAAGACCTTGGGTAAACACATGTTGTGTGTGTTTATGTGTCAATAAATGTGTGGGTACCTGTGTGTTTGTAAAATACAGAAGAGGGTTGAATTTTATATTAGAGTTGAGGAGGTGCAGGACAAATTTTCTAAATGTTGAGATGATCCGTGTACAAAGCAAATTCAACAAAAGTGGGAGCATGCAACATGGGTCACCAGGAAAGTGGGCAGAGAGAATGAGGTACTTGAGGTTCCCAAGCCACATGGTGTTCAAGCCCATTGCACATGAATAAAAGAAACATAACTGACTTTTGGGTTACAGAATTTATTGTAATTTAGTGTCTGTCTGATCTTGTTAATTCAATTGCCTATGCATTAAAAATATCTGTATACCATGATATCCATAAAGGTCCTTAGGAACAAATTCATATAACTTCAGAAAACTGGCTCATTTGGGCTCCACCAGGAAGCCAATCTCTCAGAAGTAGTGATTTCCAGGTTGACTGGTGTTGGGTAAGCCTTGTTTCTATGTGCAGCTATTCCCCACTTTCCTGTGTCCGAAGCACAAAATGATTTAAATCTTTCTAACTGGCTCTTTGGCTTTATTGTAATAATGGGTAAGTTATTTTTATACCAGTATAACAACACATCATTATCTGCTTATTATTATGATTATTAGGATCAGATAAATGTGTGACAGTATCCTTAACAGTCCAAGAACAGCAAATGTCTTAAAAGCTTGCAACATACCTTGAGGATTCTTGCTTCTAAATTTCTGACTAGGTCTTGGCAAATTACAGAAACAAAATATTGGTATAATGCAAGGAGTGGCAGAACCTACCAGAAGAAAAACACTTTGTTTTAAAATATATTTTATCAAGTTAATAACCTAATAATCAAATTTAGCCAAACATTAAATGTAGGAAATGTTATATAAAATATTGATTGATTTTCCAGGCTAGAAGACTATACTGTTTGGTATAAATGAAATGATCTGCCTAGCATATGCTTTATAATTTTATCAGAATTGTAAGATGCTATCAGATACTTATAGCTCCAAGTAGATGCCATTTGGTATCCCAAACCTAGGTTTCACATCTCTTTAAGCATGAAAAAATTAAAACCCAATTGATTATCTTCCTTGAAAAAAATTAAGTCAATATAAATACATGAATCACTGTGGCCTATGGAAAAATTTTAGCAAATGAGCAATCAAATGAATGTAAAATTTAAAGCAAAGGAACTCAATCCATATTCCCTAACCAGCTCCTACTTATTCATTTCAATGTCAGCTGCTATTTGTCTTCAATTAGGATTTTACTACCAGCAAAAAAATATTTGTAACATGCCTATGGTGTGTTAGACACTGATAGATGAGAACAAAATCTAACAAGTCCTTGCCTTCTCATAGCACATATTCTACTGATTAAAATCCAAGTTTAGTCTCTACATAATATTTTTACTTTTCTAGAATTATTAATAACCCAAAACTCAATTGTTCTTGAAGTCTTATGAATATATGTGAAGGCTTAGAGACTACCAAATATTTCAATTTACCTAGCCACTATCCATTCAGAAAAAAGATGTTGAGGGGACAATTTGCCCAGACATTGGAACAGCTCCCAATCTCAACTCAAATCCGAAACTTAGTTCATGCAACTATATCCTACCCTGCCAAAGGGAGATGGAGTATTGGGATCCCCAACAGATTATTTAGCAATCTATTTCCCATGGTTCCGTAGCTCTGGGTCCCATAGCAAATTTTATATTCCACACAAATCTCCTTAGCCACTGGGCTTCTTCTGGAGAAGGTTAATGTAATACGAAATGGAAACTATTTACTTCTTGTTAAGTTCAGCTGGGGAATCTGTAGTTGTCAGTCAACTGGCAGCTACTAATAGCAACTGCTTTTTAAAAGGATTAGAACTGGTCTTAAATGATTTCAAACATAATGCCATACATTTTTGTACAATTATGCCCCGCAAACATAACACAATACCTTTTTCTACAATTAATGCAGCGCAAAACATTAAGAGTTGGCGATTACCTTTGATACTGTTTCTTTTCCTTAGTGAGGAATGGAAACACACCATTTTATTGCTGCCAATTACTCAATTATTCAAAAAAAATCTCAGTTTTTTAAGCTTTAGAGAAAAAAAGTTTTGTTTCTTTTCCAATACAGTGATATGTATTATATATGAATATGACTAGGCAGCTAAAGGTTACCCAGGGGATAGAACCATTTTCTCAATCCAGAAATGAATCCCTTTAACAGTAAGAAAAGCACCATTTTGCTATTTTTTTAATAAACAATTTCTGCCAAATGTGCCAAGTATTAAAAACATTTATCAACTTCTTCACTTTAACACATGGTTTTATAATTTAACCAATCATATCAGGGGGCAATAAATATTTCCAATATGAAGAGAAAGTTGAATTTAGAAGAACAAATATGCCAAGAGAATTTTAAAATATGAAAAATAAAAGAAAGCAGTATGAAAATTATGGAGGAAGGGAAAAGAAGCAGAAAAGGATAAAGAATAGATATTAAGAAGCAAAAACAGCAAAAAAAAAAAAGAGATACCAAGCCAAATAATAGAGAAAAGAGCATAAATGAAGAAAACAGACAAAATAAGGTAAAAGAGGAAGATATAAAATTACCAAAAGTTAGAATAAACTAATTTATTTTTAAAATGCAACCAACTTCAAATTTACGATGTATACTGTGATTTCTTTCCTCAAAGGAAAGGAAAGCTATATTTGGACTTTTGGATTTCCTAGGACAGTAAGAAATGTCTGTCTTTTTATCTCAACAGTTAGAATCTGTTGTTCTCTGAGATGCACCCTTGATAGAGAAAAGACAAGAGACACGAACATAAATCTATTGCCATAAGGAAATGCTCTCATGGTTTTGGTATTGACATGAAATGGAACAACTTAATGCAGTGATTCCTGTGTTTGACATCAGTGACACACTGATCAATTTCACCAAGTATCTTAAATACATACACATATATATAAATAAAATAATAGAATAGAAAGAGAACAAAATCAAATAGACATTGCTTTTGTATCCAAAATGCAAAGAAAGAGTATTAATTAATACATTTTATTTTGAAGCCTACATAAGAATCCTAAATATATAGAGTTTAAAAGTTAAACAAGAACTGACCAAAAAGAACATTAACAATATTTGAAAAGTATGAACTTAGTGGTGCAAAAATACCACAGTGGTTAAGACTTGCTGATTTTACAAATTACTTACTAATAGATTTTGCTTAACAAAATGCAGTTCACGTATAACGTAATACAGACTTGCAACCACAGAGCAGATGTCAGCCCTGGATCTATCTGAGAAGAGGTGGATGCCTGGAAGAAGCTGAGTGATTTCGTACTGAGCATAGCAACGTTCAGCTTTGGGATGCAGAAGTGTGGTTCTAAGCAAACCCTGAAAATGAGAAAAAGGTGAAATGAAGAGCTATAAATTTCATTTTCGACAATGAAACAAAAAAAAATAAATACATGTGTTACTTTCTAAAGTGCTTAGTGCATACCTAGCACATGCACTCTGTAATAAATGGTACTTATCATTTATATTATCATCATTATAGGTTCCAAGTGCTTTTATCATTCAAGATGGGCTTTTTAAATTCCATGGTAGTTGGATACTTACTATTTTCAAAGGAATTATCATTATATTAAATTATCATTTGTTGAGGGTCAATTTTATGTTGAACACTGCTAGTAGATCCTTTATAAATATTATCTCATTTAATGTTCATTTAACCCGCCATTATAAGGAAGGATTATTATCTCACAATTGATATAATTGAGGCTTAAGCAATTAACTTATCTGAGGTCACACAGCTAACAATGGCAGAAAGAAGATCCAAATACACATCTATTTAACTCAAAAATCTATGTTCTTTCCACTATACCAAGCTGTAAGTAGAGGAAATGATAACTTATAAGTGTAAATCACACAAAGATAATTTCAAATTTACAACTGCATTAAATGAAAACATGATTTGTATAAGTTGACTAATATTTCTTGGGTAATTTATACGATCAACGTTGTACTAGATATTGGGGAAACAAGATGAATAGACAAAACCAAATTTTACATTCAGGAGTGCTTCTTTTGTTATCTTAGTAATTAACATTCTTGATGACAAATACAGTATAAATTTGTTTTAATGTATATATCAGGAAAGAATTTCAATCAGATTTCTTATTAAGATTATGAAGAATCCTATTGTAAAATACTATGTAGTTGCTGACATTTTTAATTTCACAAATTTGCTTTAAAATCATAAAAAGAATTAATAGCCTATTAAAATAAATCTCACCAGATAATTTTGATTTTAGGTATAGTATGACAGAGAAATTCTGTCCACATTATACAAAAAGTTAAACAATTTTAATTTTTTTTATTTTTTATTTTTTATTTCAGAATATTATGGGGGTACAAATGTTTTGGTTACATGGATTGATTTTGTACCACTTGAGTCAAAGTTATAAGTGTGCCCATCACCTTGATAGTGTACATTGTGCCCGTTAGGTATGATTTCACCCATCCTCTCCTCCCTCCTCCCATCTGCTTGATGTCCATTTTGTTTTACTTCCATCTGTACACATAAGTGCTAATCGGTTAGTTCCAATTTAATAGTGAGTATATGTAGTGTTTGTTTTTCCATTCTTGCAATACTTAACTAAGAAGAATGGTCTCCAATTCCATCCAGATTGTTGCAAAGTGTAATAATTCATTATTTTATGGCTGAGTGGTATTCCATGGTATACATATACCACATTTTATTAATCCACTCATGAATTGATGGGCACTTGGGTTAATTACACATCTTGTGGTTGTGAATTGTGCTACAATAAACATTCTAGTGCAAGCATCTTTTTGATAAAATGACTTTTTTTCTTTTGGGTAAATACCCAATAGTGGGATTGCTGAATCAAATGGTAGGTCTACTTTTAGTTCTTTGAGGAGTCTCCATACTGTTTTCCATAGAGGTTCTACTAGTCTGTAGCACATAAGTGTTCCTTTCTCCCAGCATCCACACCAGCATCTATTGTTTTTGGATCTTTTAATAAAAGCCATTCTAACTGGGGTTGAGTGATATCTCATTGTGATTTGGACTTGCATTTCTCTGATGACTAGTGATGTTGAGCATTTTTTCATATGTCTATTGGCCATTTGTCTGTCTTCTTTTGAAAACCTTCCATTCATGTCATTTGCACCCTTTTAAATGGTGTTGTTTGATTTTTTTTCTCACTGATTTGCTTGAGTTCTTTGTAGATTCTGATTATTAGCCTTTTATGTATAGACTGTGAATATTTTCTCCCATTCTATAGGTTGTCTATTTGCTCTGTTGATCATTTCCTTAGCTGGGCAGAAGCTTTTTGATTTAATTAAGTCACATTTATTTATTTTTGTCATTGCCATGATTGCCCTTGGGGTCTTCTTCATAAATTCTTTGCATAGGTGATATATAGAAGAGCTTTTCCAACATTTTCTTCTATAATTCTTACAGTTTCATGTCTTAGATTTACTGTTATCCATCTTGAATTAATTTTAGTGAGTGGTGAGAGATATAGCTTCTGTTTCAATCTTCTACATGTGGATCCAATTTTCCCAGCATCATTTATTGAACAGGTATTCTTTTCCCCAGTTTATATTGCTGTCTCATTTGTCAAAGATCAGATGGCAATATGTGGATGATTTTATATCTGGGTTCTCTGTTCTGTTCCATTGGTCTATGTCTCTATTTTTGTGCCAGTATCATACTGTTTTGGTTACTATGGCCTTGTAGTATAGTTTAAAGTATGGTAAAGTGATGCCTCCAGATTTTTTCTTATTAGGTAAGATTGCCTTGGCTATTCAGGGTCTTTTTTGATTCCATAAGAAGCATAGAACTATTTTTTCTAAATCTGCAAAAAAAAAAAAAAAAAAAAAAAAAAAACAATGTTTGTATTTCGATGGGAATTGCATTGAATCTGTAGATCACTTTGGGTAGTATGGACATTTTAACAATACTGATTCTGATCCATGAGCATGATACATTTTTCCATATGTTTACATCATCTGCAATTTCCTTCCTCAGTGATTCATAGTTCTATTTATAGAGATCTTTCACCTCCTGGGTTAAATATATTCTTAGATATTTTATTTTCTTTGTAGCTATTGTGAAAGGTATTGAGTCTGATTTGATTCTCAGCATGACTATTGTGGGTGTATACAAATGCTACTTATTTGTGTACATTGATTTTGTAACCTGAGACTTTTCTGAATTTACTTATCAATTCCAAGAGTCTCTTGGCAGAATCTTTTGAGTTTTCTAGATATAAGATCATATCATCAGCAAAGAGTAATATTTTAACTCCTCTTTCCCCATTAGGATACCCTTAATTTCCTTCACTTGCCTGATTGGTCTGGCTAGGACTTCCAGCACTATGTTGAATAGAAGTGGTGACAGTGAGCATACTTGTCTTGTTCCAGTTCTGAGTGGGAATGCTTTCAACTTTTCCCTACTCCATATGATCTTGGCTGTGGGTTTTTCCTATATGGCTTTTATAATTTTGAGATATGTTCCACATATGCCTATTTTGTTAAGAGTTTTTACCATAAAAGGGTGCTAAATTTTGTTGAATGCTTTTTCTGCATCTATTGAGATGATCGTATGATTTTTGTTTTTGTTTCTTTTTATGTGGTAAATCACATTTGTGGATTTACATATGTTCAACCATCTTTGCATCCCTGGTATGAAGCCCACTTGGTCGTGGTGGATTATTTTTTTGGTGTGCTGCTAAATTCAGATTGCTGGAATTTTATTGAGGATTTTTGGATCTATATTCATAAGGGATATTGGTCTGTAGTTTTCTTTCTTTTTTGTGTCTTCCAAGCTTTGGTATCAAAGTGATATTGCCTTCATACAATGAGTTGAGGAGGATTCCTTCTTTCTTGATGTTGTGAAATAATTTCTACAGTATGGGTACCAATTCTTCTTTGTAGGTCTGATAAAATACAGCTGTGAAACCACCTGGTCCAGTACTATTTTTTTGTTGGAAGATTTCTTATTTCTGCTTCAATTTCATTGTTCATAATTCATCTGTTAAAGATTTTTATTTCTTCCTGATTGATCCTTGGGAGGCTGTGTGTTTCCAGGAATTTGTCCATTTTCTCAACGTTTCCGAGTTTATATGCATAGAGATTTTTATAGTATTCACAGATGATATTTTGTTTCTGTGGTATCAGTTGTAATATCTCTTTTTTCATTTCTGATTGAGCTTACTTTGGTCATTTCTTTCCTAATTCTGGTTAAAACTAGCTAGATGTCTATCAATTTTATTTATCTTTTCAAAGAACCAACTTTTTACTTCATTAATCTTCTGTATTATTTCTTTGTTTTTGATTTCATTTAGTTCTACTCTGACCTTAGTTATTTCCTTTCTTCCACTGGGTTTGGGTTTGGGTTTGCACTTCCTTTTCTAGTTCCTTGAGATGATTCATTAGATTGTTTAATTGTGATCTTTCTGTCTTGTTGACGTAAGCATTTAAGGCTATGAATTTTCCCCTTAGGACTGCTTTTATTGAATCTCACAGATTTTGATAACTTGTGTCCCCTTTGTCATTTAGTTCGAGGAATCTTTCTATTTCTACCTTAATTCCCTCCTTAACCCAATAATCATTCAGCAGCAGGCTGTTTAATTTCCATGACTTTGTGTAGAATGGAGTGTTTCTGTTGGAGTTGATTTCTAACTTTACCATACTGTGGTCTGAGAAGATACATGGTATAATTTATATTTTTTAGCTTTTGTTGAGGCATGTTTTGTGGTCTAAGATATGATCAATCTTGGAGAATGTCCCATGTGCCAATGAGAATAATGTATGTTCAGTACTTTTTGGGTAGAATGTTCTGTAAATGTCTGTTAGGCCCATTTGCTCTAGAGTCCCATTTAAGTCCAATGTTTCTTTATTTATTTTCTGCTTGAAGAGCTGTCCAGTTCTGTCAGTGAGGCATTGAAGTCCTCAGCAATTACAATGTTGCTATTTATCACTTTGTTTAAATCTAGCAGGGTTTGCTTTATGAATCTGAGTGCACCTGTATTAAGTGCATAAATATTTAGGATTGTTATGTCTTCTTGATGAATTGCTCCCTTTACCATTATATAATGACCATCTTTGTATTTCTTTACTATTGTTGATTTGAAGTCTATGTTATTTGATATGAAACTGGCTACACCTGCTTTCCTTTGATTTGCATGGAATATTGTTTTCCATCCCTTCATCTTGAGTCTGAATGAGTCCTTGGGGGTTAGATGTGTTTCCTGGAGACAGCAGATACTTGGCTTGTTATTTTTTTATCCATTGAGCCAGACTATGTCTCTTGAGTGGGGAATTCAAGCTGTTCACATTTATTGAAAGAATAGATAAGTGGGATGCATTTCTGTTCATCCTGTCAGTAGAACCTTATTGCTTTGTTTTACCTCTTGAGTCATTATTTTATATGGGCTCTGAGCTTTAGGTTTTGAGTGATTTTTACACTGGTGGGTTTCTGTTGTGCTGATCGATGCAGATCTGAGTACTTCCTGCAAGGCAGGTCTGGTCTTGACAAATTCCTTCAGTGTTTGCTTACCTGAAAAAGTCTTTATTTCTCCTTCATTAAAAAAACTTAGTTTTGCAGGATACAAAATTTGAGGCTGGCCAGTATTCTGTTTGAGAAGACTGAAGATGGGGCCCCAATTCCTTCTGGCTTGTAAGGTCTCAGCTGAGAAGTCTGCAGTTAGCCTGATGGGTTTTCCCTGGTACATTATCTATTGTTTTCACCTTACAGTTCACAGGAGTTCCTCCTTCATATTAACTTTGGCTAGTCTGATGACTATGTGTCATGGTGATAGCCTCTTTGCAATGAGTCTCCCAGGTGTTCGTTGAGCTTCTTGTACCTGGATATCTAAATTTCTAGCAAGACTTGGTAAGTTTTTCTCAATTATTCCCTCAAATAGGTTTTCCAACCCTTGTGTGTTTTCTTTTTCACCCTCAGGGATGCCTGTAACTCTTATGTTTGGGCTCTTTACATAATCCCGTATTTCTTGTAGGCTTTGTTCATTCCTCTTTATTCTCTGTTCTTTATCTTTGACTGACTTGTTTAATCCAAAGGTGTTGTATTCAAGCTCTGAAATTCTTTCTTATGCCTGGTCTAGTCTATTCTTAATACTTTCCACTGTGTTTTGTATTTTCTTGAATGAATTTTTCCTTTCCAGCAGTTCTATTTGATTTTTTTTTTAATAATTAGATTTCTTTAGTGAATTTTTCATTATTTTCTGAAATTTTTTTGTGGGGTGTGTGTGTGTGTGTGTGTGCGTGTGTGTGTGTGTGTTGGTTTTCCATTTTCTTTTGTATTTCATTGAGCTTACTTATAATTCATGTTTGGAATTCTTTATCTGTCATTTCAATATTCTGATTTTGGTTGGTATCCATCGCTAGAGAGTGGTATTGCCTTTGGGGGATGTCCTTTTGCACTTACTCTTCATACTTCCAGAGTTCTTTCACTGATGCCTTCCATCTGGAGAAGCTGTTGTTTTTTATTTTTGGATTTTCTTTTGTTTAGATAATGGTACACCCAGTTTAATCTCTAAGATTGTAGGTGGTGCTTATGGGTAAGAGTCAACCACACCCTGTATGATTGAGTCTGTAAATGCAGTAAAAGGTGTGTAAATTGACCTCCCTGTCAGTAGGTGCTGCTTGCTGGAAAGAACAAGCTGCAATATTGTTTTGGGGTCCTGTGACTGGCTCTAGTCCCCTCAGGAGAAGCACCCAAATGCCCCAGGTGCTGGGTGGAGCCCTGGAAATTCAGGTGAGTCCTTATTCTCTGTCACAGCAGAGGCAAATGTGGGAATGCAGCAGGGTGGGGCTGGGTTGGGTGAGCTCGCTTTCAAGCTTCACAACAGCTGGAAAGGTGTCTGTTTCAGCAGGGGTCAAAGGTCTGCTCCCGGCTTCTGGGCAAAGCCACCACCGAGGGGCTGAAGTGGCCCCATCCAACCAGAAGGTCTACTTGTGGAGGCGGGTCCATCTAGAGATTCACAATCTGCCAGTCTGGAGTGGGGCTTGCTCCTCTCCACCCTCCCCTACTCCACAGCTCCCCCCACATCTGCCAGCAGACAGGAGCTCAAGCCAGCCAAACTCCCCCACAACTGTGATGCAGGCTAGGAGGTTCCCTGCCCCAGATCCCAGCCTGAGCTGAAAGTGCAACTCTCCTGTTAGGGGGAGGGGTGACCCGTGAGAACACTGCAGCTAGGACCCACACTGCACTCTCCTCCTTGATCTGCTTATGCCCCCTGACTAATCACAAATCTCCCCTCTGTGCCCCTGAGCAACATGATCAAGACCTGGGGGTACAGGATATGCCCAGTGGGCCTGTCCCTGGGTCCTGGAAGATCAATCCCTGACCATTCCAGGGAGAAGCATGCTATTTGCTATTTCCAAGTTGCCCACAGGGTGCCCAAGCAGGTTCGATGTCCCTCTGCCTTGGAGGCGTATCCCATTCTAATGGAGTCACCCGGCAAGCAGCAGCAGGGAGGGCCAGTGGGCAGGGAGCTCACATCCTGAGCACCCCTCAGTCCATTGTAGGACTCCAAGAGGAAAAGTCTGAGCCACACTCTCTATGGAAGCCTTGGTGTGGTGTCTCAATTGTCTCTCAGCAGCTGAGGGTGGGGGAGGGGAAGGAGAGAAAAGGAGTCTGGATGGAGGAAAGCTAGCACTTTGGTCATGTTTGTCCGTCTCTCCAGGAGGCTGCCCACCCAGAATGTCCATACACTGGAGTCATTCAGATCACCCAGGGACCCACTGGGCCACTGAGGCTCCTGCAGGCTGGGCCAGAGTTGGGAAATATCTGTGTGGGAATGGGCAGGACAAAACCTGAGGAGTTGAAGCAGCCTGGGGAGGACAAAGGCGCTCAGTGGGTAGAGAAGCAATAGGGCTCCTGCCATCCTGGCTCAGGTCTGTGGAGATGAGAGGTGCCCCAGGGGGGCTGGGATCCTGATGCCCTGTCCACAAGAAGCCCCCAGGTCACTGCTGACTATCAGAGATATGAAGTAGGGAGAAACTAACGGCACCACCTACTCTTCTCACTGGACTCCAAGCCTCTTGGGGGTTGATCTCTGCCAATACCTTGCTCCTTCCTGTTCTGCTCTGCAACTTCTTCCCCTGGAGTCTCCTGAAGGTTCGGGCACCCTTCCCTCAGACCCACACCCAGATCTATGTTTGTTTGCTTGTTTTTTCTCTTTTCATCTAAAACTTCTTACTGAGACACTGTGGCAGCTGGTGTCTCTGGTCAGCCATCTTGTCTCTCTCCCCTCTAAATATTGTCTAAAATCACATCTTTTATAAAACATAAACAGCATTATCTTCAAGAACAAGGAGAAGCAGAATGTAAAGAATGCAATGTAAGGAGGCAGAGTCAAATTGCCTCTTCCACCTCTTCCCTTTGAAGCACAGGCAAGAGGCATATAGAACATAAGGAAATTGAAAAGTCTGGCCTTAAATGAAAAGAAGCCTTTCCCAAAGAACTTAACTATTTATATTTCATAAGCTATCAGACTTCTCTGATACACAGAACAAGGGTGTCCATCCTTCAAAGTAAGTAGAACTTTAAGCAGACTGCAAAGGCCCCTGGCTATATCTCAGAATCTCAAAATGTCTTGTATCTCAGATAAAAGCTCCTTTCTTCTTCTGTGAAGTCAAACCAAAATTCTGAGAACTGTAAACATGCCTTTTCTGTAGTCTTCAACGTATTTTTCAACTTCATTATAAGATATATTTTATGTGATGTAACCAAGCAAATTTAGAGCCAAGGTAACCTAAGGTAACCATTTGGAGTCAGACTGGCTTCACATTGGTTACTAGTATGATGATTTTACTAATGACAGGAGACTCAGTTTCTCTACCTGTAAAACTCCTTCTTCTGTAGTCTATAAGAGAAAACTAATTCTGCTGAATATTAAAGGTAAAGGCACCACAGAGGGGTTCAGCCAGCCAAAGAAAGATGGGTTTGTGATATACAATCAAGGTTTATGCTATTTTCCTACCTGTGACTTTTATGAATATGACAAACTAATGCACTTTTTTTTTTACTGATTGAATGTCTACTTTAGAAAAACATACATAAAGTTACCTGAAAGAGTAACGCAGACAAAAGGCAACAGTTGGTTCTTTTTTTAACGTTCGAAGTCTGAATAAATCTAAATAAGTATAAGAAAAATAAACTGATTAGCAGGCAATTTTCCAAAAATATTTTGATATAAATGTGTCTTTAGACACATATTTAGAATTTTTAAAATACAAGAAAAAAAATAAGAAAATGTGAAAAAGAAGAAAATAAAAAAAATCTATCTATAATCCTTCCACCTAAACATGATTACTATTATAGTAACAATTCCTTCTATATTTTTTCTGTGTGTAGTTATACACACATAGAAATACATACATGCACACATATCAAGACTACAATTATGCAATACATACTATGTTATAAACAAATTTGTCATTCACAGACATAATGAACTATATCATAATTTAAAAGAACTTTAATATTTTATTGTATGAATGTATCATAATATAAAAATATTAAACTCCATTTTGGTTTTTTTGATTACTGAGGTAAACATTGTTATACCTACATTTTTGAGCACTTATCCTATCAGGTCCACTGGATGAGTCCTTAAAAGGGGAATTTTTTGGTAAAAGGAGGTGCAAAATTAAAGCTTTTGATGAGTGTTGTTAAATAATTCCCCCAAAAGATTGAAGCAATGTATGTTCTCTCCAGCTGTATATTATGGAGCCGTTCACAACATTAAGTACCTCCACCAATGATTAATGTCTCTCCATTTACTACTGTCTCATTTTATGTCCCTTAGAAGAGTCTGAGTTTTCTTTATATGGGTCTTAAAATTCACATTTGCAACTATAAGCCACATTACCTCCTCCTACGTCTTACTTAGATAAAGCCAGTCAGCTTCACTGTCTTAATAACAATGCCTATCTGAGTTCAGCTTCTCTGAGTGGATAGTCAAGTGTGGTATGTTTCAGTGGGGAGAAGTTTCCTCTACTCATGGAGTCCAGGAAAATAGCCAAAGCCCTTGTAGAATCACATCTCCTGTGGAACTCAGACTTCCAGCTGGGTAACCAGGAAATGACTTTCTGTTCATTGAAAATCAATAGGTAATAATTCCAGAGGCTCGGAGAAGCTGAGGTGCCCTTTAGCAGGAATGCGATAGCTGTTCCTTTCCAAGCTGTGAACCTTCCTTGGCTGTTATATTCCCCACCACCAAGCTCTACTAAGTCATAAGCCCAGACTTGTTTGGGGACAGTATGTGTGTCTAAGGATGAATTCCATCCCAGGAGTATAAACCATCAAACTTGACAGAGGTTTAAATCTGTGATGTTTAATCCTTTCAAACTGGTACTTTCTTACCAGCCCAAAGATGCTAATTTTCTGAAAACAATGTGATTACTAGCCAGGAAGACTTAATTTTTTTTTTCAATTTGCTCTACAGCTCAAAATACTTCCCAGGTTTTCGCCCACCACTCCCTACAGGTAAGTTAAAGAAGTAACTGGAGAGGTGAAGGAAACCTGTGCCTCTACTCCTGCCATACCTTATAATTTCTCATGTTAATTAAATATTTAAGATATTTGTGAGTGCTAGCTGTGTATAAGCCACTGTTATAGACATTCACGTAAGTTATGTGTGGTAGGCTCAACAATGCCCCCCAAAGATATTCATGTTCTAATCCCCAGCACCTATGTATATGTGACCCTACAAGGCAAAAAAGACTTTGCAGGTGTGATTAAATTAAGGACCTTGAGATGGGGGAGATTATCCTGGATTATGAAAATGGTCCTTATAAGAGAAAGGCAGGAAGGTCAGAGTCAGAGAAGGAGATGTGAGGATGGAATCACTGGGGAGAAAGGGAGAGAGAAAGAAAGACACGAGGCTGTTGTTCTTGAAGATGGAAGATGGGGCCATGAGCCAAGGCCTGCAGGAGGCCTCTGGAAGCTGGAAAAGACAAGGAAATGGATTCTTCCCTAGAGCCTCCAGAGGAAGCACAGCCCTGCTGACACTGATTTTAGGACTTCTGAGACAATAAATTTATGTTGTTTAAGCCACTAAGTTTGTGGTGATTTTTTACAGCAGCAATAGAACACAAATACAGTATGTGTTGCAGACCAAATTGTATCCCCTCAAAATTCATATGTTGAAGTCTTAACCCCCAGTAATCTCAGAATGTGACTGTACTTAGAGATAGGTTCTTTAAAGAGGTAATTAAGTTAAAATGAGGTTGTGGGGTGGGCCCTAATCCTATATGACTGATGTTCTTATAAGAAGAGATTAGGACATCGACATGCTCAAAAGGAAGACCACGTGACAGCCATTGACAGGTCAAGGTGAGAGGCTTCAGAAAAAAAAACAGTCAAACCCCTTGATCTTGGACTTCCAGCCTCCAGAATCATGAGATAACAAATTTCTGTTGTTTAGGCCACCCAGTCTGTGGTACGTTGTTATAGCCGCACCAGCAAACTGATACAATATGTCATGTAATTCTTACCACCTTGGCTTACAGATGAGGACCCTGAGGCTCAGAGAGAATGCAGACCTTACTGAGGGGCATGGGTTACTAGGATGCTCTTGAACTAGGCCCAAGTCGGCTAACTCTGCACTATTCTTCTTGCTCCCATACTAACTGTTCCTTCACTCATTTGTTCATTCAACAAGTAGTCAATGAACTCCAATTCCAGGTCAGGCACTTGGCTTCCATCAGAGAACAAAGCAAACACCTGTGCCCACGTGGTGCTCATATATTGGGGGGTGGGAGGTGTTACATGAAGATGGTCATAAACAATAAACATCGCAAATAAGTAAATTGCTCCACCCTGTATGATAAGAACATGACTGCCCAAGAATCCAGTGTGTGAGAGGCATGACACTCTCCAGGGCACAGGTGGGCACCCACAAAGGAAGTATTAGCTATGATGCAGATCATTCCGTCCTCACACTCACTGTGCTATCTTTGCTGATATGACTGCTCCTTGCAAACACCCCCAAATGCCAACTTTTGACAGAAACTCTTCACTGTAGTCTTTGAAACCTGGAGGTGAAGAGCTGTTGGTGGCATTGGTGAGTGACGTGCCAAACTCTTTCCATGTATGTAGAACATCTGGTTTTCTGAATATGTCATCAAGAGCTTGACACCAACACTTAAAAGCAGCCCTAAAACAGAAACAGAGCATCAGTCAGTGCATTTTCTGAGACCCCTTAGTAAATTTATCTTCCAGAAGGGAAAGCAAGTACACTGCAGAAACACATCGACTGACATGTTAGAGAATAAATCTCTCCAGTCATTGTTCATAACAATTTCTCTCAGGTAGCATCTGATGAATAAAATGGAGCAATGTAGGCCGGGCGCAGTGGCTCATGCCTGTAATCCTAGCACTCCAGGAGGCCGAGGCGGACGGATCATTTGAGCTCAGGAGTTCAAGACCAGCCTGAGCAAGAGCGAGACCCCATCTCCACTAAAAATAGAAAGAAATTAGCTGGACAACTAAAAATATATAGAAAAAATTAGCCAGGCATGGTTGTGCATGCCTGTAGTCCCAGCTACTCAGGAGGCTGAGGCAGGAGGATCGCTTGAGCCCAGGAGTTTGAGGTTGCTGTGAGCTAGGCTGACACCACGGCACTCTAGCCCGGGCAACAGAGCAAGACTCTGTCTCGAAAAATAAAAAATAATAAAATGGAGCAATGTAGTATTACTGAAGAACTAAAATTTATAAAGGACAATTTTTTTGCACAATAATTAAAAATCTTTTCAAACAAACAAGTTTGCCCTTGTTCTACTGACTCTTAAAAATCTACCTTTTCTTTTCTGCGAAGACGAGAAGACTTCCAAGAGTATGCAGTGCCTGAACTTTAAGACTTCTTTGATTGCTGGCTTGAAGAACATCTATGTTTTCAGTCAAGTAAAAGAACAAATATCAGTTCCTGGAAAAATATTTTCCTTATATTTGCAAGAATATTTTAAACTGCATTATTCCTTAACTGTGTGGATTGTAATAAGTCAAATTCAAGCGAATAGTGCCTTCAAATGTCATGCAATGTATACATGCGGAGAGCAAAGCAAACGGTGCTCTGTTTGAACACAGAGCTGTGAGAGATTGGATCTAACAGATAGTAACAAGGAGGCTTCATGGAGAAAGTGGAATAAGAGTCAGGCAAGGAGAGATAGTGGAGAAGAGAAGCTCAGAAAAGGCATGTGAGGGGAAAAAAGGATGGGTATATGCGAATGCTAGGTATGACTGCAGCATGGTTTTCTGGAGAGGGTGAATCAGGAGAGTGAAGAGGGAGGAAGCGGTCAGATGCAGGAGTCCTCTGAATGCCGCATGGAGAAATGTGGACATTATCCCATAGCAGATGGGGAGACTCAAAGGGTTTGTTTTTTAGCAGAGATGTGACAAGATCACAGAATATACCTGAATTTACCTGAATGCAGAAAACATATCTTTAATATCACATGAATTTGTTGTTGTTGTTGTTGTTTTCTAATAAATGCATGGTTTCAGGAATGTATAGCAAAAAAAAACCAACTGACATGGCAGTGGTTTCTAACGAGGGCAGTACTGTCTCCTAAAGGGTATTTTAGAAATCTGAGTAAGGGTTTGCTTAGTTGTCACAATGGGACATCTCCTGGTAATTCACAAGTTAAGACCAAAGATACTAGATGGCCTGCAAGGCACAGAAACTTCCTCCACAGTGAAGGAAAAGATGAGAAACCTGTTTATAACTAACTGAGTCTAACATCTAACTTCATTTTACACATACAAAGGGCATTTTTGCATGATTTCTAAATGCCCTGAATTTTCAAGAAATGTAACCACTGCAGTACTTTGTTTTGTTCAGAATTTTACCAAGATTTATTTGCCATTTTAAAAAAATCACGTCATGAAACTTAACAATGCTGATAGCACTTGGGTCACCGATACAACACACCCACATCAGTCTGCATTTGTAGCTGTCACATTCATGGTGATTCTACATCCTAAATATAAACATCTGACTACTTCTTTATACCTTCTAATGCCTGAGCCTTTACACACTAACACACAGATTCTTTTATTATAAAGTGATTTTGTTTTATTTTTTTCTCCATTTTATATTTTGGCTTCGTAATGACTTTTTCAAAATAATATGTATAATAAGAATATATTAAGTATAAATTTTATTTCAGGAAGTAAAGAGGAAATTATAAAATGCCTGTTAGAAAAAAGGGGGACATTGGATCTATAATATGGATTGAGAATATACTGCTGAATTTGTAGAAAAGCCAAATCAAGGGAAAAGACAAGGAAAATGGAATCAGCTGGGACCAGAGCAAATGGGCATCACCCCCACCCCCACAGGGGTTCACAGTTCCAGTTAAAGAGGGATAGACAAAGGGTGGCCTAGACTCTCACAATGGTGACACCCAGGATAGGAGAGAGGGTATCAGAGGGGCTGAAAGCATCTTCTGTCTCCAACTGTTCTGTCACTGCCTACAAGTGTGTGATGAATAGACTATAGTTCAAGCTCTTGCATCCTTTAAGATAACATTTTAGGACCAGATGCAATCTTAGCATTAATGAGGAAGATCGTATTGAAAACATAATGGACAAATCTTACCAATAGTTTGGTGATAAGAAGAAATCACGAGCCCAAGTTGTGAATAGGGGAGTTTGCTCTTCTCCACTGAGCTAAAAACTCTGAAGTGCTCCTGAGAAAGGTCAGGGGGTGTGGACATATGCATCTCTTCCGTCCCCAGGCAAAATTCCACCTTGCCAGAAGTGAATTTGGAATTGTTCATTCCTCCTTTCTCTCCTAAATTCATGAAAAAAAATAATAAAAAAGAAATTTAAAATGAAGAAAGATGGGAAGGTGGCGGGGAGAAAAAAGGTAGAGGAAACGAAAAGGAAAGGAAATGGAAAGATTCTGTGTACAGCTGAAACTTATTTGCTGTTTGAGGGACACGTTTCCTTAAACTTAACATCTGGGATTGTTTCTGAAGATCCCAGGTGGAGTAGATATCCCTGCTATTTCATAGAGCACTACGGAGGGGCAGTTAGCCAGAAAGCGAATGTTGAGATGATGCTTTGCTTCTCTGGGACTGGTGAGTTTGCCTTTTTTAAATAGCTTCCAACAGTAAGATGCTAGTTTGCCTCTGGGGCAGAAACCTTTGGGATAGAAGCAATACAGAGGTAGTTCTGGCCTGAAACAGAAAAAAAAATGGGAAAGAGCCTGTCTCTTTATAAGATCAGAGAACACACAGGGAATAAAAGAAAAAATATCTTAGGGGAAGTACATGGTCAAAAGCAGCAGAGAGAGAACTAACATGGATTTTGAAGTCTGCGGCCAGAGGACTGGGGATATTGAGAATACTGAGAATATTTTGGTATCAGCTGAGATTCAGAGTGAGTTGGTGTAAACCATTCCTAGGAACTGTATTTGATTTTTTTTTTATTCATGACCTTATCCATTGTTAATGTATGAAGTAACTGAAAGAGGTGAACGATGTGGAGAGCTAATTTTATGTAATGTGAGTCTACAGACAATACAACCAAAAACTATGGATACATATCATAGAAAGTGGGTTTTTTTGGGGGGCATGTGGAGGATGGCAACAACAATAACAAATAAATAAATAAATGAATAAAACTCTGCCAATGGTTATTATAAAAAAAGACCAAATTTCTAAAAGATCAGTTCAGTGGAAATTAGTATCTTAATTAGGTATAAGTTGAAATCTATTTTAATAACTTTAAAATATAATTATTTTAAGTTTAAGTCTATTATCTAAGTTTATTCTTACTATTCTGATAAATTTGAACAGCAAGGATCATAAATATAAATTAGGATTTAAAAAATTTTCAAGTAACCTAAGTATAGATATTTCGGGATTTTTCCCAGCCTAAATTTGAATGTATCCTCTTTCTGTGAGGGTACCACTTAACCACTCAAAGCCCTGCTTTGGTTGAATTCGCAAACTGATAATGTTGAAAAGGAAGAAAACAAATAAATGTAACAAATAAATGTAATGCAGTAAGATCTCTAAGATCAAAATCTGTGGTATTAATAAGAAATCTTGTTGGTTCTTATTTGTAAATGTTTCCATTTCTTTGACATTGATAAAGGAGTATTTTGGTGAAAGGTTCTAGTTAATCCAGTATGACTCAATCCATCTACGTATGAAAGTGAAAAAAAAGACCACAGTATCATACCTGCAAAGAAAACTGTATGAATATAAATGTACAGAATGAATATTGTTTTCATATGTACTGTACTCAAGGGATTTTGTTTTCATATCTACAGCACTCAAGGGATTTTGCTAGTTTTACAGAAAGCATAAAAGTAGGTGAGTGAGAAAGTGCCTTGGTTGGAGTAAAGTGTAAGAGAGAAGAGGGAAGCTCGTGAGGGCAGAACGTGGACCATCACGCAAGGTGATAAACCCACATGAATAAAGACTCAGCGATATAGAACAAGCATTTTACCTTGTGTTTGTGCAAGAAATAACAAAAGCAACTTTCTGCTGTGCCGCGTTGATCTGTTATGATGTTTGGATTTTTCCAGGGTCTCTCTGAAACATCTCAAAGTGTCCGACACATCCACGGGCACGCAGACGAGCTGTTTGGCTCGGTTATATTCTGAAAGGAAAAGGAGGAGGAACGTTGGGGATGAAACGCTGCATCAAGCCAAGCTAGTAGCAAGTGAGTTTCTAATTCAGAGAATTTCTTGGTCCCAATCTAAAGCTGCTAAATTCAAAGCCCCCAGATCTGCAGCAGATGTTTCAACATTCGGATCAATTTTTTTTTTTTTTTTACCTTTTGGTATATTTGAAAGTTCCTTTAAAAAAAAAAAAACTTAGAAAACTTTTGATTCTTATGAAATGCAAATAACTTTAGATCTTGCCAATTTTCCTTATGAAGCCTCCTACTTTTTCTTTTGCTGAACATAAAAAATGAAATAATCTACTCCTTTTCAGCTGCCTCTTCAAAGCAAAGGTGTCTTGGGAAAGAGAAGAAAGGAGAAAACAAAAAAGCTTGGAGATAGGCAACTGCTCTCTGAAGGGAAGGAAAAAACAGGTTCCTAGCACTGGAGGATGCAGAGGAAAGGAAGGTGGGGCTGTGAGTGGGTAAGGAACTGACCCGCTGTCCTGAAAAGTGCCTGGAAAGGGGAGATGGTGGGAGAGAGTTGCCGTGAGGTCTGTGAAGAGAGACTGATGGTCCTGGGAAGGAGGCTGCGGATTTGCTGCATACCTTATGCAAAACGGGCCCAAGAAAGAGAAGAATCACAGCTTGCAGGATTAAAAAAAAAAGAATTTATTTCTTCAACAAGTTGAACCAGTGGAATGTCCTCTTTAAAATCTAAGGCCTTGGTAATATAGCAACTTACAAGGTAATGGGGCTATAAGAGGTTAAGAAGCATGACCCTTGTCCTCAAAAAGTTCGCAATCTAGCTTAAGAAATGGGATACTCCAACACTGGAGTAACAGAGTCACATTTGCAGGGAGTATCTGGTTACACACTGAAATGAGGGAGAGATGGAAGAAAGAGATCAGCATAGGCAGGAAAGGGTGAATACGAAAGACTTTGTGAAAGAGAAGATACGCCAGCTATGTCTTAGAGGATAGGGAAAATTGATGAGGAAGAAAGAAGCAAGGGGCTTTAAATAAGTAGAATAAGAATAGGAATAGCTAAAATTTATTTAGGACTTTCACTATGTCAGGAACTATTCTAAATAACTTACTGTGATTGTCTCATTGAAACCTAAAATCAGCCATAAGAGTTATGCACCATTATTGTCCTGTTCCTCATTTCACAGATGAGAAAAATAAGTCTTCCCTTAGGGCCCAGAACTAGTTTGTGCAAGCAGAGGTACAGAAGCAGTGAGGGTGGTGAGTTCAGGGCACAGGGAGATGAGGCGGCCAGTCCTGGAGAACAAAGAGAGTTTGCCAGAGTCCTGAGCCTCACCGAGTAACTGGGCTTCATCCTCTTTAACGGGGAGCCCAGGAAGGGTTTTGACAGAAAGACTCCCTCAAAAAGAGGCAGAACTCTGACAGAAAGATATTTTAGGAAGAGTTAGCCAACAGTTGTATTCACAACAGACTGCCATGGAGAGAGGCTGGCGGTTGGGACTGTTGGGCCACAACAACACAGATACTCTGCGATTCAACGAAACTAATGTTGGTAGCCATGGAAACAAGGAGGGCCCACAGGGAACATTTCCATGTTAGAAGCGACAGGAATGGTTAATTGGCTATGTGGTAAAAAAGAAAGGGGGAGCGTCACCTCTTCCACCATCTTTTCAGGACCAATGACTTGCTTCCCATCTCACTGAAAAAGAAAGAAGCAATCCAAGAAGATTCCCTCAGACTCCCACCCCACGCCTCCAGCACCTGTGCCCAACTGCACTCCAGGCCGTCCCTCCAGCAATTCTCTTCCATCTCCAAATCACCAATTGTCCCCTCTGCTGAATCATTCCCAGCAACACGATTTGCTGTCATTTCTCCTATCCTTAAAAAACTAACATACGAGAAAACATACAAACAAGAAAAAAAACCTCTCTCTCGACCCTATTCTCTCCCCAAGCTACCATCCTATTTCTCTGCTCCACTTTACACCAAAATGCCTCAGAAAGTTGTCTATATGCATTGTTTTCCAGTCTCTCTTGAACCCATATAAATCAGGTTTTGCCCCTCTCTGCCTTAAAGGTGTCCTTCTCCAACCCCTGTGATCACTCCTTTGTCCCCTTTGATAATTCACCCCATGGACTCAAACTCTTAGCATTAGAGCCCCAGGGATCAGTCCTTAGGCTGAATCTCTTTTCTTCTTAATTTACACTCACTGCCTTAACCATCGCACTCTCATGCTTTTAAATATTATCCATGAGCTGGTGGCTCCCAAATTTATATCTCTGGCCCCAAATCTCTTGAAATTCAGACCCATCTATCCAATGAGCTACTCTGCTGTGTGTCCAATAGACAGCTCAGACCTAATATGTCCCGAACTGATTTCCGAATCTTCCCCCGAAACCTGCTTCTCTCACTGTCTTTTTCCATCTTATTAAAGAATGGCTCCATTGTTCCAGCTGCTCTGGCCAAAAGCTAGAATCATCTTTGACTCCTCATACCCCAAATCGAACCCACATCAAATCCTGTTGGTCCTTCCTTCAGAAGACGGCCAAGACCTCACCCCCTCTCCCCAGTTTCACTCTCCACTGCCACCTGCATGATGTTCCAAGAGCTCTTCATCTCCTTCTGAGGTACAGTAATTGCCCTCCTGAATGGCCTCCCTGTTTCCACCCTGGCCACTCCCACTGTGTGCTCTCAGCACAGCAGCCAAAGGGCTCCTTTTAAAATGTAAGTCATCCCCTATCACTCCTCTATCCAAAGCCCCCAGCAGCTCCCTCATCACCTAGAGCAGACATCAATGCCCTCAGAGTGGACGACAGGGCCCCACATGAGCTGGCTGCCCCTGCCTGCTCTGCTGCTCCCCGTCCTGATCTCTCCCTCCTACACCTGCAGGCTTTGCCTCAGGGTCTTGGCACCAGTGGTTCACTTTGGCCCAGGGCAGTCTTCCCTCAGATGTCTCGAGGTCTTGCTTCCTCAGCTCCTGAGGTTATTGCTGAACTGTTAACTTCTCAGTGAAGCCTTTCTTCTTCCTTGATCACCCTACTTAGTATGGTAGCACCCCCTGCTCCTTTCTGGCTCTCTTTTCTCTGAAGCACTCATCACCTTCTGCTATACTGTGTGGCTGACTTGTTTACAGGTGTCTCCCTCCACGACAATGCAGATGCCATGAGGGCAGGGACTTTTGTCCACTTTGTCCACTGTTATTCCCCCAGCACCATTACAATACCTGTTACATGATACGTGTTTAATAAGTATTTGTTAAATAAATGAATGGCTACAAGTTTTCAAAGCTAAATGGCTGGGATAAACTTTATTAATAATCACTTTTATAGGTTAATTTCAATTGATCCTCACAGCACCTTAAAAACTATAAGGGGTAGATATCACTCACACTTCACAAAGGAGGAAAAGTTAAGTTGATGAATATGACTTGTTTTCAGCCTTTAGAATAGATAAGAGGGAGAACCAGTGTTCAAGGCCAGTGCCTTTCCCAGATGATTCACCAAGGGTAACAAATCTCAGTAACAGGCGGTGACTCAGATCTGAGGTCTCCTGATTTGGGCACAGAGATGCTTTGTGAATAGGACAGGAATAAGTCTGAGAAAAGTTAATGAGGGAAGAAACCTAGAGTCCTTGTGAGCCCGGGGAGCAGGGAGGTCCTGATGGAGTAAGACAGGGTTACACGCTGTAGCCATAGAGACGACACCTTTCAATATACCCTAATGTCAAACCAGGCTCTAGCTGAACCAGGAACATGGCTGCATTAACAGAAATACTTGTTCCCCCTGAAAGTTCAGTCTTGACACGACAATCTATCACACGTTTCAGAGAAGCAAACACTTACGCCAAAGTAGCTCCTAATAACTCTGTGGGAGCTCTCATTCCTCTACCTTGCCAATTTCACTCTCCTGTCTACTACATCCTAACCCCACCATCTTGCCCCCTCAATGTCCCTCTCCACTAAGCCGTGCCCAATCCTGCATGATCCCAGACAAGGCATACCCCCTCCTCCTCACCCCCCATCTGATGCACAACACCCTGAAGATGGCAGATTTCTACTCAGTTTTTCTATTTTTCTTGCAATAATTCATAAGCTTGGCTTTTATCTTTTTCTCCTTAGAGAGGGAGATCAGGGACAGCCAGGGCAAGTGTCTTCATCGGTTTGGGCTGCTGTAACAAACTACCACAGGCTGAGTGGTGTGTAAACGACAGAAGTTTATTTCTCACACCTGTAGGGGCTGGAAGTCTCAGATCAGGGGCCAGCATGGTAGGGTTCTGGTGAGGGCTCTCCTTCTGGCTTGCAGATGGTTACCTTCTCATTGGGGCCTCCCTCCCATGGCAGAAAAAGGGCTAGAGAGCTCCCTGGAGTCTCTTCTATAAGGACACTAATCCCAGTCATGAGGGCTCCACCCTTATGACCTAAATTACCTCCCAAATCCCCCACCTCCTAATACTATCACCTTGGGGGTTAGGATTTTGACATATGAATTTGGGGGGCCACAAATATCCAGCCTATAACAGCAAGCAAAAGAAGAGGAAGGTGGGAAGCCCCCACATATTAATAATATGAGACACTTTCTCTAGACCTTAGTTTTAAATATCTTTTAAAACTGCGATAATTGGGACCTCCCTGCTCCCTGGGTTCACAATTTTTTTCCCTCATTAACTTTGCTCAGGCTCAATCCTATCCTAGCTTCAGAGCATCCCTGTGCCCAAAATTGGGATGACTCAGAGGGTTATTGTTTTAACCTGTATGTGGAAGTGTCTAGCATAGTTCTGCCATCGAGTAAGCATTCAGTAGATGAAGGTTTACACTATGACTGCTAGTAATATATTTTAAAAGTATTTATTGAGCACTCACAAGTACTAGGCACCATGCCGGGCACTGAGGAGATACAAAACAGAACACAATCCTTGCTCCTACAAAGCTTACATTGTAGAATAACATCTGAAAAATTTTGTTTATAATAAAAATAAAGTCTGAATAAAACCATCCTGCTACTTTTTATCAAATATCTGCTTATAAATAATTCCTCTTTGTGTTTTTTGTAAATTTTACTTTTTTTCCTTTTTTTAAAGTCCTAGCATACCTTTTCACTTGTGGTCTAATTAGGGTTCTGGGGTGGTGCTGTGGCTGTCTACATGAGAAAAATAACACAAAGCAATGAGGAAATATCATTTGCTGTGGAAGCCTTATCCTGACAGCTCTATCTCAAAGGGGCTCCTCTCCAAAAACTTCCATGGATAATTTAAGAAGCTATTCCAAAGGCACTAACAGCTTCAACAGTTTGAAATAGGTAAGAAAAAGGAGAAGGAGGAACAAAAAATGAAAAACAAAATGATGTCTTTCATTGTATTAAGGTAGAAATGAAAACTGAAATGCCAATGAGTCCTGAGAGATGGGTCTACCAAGGAAGGATCCTAGGCGGTGATTTGAAATTTGGGCTGCTTTCTACACATTTGGTCACATCCATTCAAATGCCCAGAGGCACTGATAAAACACACCTGCCAAAGGGTTGCAAATCCCAACACACCTGAGGACTGAATGACCCTATCAGAGAACTTAAATACCAATAAGGTCAAAACTCTAGAAAGAGATTCCAGACAGAATGCAAAAACAACTACAATAAAAAAGGCATATCCATAGAGTCATCTCCCCTATGGAGCTTAACAAGCAGGCAAGTTACTCATCCATACGAGAATAATCTATAAAGTGAGGTATTCTCACTTCTCCAAATCCTACAGAGACTACACCAAATTACATATGCATTATTAAATAGTTGAAGGGAGAATAGGATGCTGTTAAATAACGAGTACACCAAATGTTCCTAGGCACTGGAGCATTGCAATATCTGTTCTGAAGAATTAAATGTATTAAGCATTACCACTAAATGCTATCATGCCAAAAGAAAATCTATGATGTTCTTCTAAAGCAGCGATTTGGTGTGGAAATCATCATGAGTATACTCAGTCTTGTAAAGAATTGTAAATATGTCGTGGTGACATACATAAGACCCAACATGCTTATAAACATGTTAATGATCTGAGTCTAGTGCACTGAAAAAATTTAGCATACTAAAAATTTGCCAAATTAACCCAAAAGCATAGGCCACAAGGTGTTCCTAGTCACACCTTGAATCTTACAAAAATTCTAGGATCCCAAAATCTTATAAAGAGCCATAGTTTTGATGCCAAGTTTTTAATGATAATAATTCAATATAAAATATATTCAATATAAATCCTGTAATTAGTGTACAGGATCATCTAAAAATTACCATACTACCACAAAAAGTCAGAATAAAGTGTCTGTCTCCCATAATCCTATATATATTATTAGAGGAGATTCTAACCTAAACGGGAGCAATGGAAAATAGACCTGGTAGTTCAGTGAAGCCCTCAGGAGTTGAGCAATTAGACTGACCAGGGTTTTGAATCACAGTCCCACTACTTACTAGTAACATTTCATTTTCTTGTCTGTTTTTTTTTTCATCTGTAATATGAGCATAATAATATCTACCTCCTAAGACTGTAAAAATTAAAAATGCTAAAGATAGTTCTGGCTCAATAAATTATTACTGCCATTACAATATTTTTTAAATTTAATCTATTTTAATATTTCTTCTCTATTAATTGTTCAAACAGGCTGTGCTTCTACCACCACTGAGAATCAGTCCAAAGGATCACTGGAGCTCGACTGCACCTATGTTCCCTCTGCCTCACCACCACCGTCTCGCCTTTCCAAAGGTAACTTTAACAAGAAGCAAGCAAAGTGCTTTTCTGACATTGCATCCATCATCAGTAAACATCTATTGGTACACAGGTCTAGAATTTGGTTAGGTATGTTTTTCTTATCCCTTTGATGCTAGCCATCATTTTGATAACAACCATTTTTGACACATTTTCTTTTTTGAGTTATGGATTCCCGAAACAGGGTAACTCCCAAGATTTTGCAGACGAGATCAAGAAAAGGAGAACATGCCCAGGAGGAACCACCACACCTCTTTGATTGAAACTAGTAGCACAAGATTGACCACAAGAAAATGGTCATCTTATTGTTTACTGACTAGGAGGGGATAATCTGATTTATCATTGGCAGTAAAACCTACAAATTTATGATCACTGATCTGACTCAGTTGGACCCTCTACATTGCTCTACAACCCTTCACCCTTCCTTCTCCTCTTCTTTAGTGGCCAGACTATGTTCATTCCTCCTGAAATCTCCAACCCTATTAACATTGGCTATGCTCACAGCCCCCTGGTTCATTAAGAAAATCTCAAGTGCCCGATGAGAACATTTTCAACCTCTGTGCTTAACCACCTGCAAACTCTCCTGCATTTGGGCCTATTCTCTCCTCCTTCCTTTCTGCCCTAGCAGAGGCCTCACCCTCCTGTCTAAGGCTAATCCCCCTGTCTCCCACTCTGCCTTGTGTCTTCTCAACGTCCTTGCTCTATCCAGTATCTTTCTCTCCTATCTCCAAGCTCTCCCTCCCTCTACTGGCTCTTTCCATTTAATATATAAATATGCTCCTTTTCTCTTATTAAAAAGACACACAAATAAAACAAAGCCCTCCTGACCCCCCTCCCTGAGCTCTCTATTTCCTTCTAGCTTCTGTGGCACTCTCTCTAGCTCATCACTGCTAACCTTCCTGAAAGGCAATTCTCTATTCAGTGACTCTCTGCAGGTACAGCTCACTGCTATTGTACCCACCAATCAAAACACTCCCACTCCCCTCCACATCTTTTCCAAGCAAATAGATACTGAGATCTTTTCACTCAGCAAATAGAGATTGAGTTTCTACTATGCATCAGACACAGATGAAGAGATCTGGATTATATCAGTGAACAGAACAATAAACTTTGCCCTCACTGAGCTTACATTTCACCAGGGAAAACAGACTAGTAATCAATAAATTCAACAAAAACCTAAATTATACAGTATGACAGATGGTGAGAAGTGCTTTAGGAAAAAGAGAACATACAGCGGAGTAAAGGAAATTTGGAGGAAGCAGGCAGGGTGTAGTTTTAAATTGAATGGTCAGGGTACGCCCCATTGAAAAGATGAGATGTACACAACTTAAGGGAGGTGAGAGGCTTATTAGTCAGACATCCGTATGGGGGAAAGAGCATTTCAGGAAGGAGAAACAATGAAAGCAAGGCCTTAAATTGGAGGTGTCATGACAACGAGGCCAGTGACAATGACCACTCCTACTGTCAAATACAGTAGACAATCTGTCCTCACCTATGTGACCTCTCTCTCTGACTGTTGACTGCTTCCTCTTCCTTAAAACTCTCTCTCACCTTGGCTTTGTCTATACCACTGTCATCTGTTTCACTTCCCAACTTTTAGGTTGGGTCCCAACCTCTTTCAGATATTGCTCCTCCTCTGTTTGCTCCATGATAGCAGTTAGGGCTCTTCACATGTTCTATGCCCCTTTATCCTGAGTACAAAGTATGATCACACTTCTCTACCCCTTTTTGAAGTTAGGTGTAGCCATGTGACTTTGGTGTATGAAATGTCAACAGATATGATACGTGTCACTTTCAAGTAGCAGCTTTAAGAGCCAGCATGTGATTTATCACATCTTCTTTTTTCTGCCTGAAAAATGGAGGCAATAACCAACCTATCTCATTAAGTGACTGTAAGCTAATATTCATAAAGCATTTGTAAGAGTGCCTGATGTGTGATGCATAATTATAATTCTTTTATTGGGGTTGTTATAATAATTAAATATCATAATCCATGGAAAGCCCTTAGCATAAAGCACTTAGTATGTGCACATGTGGTCTGGCAAAAGATGTGCTCGTAACTCATGCCCCTACATGGCTTCGCTACGTACAGCTCTCCTAGAGGGGAGCATTAGAATCCTGTTTTCTGACTCGGAAAGAATCATGGGAGCTTGTGTGAGGATGGAGATTCCATTACGAGTAGCAGCAGCCCAGTACTCCACCTCACTGAACAGAGTAGCATGTGTAGGAAATAGACTTTGTTCTCCCCGTTGTGTTAAGGCAATGAGACTTGGGAGTTGTTTGTGCTACCCAGGAGGACATCCTCAGGTCTACACTCCACATAACTGTCCCTGGGTAACCTTATCCAAACCCCTAACTTTAACCACCACCAATATATTGATGACTAAAATATAGATCTCCACCGAGCTCTCTCCTGAGTGCCTCATTAATACATCCAACCATATACTGGATAGCTCTACTCAGTTATCATCCAAGTTTAGATGAATCACATCCAGGCAAGTAATTCCAAAGTAACCTTTTGCTCTACTTTGCTCATCCCTTTAGTTTTCCTGTCCAAGTGAAGGTGCCATCCACGCATCTGGCCACCCAAGCCAAAAACCTAGGCAACTTGAATTCCACCCTCCTTCATCCATCCCCCACATCTAACCAACACAGACCTCAGTCTTGTGGGCTTCCTCTGCTTCCTCTCCTTTTCTTTCACGTCTGTCCCCTTCCCTATTCTCACTGCCCAAGTCCAGGCTTTCATCAAATACACTTTAACATTAATACAAGTCAGGAGTCGCCACTCTCTGATTCCATTTGGTCACCTTGCAATCGATTTCCCACGCTGCTGCCAAAGGTTCTTTCAAGAAGCAAATATGATTGTTTCACTTTCCTTCTTTAAATCCTTTTAACTAGCTCCCCTCAGCTATCCAGATAAAACTGGATCTCTTTATCCTGCCCTCTAAGACACTTTATTATCTAATTCCTGTCAATCTTTCTAACCTGAGCTTTTGCCTTTTCCTTTTACATTGGCACCATTTAATTATCTGCAGTCTCTCAAAAGCAGATGCTGTTAACTATTATTGTTTTTTTTTCCTTTTCTTTTTTTTTTTTGAGACAGAGTCTTGCTCTGTTGCCCTGGCTAGAGTGAGTGCCGTGGCATTAGCCTAGCTCACAGCAACCTCAAACTCCTGGGCTCCAGCGATCCTTTTGCCTCAGCCTCCCAAGTAGCTGGGACTACAGGCATGCACCACCATGCCCGGCTAATTTTCCTATATATTTTTAGTTGTCCAATTAATTTCTTTCTAATTTTGGTTGAGACGGGGTCTCGCTCTTGCTCAGGCTGGTTTCGAACTCCTGAGCTCAAACAATCCGCCCGCCTCGGCCTCCCAGAGAGCTAGGATTACAGGTGTGAGCCACTGCGCCCGGCCTCCATTTTCATCTTATTCTAGTGCCTCATTCCTACAAGGTGCATTGCCAAAAACATTCCAAAAGGGCTTATCAGCTAAAAGCAAAACAGTCACAACATTCTCAAATCTTCTCCTGTGTTCTATTAATAGTTAAAAGAACTATAACTTAAGCATTGTAAAGACAATAAAACAATCTATATTGAATATGGAAAAGGAAGTTATTATGGGAGTCCAGACAGAAAAAAGAAAATAGCAAAAGGTCAAATAGCAAAAGATTCCCAAGTAAGACAAAAACAGGGAAAAACATACAAAACAACCTTTTTCATCTTTATTTTTCCCATCAATTTCCCTTTTCCTTTTTTGTCATTTCCCTTTCTTAACTTACAGATCAAACTAAAAAAAAGTGTCTTAATCCCCCTTAAGTGATATTTATAGCAACATAAAGTAAATATCAAATGCACTATTTTCAGTCAAAGAAACTTGCAAAAGAGATTTTGCAAACATTTTAATTATGGAAGATTTGACATGTACAACACAACAGCAAACTCTGAAGAAAATTAAGTTTCAAGCTATTAATAAAATTGGTTCTGACCTGAATAGATAAGCGTTTTTAGTAAATCCGTGTAGTGTCCTAGATCTGTTTCTTCAATAGTTTTAGAATTAATGCTAAGCTGCTTCCCAATGAAATTTCGGCAAGTTATCTTAAAAAAGAAAGATGAAAAAAAATATTATATAGGTATTTATAGTTAAAAATTTGGCTTACTTTAAATGTTTCTCTCATTTTTTATTTGTCAGAATAAAGAGATACAAAACAATGCTACAAATAAAAGCTGGCAGAATAGCATTTAATCATGAGAACTTTCAGGAAAAAAAGCGGCTACATAATTTTTCATATTTCTTTGGTACAGCACAGCTGGAAGAGCTTAAGGCAAATTATGTCAAGCAATTAGAATATGATTTTCTGTTATTCTATAAATTTTCTAGTACAAATATATCTTCCATTATGTGGGTTGAAATATATTTAAAATATTGGTTGCTTTTCTAATGGCAAATTTTCCACCCTATTCATAATAAATTCAATTTGAACTTCCCTTGTGAAGTTTTGCAGAACTAACTTCCTATGTAGTATTTTGACAATTTATTTTCTAACAGATATCTGAGTCTTAAAATTATAAAATATCTGAAAACAGAATATTTTTAGACAGAAGAAAATTTTTTAAAGGGTCTAAGATCCTCTTTTCTCCATTTCTCTGCCCCTACCCCTTTGAAGTAACCTTAAAATACAGCCCTCCTTGAACCCCAGTCTGAAGTAGATGCTTCTTCATTGCCCCGTATTTCTATAATGAGATGTAAACACAGTCAAATAAAATGGAAATTTCTTCCCACAGTCTAATAAGGCCCAACTTTCCCTAATCTTTCCCACTTCTCTGGCTTCATTAAACCAATCTTTATTGAACACCCATTGTGTTACAAACACTGTTCCAAGCCGAAGGGATAATACAGCAGAGAACAAAAACAAAAATTCCTATTCTTATGAAACTCATTCTAGTGGGAGAAGAGAGATAATAAAGAAAAATAGTGAAGTACAATATATAGTATATTAAAGAATTGTAAATGCTATAGAAAGAAATAGAGCAAAGAGGCACATGATTTTAAATAGGGTAGTAAGGAAAGGGCTCACAGAGAATGAAACATTTAGCAAACATTGGAAAAAGGTGAGGGAAAAATCAATGTGGATATTTGAGGGGGGAACATTCCAAGCAGGGGCAACAGCAAATGCAAAGACCCTGAGGCAAGAATATCTTAAAGAACAGTGTAGTTAAAACCTGCAAGGCAGTAACAGGATATGAGTTTCTGGAGGTAACACAGGGATCAGTTATGTAGGATAAGTTATACTAAGGCCATGATAAAGATGTTCACTTTACTCTGAATCAAATGGGAAGCCACTGAAGGATTTTAAACAGAGGTGTGACATGGTCTGACTTGGGTTTTTTAAAGGTTCATTCTCTCTGCTGCATTGAGAACAGACTGTAGGCTGGAGGTGGGGGGTGCAGGGTAATTAGGAAATCATCACATTAATAGAAGCAAATGCAACAGTGGCTTGGGTCAGAGAAGGAGTGGTGGAGAGAGTGAGAAGTAGTTTGATTCTGATTGCATTTCGAAGGTAGAGGATTCGGTAATGAGTTGGAAGTGAGCTGTGAGAGCAGGAGAGGAACCAGGGATGTCTCCAAGGCATCTGGCCTGAGCAGCCAGGACAGGCTTGTCATTGATTGAGGAAGACTTGGTGGAACAGGTTTGCTTGAAATGTGCTAAATTTGAGAATTGTACTCAGTGTCTAATAGAAGATGTTGATTAGGTAGTGTGATGCTTTCTTATATATCAACCTGGCTAGGGCTAAACTATGAGGAGGAAAAGGAGGGAAGCATCTACTCTGTGGCATACATACTTGATCCTAGTTGTTAATCAAACCCTAACCTAGGTGCTGCTGTGAAGGGATTTTGCAAATGCTAATTAAAGACCCTAATAAATTGACTTCAAATTACGGAAATTATCCTTGGTGGGCCTGGCCTAATCGAGTGATGAGTCTCTGCCCTGTCAGCAGTCCCCGGGACTCCAGACACCAAACGACAGCCGGGTCTTCAATTGTTCTCTCCTCACTGGATCTTCCCTCACCAACTGCCTATGAAGAACAGCTTCTGCCCATGCCTGTGGGGATCCTTCCTGCTCATGATCCTGACTGCCTGCCTTGCGGATTTTGGATATGCTTAGCCAACGCCTCACAAACACATAAGCCAATTCCTCACAATACATCCTTTGACAGATAGACAGACATGTAGATAGTGGATATTGTGAAATATATATTTGGTCTTTGCCTCATTTCCCTGGTATACAACTCCTAAAATCCTTGGAATCTCCGAAGTGATGTATTTTTGTATGCTACTGAATTGACTGATGGCTGGTAGCCCCTAGGATGGGTCTGGTCACCAGAAAGACCAAGGCAGCATTAGGACTTTCAGCCCCACTCCCCAACCTCTAGAGAAGGTAGGGAGGTGAAGGTTAAGTTGATCGCTAATAGCCAATGATTTAGTCAACCATGACTATTCTCCATAAGAACCCAAAAGCACTGGGTTCAGAGAGCTTCCAGAGAGCTAAACATGTGGAGGTTCCTAGAGGGTGCTGCACCCAGGGAGGGTAGGGAACCTTCCCCATACCTTGCCCTATGCATTTCTTCATCTGTTTCCTTTGTAATATCCTTTATAATAAACCAGTAAATGTGTTTTCTAGAGTTCTGTGAGCTACTCCAGCAAATTAATCAAACCCAAGGAGGGTATCATGGAGACCCGAATTTATAGCTAGCTGGTCAATCAGAAGCGCAGGCAAAACAACCTGGGGTTTGCAATCAGCATGGGAAGTAGGGGCGGGGGGAGTCTCATGGAACTGAGCCCTCAACCTGTGGGATCTGTTGCTATTTCCAGGTAGATAGTGTCAGAATTCAGTTGGAGGATACCCAGATGGTGTCCACTGCAGAACTGGTTTCTTGCTTGCTGGTGGGAAGAAATTTCCACACATCTGGAGTCAGAATCATGTTGTGAGAGTGCAAGGGGAGAAACAGAGTTTGTTTTTTCCACTCAATAGATAAGATAGATCTAGCTTACTAGTTCTGCTCCTCTATTTGAACCCTGACCAATACAGGTGGTTAGATATAGCAACACAAAATTCAGGAGAAAGGTCTACAGTGGGGATGTAATGTCAATAGTCCTCATCATAGAGATGGTACCTAGAGCCACAGACTGAATTAACTCATTAAGGGAAAGGATATGGATAGAGAGGACAGGAGGTTCAAGAACAGAGTCTTGGGGCACATTAACATAAGACATCGGGGAGATGAGAAAGAAGAACAAGCAGCAAAGAAGACTCAGAGGTGTGTCTGCCACATTTCAGCCACATAGGCTTTCTTTCTGCCCCATCTCAGGGCCTTTGCCCTTGTTCTTCCCTTGGGCTAGAATGCTCTTTCTCCAGGTGATTGGCTGGCCGCTTCTCACCAAATATCACCATCTCCAAGAGGTCCTCTTGATCACCCCTACCAACGTTTCCACCCTCTCCCACCCAGCCTATCTCTATTCATTGACCTATTTTATTTTCTTCAGAGAACTTATAATGTTCATAAATCTTTTTATTTATCTGTTTGCGTGTTTATTATCTGGTCCTGTTAAACTATTAAACTACATGAAGTAGGCATTCAAACTGTATCATCACCAAAACTGAATATGCAAGAGGCAAGGCTATCGCCATAAGGAACCTTCACGAGAAGAGGAAAATGTAGTCCTTTCTGAGTGAGTGCAACACCACAGCACACAGACTGGTGTGGAGAGCAGGAGCTGGATTTCAGCCCCTGCATATGCCAGGGACCTTTGGGAAGGACGGAGACTGTACAGCTGTATGCAATGGCTCTAATTAGGTGGTCAACACATATTTGTTAAATTAGTAAATGAGAGAATTTACTTATCTCTTTTCTCCACCTGATTCAAGCTATACCATGACTTCCATGGGCCCTAGGCACTTTTGCCTTCATGGGCCATTCCTCCATTAAAAATAAATTAAAAATTATACTTTATGATTATGTTGGTAGAAATAAAAAAATATGAATAACAAAAATACAAACATTTTATTTGACCTAAAAGTTATTTTTTTCTTCTTATTTTAAAAGAAATTAAAACACTTAGTAGGCTCCTGAAAGTACTATGGGCTCTAGACACTGTCTCCATTGTACTTAATGGATAAGTCAGCGCTGACCCAAATAGAAGCTTCTTGTGCACAAGTACTTAATTTCTGTTTACCCTGTATCTGGAAAAATCTGGCACATAGCAGGCTCTCAGTAATGTTTGTTGATTTGAATGATAAATGCCTAAGTGAAAATAATAATATTTATCTGATTTCTAAGTCTTTGTGTATTGTATGTGTACTAATAAGGAATCACAACTGCATGAATAATAGAGCTGAACTTACCTTCTCTCCATATTCGGCCTCATACATTGCACAAGGTTGTTGGGTAATATCTGGGCCCTTGAACTTGCGTATTCTCAGAAGAAGCTGGCGCTGTGCATATACCAGGAGTGGTGTCACTTGTTCTGTATACCTCTCACTAGACAGGGGTAAAGAGTACGTTAAAAAGTAGGCCGGGTGCGGTGGCTCACGCCTATAATCCTAGCAGTCTGGGAGGCCGAGGTGGGCGGATTATTTGAGCTCAGGAGTTCGAAACCAGCCTGAGCAAGAGCGAGACCTCATCTCTACTAAAAATAGAAAGAAATTAATCAGACAACTAAAAATATATAGAAAAAATTAGCCGGGCATGGTGGCGTATGCCTGTAGTCCCAGCTACTCGGGAGGCTGAGGCAGGAGGATCGCTTGAGCCCAGGAGTTTGAGGTTGCTGTGAGCTAGGATGACGCCACGGCACTCTAGCCCAGGCAACACAGTGAGACTCTCCGTCTCAAAAAAAAAAAAAAAAGAGTACATTAAAAAGTAAACATTAGTCAAAAGACTTTTTTTTTCCAATTAAGTCTGTTACTTTCAATTGCCCTTATAGCAGTACTTACTGTGAAATTGTATTGAACTGAATGGCAAGCGATGCTAGTGTTTCCCATTTTTCCACTTGATATAAAACTTCTAGAGATTTTAACACAAAGTCATGGATCCATTTCAAATCAACCAAATTTACATCATCCAAAGGATGCTCAAAAGTAAGGCTAGAACCACCGTTATCGTTTTTAATATTCCCGTAACAGCTTGGAACACTGAACTCTCCTTTGTCTTCAATAGACTGCAAGTAGCACATTGAAAAAGAATTATGTAATTTCAGATTTTACTACATACTTTTTCTGAAAATTGAATGTGATAAAAATGCAACATGGAAAAGAACTGAACCAAAAAGAAAATTAAAATATGTTTTGATTATGCAAGTCAAAGCTTGATAATTTGAGGCAGTACTATCCAACACAAATTTCTGAGATGATGGAAATATGCTACATTTGTGCTGTTCAATAGAGTTCAATATAGTCACTCAACACTTATAGCTACTGAGCTTTTGAAATGTGATTAGTGCCACTGAATTTTTTTAAAATGTTAAGGGGCTTATCAATCAAAGATTTCAGAGAAATACAGTTCCCTTTTTTTTTTCAAAATATTACGGGGGTACATATATTTTTAGTTACATGGATCACTGTTGCAATGCTTGAGTCAGGGTTATAAGTGTGCCCATCACTCAGATAGCATTCATTGTACACATTAGGTAGGTTTTCACCCATTTCCTCCTCCCCCTTCCCCACTGCTTGATTTCCATTGAGTTTTACTTCCTTCTATGCACTTGTGTGCTCATTGGTTAGTTCCAATTTAATAATGAGTACATGTGGTGTTTGTTTTTCTATTCTTTAGATACTTCACTTAGGATAATGATCTCTAGTTCCATCCAAATTTTGCAAAAAGCATTAATTTGCCCTTCTTTGTATTGAGTAGTATTCTATGGTATACATATACACATTTTGTTAATACACTTGTGAATTTATGGGCATTTGGGTTGATTCCACATCTTTTTAATTGTGAATTGTGCTGCAATAAACATCCCAGTGCAGGTGTCTTTTTGATAAAATGAGTTATTTTCCTTTGGGTAATTACCCAGTAGTGGGATTGCTGGATCAAATGGTATGTCTACTTTTAGTTCTTCGAGGAATCTCCATACTGTTTTCCACAGAGGTTGTACTAATGTGCAGTCCCACCAACAGTGTATAAGCATTCCTTTTTCTCTTTATCCATTCCAGCATCTGTTGTTTTTGGACTTTTTAATAAAGGTCATTCTGACTAGGGTAAGATGATATCTCACTGTGGTTTTGATTTGCATTTCCCTGATGATTAGTGATATTGAGCATTGTTTCATCAAAAAGGCAGAAAGCTCACAAATTAACAATCTAATGACAGATCTTAAGGAACTAGAAAAGGAAGACCAAACCAAACCCAAACCTAGCAGAATAAATAACTAAGGTCAGAGCAAAACTAAGCAAAATCAAAAACAAGAAAATTATAGAGAAGATCAATGAAACAAAAAGTTGATTCTTTGAAAAGATAAACAAGATTGACAGACCTTTTGCTAGATTAACCAGGAATAGAAGAGAAAAGACTCAAATAAGCTCAATCAGAAATGAAAAAGGTATTACAACTGATACCCCAGAAATACAAAATATCATCTGTGACTACTGTAAAAATCTCTATGCATATAAACTCAAAAACATAGAAGAAATGAACAAATTTCTGAAAACACACAACCTCCCAAGACTCAATGAGGAAGAAAGAGGACTCCTGAACAGACCAATAAGGAGCAGCAAGATTGAAGCAGCAATAAAACAATCTTCCAACAAAAAAAAAGCCCCAGACCAGATGAATTCACAGCCAAATTTTACCAGACACACAAAGAGTTGATACCATACTGCAGAAATTATTCCATAACATCGAAAAGAAGGGAATCCTTCCCAACTCATTCTACAAAGCCAGTATCACCTTGATACCGAAGCCAGGAAAGGACACAACAAAAAAAGAAAACTATAGACCAGTACTACTTATGAAAACAGATGCAAAAATCCTTAATAAAATGCTAGCAAACCAAATTCGACAGCATATCAAAAAAATAATCCACCACGACCAAGTAGGCTTCATCCCAGGGATGCAAGGATGGCTCAACATAGGTAAATCAAAAAATGTGATTCACTACATAAACAGAAGTAAAAATAAAGATCATGTGATCATCTCAGTAGATGCGGAAAAAGCATTTGACAAAACCCTCAACAAACTAGGGATAGAAGGAACATATCTCAAACTTACAAAAGCCATATATGACAATCCCACAGCCAGCATCACACTGAATTTTTAATTTTATTTAATTTTAATTAATGCAAGCTTAAATTTAAATAGCGATGCATGGCTAATGTTTACTATATTGGAAAGCACCAACTAAGATCTATAGTTTTTGGTATACAATCACAATCCATTTAAGGGTATTAAACCAATAAAGTTTTTAGGAAAAACAGGCTTTAGTATAAACAAATAATGAAGTTCCCTATTACACTGGTTACATATGTTAACTTGTAGAATAATATGCCCAATTCCTTGATGCAAAGGTCAAGCTTATAGAGGATAAAATCTTCCGGAAGACCCTCTTTTTGCCTAAATTAATAAGTTACTATGTAATTATTGTGTTCATTTCCCATGAGTCCCTGATACATTTGTGTATACCTCTGGAAATTCTTAAGGCAAAACAAAGCCCATTAGATTCATTTAATGGCCAAGCTATAGCCCAAAACAGTTGAGTAACTCAAGTCCAGCCCCTCCTATCTCAACAATACCTTTAAGAGTAGCTTTAATATGTCATGATATCAGGTAGTGAATCCTTCAAATTTGTTCTTTTTAAAAAAATTTTTTAGTCATTCACTTTTTTTTTGCACTTGCTCAGAAATTTTTAAATGAACTGTCCATTTATACCAAAAAAAAAATACATATTGGGAATTTCATTGAGATGTCATTGTATCAATAGATCAAATTAGGAATAACTGATTTCTTAATATTAAGTCTTCAGTTCATGAACATGATATATCTCTTCGTTTATTTAGGTCTTCTTTTATTTTTTTTTTCTGTAATGTTTTACAGTTTTCAGTGTAGAAATCTTGTGCAAGTTTTGTTAGATATACTCCTAGATATTTGATATTTTAGATGATATTTTAAATGATATTGTTTTTAAGTTTTCATTTTCTAATTATTTACTGCTAGTATATAGAAATAAAATTTATTTTTGTACATTGATTTTAATCCTGCTACTTTATTAGTTCTAGTAGTTGCTTTGTAGAGTCCTATAGAGTCAAGATTTTCTGTAAAAAATCATTTTGTTCACAAATAAAAACAGTTGTATTTCTTCCTTTCTAATCCATGTGCCTTTTATTTCTTTATCTTGCCTTATTGTACTGTCCAGGATCTCTGACATGATGTTTAGGAAAAGTGCTATGAGCAGACATCCTTGCTATGTTTCCAATCTTCACCATTAAGCACGATGTTATCCGTGGTTGTTTTCTATTCCTAGCTTGCTGCGAGTTGTTAACATCAATTGACACCAAATTTTATAAATACTTTTGCTGCACCCATCTCAATGGCCATATAATTTCTCTCCTTTAACCTGTTAATATGGTGAATTCCATTGATTGATTTTCAAATGTTAATCTTACATTTCTGGGATAAACTCTATTTGATTATCATTTGCATATGTGTATATTTTATATATTATATCATTTACATATTTTATATATTTCTGGGATTGATTTGCTGGCATTTCATTAAGGAGTTTTGTGTCTATGTTCATGAGGGATATTGGTTCATACTTTTCTGGTTGATATCTCTGTCAGAATTAAGCTGGCCTCATTTCTAAAAAAAAAAAAAAGTATAACAGGGAAATATTCTGGGTTTGGAGTTTTATGTAAAGGTTTCTGATTATGAATTCAGTTTTATTAATATATTTAGGGTAATTCATATTTTCTATGTCTTCTTGTGTCAGATTTGTTAAGTTACACTTTCCAATAAATGTGACCATTTCACCAAAGTTGTAAAAATTGATCATAGTATTCCCTTATTTATCTTTTAATATCTATAGGATCTATAATTATATCCCTCTCTCATTACTAATTTATCAGTAATTTGTTTCTCTTGCTGTTGTATTTGTGCATCAGTATTCTTAGGAGGATACCAGTTTTAATAACCTTTCAAAATATTAATTTTTTACTTTATTGATTTTGTTTTTGTGTTATATTAACTGATTTCTGCTTTTCTGGTTTTGTCATTTTCTTCATTTCTTTTTCTTCTTTCCTTCCTTCTTTTTACTTGCTGTGGTTTTAATTTTCTCTTCTTTTCCTAGCTCCTGTAAGTGCAGACTTAGATAATTGATGTTATATTTTTCTTCTTTTCTACTAAGCATTAAAAGCTATAAATTTCCCTCTATGCACTGCTTTATTTGTATCCACAAATTTCAATATGTTATCATTAGCTTTAAATATTTTCTGATTTCTCTTGTTTTCTTCTTTGATCCATGAGTCATTTAGTATTGTGTTGTTTAATTTCCAGATATTTGGAGATTTTTCTTCCTGTATTGTGGTAATCTGTTTAAAATTTAATTATGTAGTAGTGAAACTGCATACTTTTTAAAATTTTAGTCTTTTAAATTCTATTAAGACTTACTATATTTTTTGACTCTACATATGATCCATCTTGGTGAACACACACCATTTGCATTTGTACTCTTTCTATCCACCTGGGTTTACGGTACTTCGATTCTGACATTAATTTCCCAGAGTTAGCTCAGACACCACAGGTTTAAGTGTTCCATCCTCCAAAAAACTGCCCTCACTTCAGATTGCCAGCCGTAAATGTCAAGGTCACTCACTCTTCTGACTGATCAGCTATGAATTTAAGGTTTCCCATAACACCATCAGGTTTGATAATTTACTAGAATTACTCACAGAAATCACTGAAAGCATTATACTTATAAATACAGTTTTATTATAAAGGAAACAACTCAGGAACAGCCAAATGAAGAGGTGCATGGGGCACAGTCTGAGAGGATCCTAAACACAGAACTTCCATGCCCTTTCCCAGTGGAATCAGGGCATGTTACACTCGTGACACATCAGTGCGGTCATCAACAAGGAAGCTCTTCAAGCTTTGGGTGTCCAGAGTGTATTTTAAATTTGTGTTATTAGATGCATACACATTTATGATTGGTATGTCTTCCTCATGGATTGAGTCTCCTCTTATTATGAAATGTCCCTCTTTACCTCTCATAATGCTCCTTAATTCGAAGACTATTTTTTCTAATATTAATATAGGCTCACCACCTTTATTATGTTTACTGTTTTCATGACATATCTCTTTTCATATTTTTATTCTCAATCTATCTATTTCTTTATTTTCAGAGTGTTTCACTTGTAGACTGGTATACTTGTCTTTTTTATCCAGTCAGACAATCTCTGCCTTTTAATTGGGGTGTTTAGCCCACTTATATATAATATAGTTATTGATATGATTGAGTCAGATTTAATATTTACTATTTGTTTTCTATTTTCCCCATATGCTTTTTGTTCCTCTGTTCTTTCTTTCCTGCCTTTGTTTGAGTTAATTGACTATTTATTGTATTTCATTGGCTTTTTAGCTGTATCTCTCTTTTGGTAGTTACTGTAGAGATTAGTAAATGCATCCTTATTTTATCACATTCCACTTAGAGTTAATATTGTACTACTTTATATAAAGTGTAAAAAACTTATAATAGTTTAATTTTATTTACCCTCTCTGTCTTTTGTGCTACTGTTGTTAAATATTTTCCTCTAGAAATGTTAAATATTTTCTTCTAGAAATGGCTATAAATTCTAGCAGACATGAAGTAATAGAACAGGGACAGATAAAGCAGTGGAATAAAGATCAACTGACAAGCTATGTGATCTCTCCTGGGATCTATTTCTTTATCTACCAAAAAGATTGTCATGAAGATTAAATGCATTAAGGTTAATTTATGTAGGACCTGGAGCTCAGTAAATGTTAATTTCCCTTCCCTTTAACAAACTAAATTTTCAGGGTAAGATATTTTTAATTAACACCAATACAAGTTATATATTATAAAGAAAATAATAATGAGAAGCAAATGAAATATAGACAAAATAAATGAGAACTCAAGAAAAATATCAATTTCTACTTATCCCAAGCTGCAAAGTACAAAGATATCTTTAATTGAATATAATAAAAATAATTACCAAAATGTTCTTACCTTAATAGAATTGGTATCTTGTAGCTGTATTAGCATGTCAATAAGTAACTCTGCTCCCAAATAAAATGGTAAAACAGAGGTACAGAGAAAAACATCCTGGCTAATAGGAAATGTTTTATAAAGATCCACTGCCTGTTTAAGAAGTATTTGTAGCTCCTGAGTATAGTTCCAAAAGGCCCGACAGCAGTTCTGAAGCAGAGTCCAATAGCCACCACGATGAGCAAGAACCTAAGACAAACACATTCGAAAAACCTCTAAGTTCCAAAAGTTACAGATATCTGAACAACTTCATCTTTCTGCAAATATTATATGTCAATAATTAAAAATAACTAACACTATTTGTTAGGTGCCACTTATATGTGCTAGATACTGTGTTAAGACATTTATATGCATTATCTCATTTAATTCTAACAATAACTCCTATAAAGTAAGTATGCACTAGTATTCTACTCAATTTGCAGATGAGGAAATGGAGGCATGGGGCTAACTTGCCCAAGGTCATGAATCTACTATGTGGTGAGCTCAGATTTGCACACCAGTGGTCTGACTCCAAAAATCCCATTGTTCTATGTGCTGAGGATACAGCAGTGAGCAAGGGAAACTGAGTCTGCCCTCGTGCTACTTAAGTTTATTTGAGAAGACCAATGCTAAAAAAGTAAACAAATAAAAATATAATTTCAGGACTGGGCACAGTGGCTCACGCCTGTAATCCTAGCACTCTGGGAGGTCGAGGCAGGAGGATCATTTGAGCTCAGGAGTTCAAGACCAGCCTGAGCAAGAGTGAGACTGTGTCTCTCCTAAAAATAGAAAGAAATTAACTGGACAACTAAAAATATATAGAAAAAATTAGCCGGTCATGGTGGCGCATGCCTGTAGTCCCAGCTACTCAGAAGGCTGAGGCAGAAGGATTGCTTGAGCCCAGGAGTTTGAGGCTGCTGTGAGCTAGGCTGAAGCCACGGCACTCTAACCCAGGCGACAGAGTGAGACTCTGTCTCAAAAAACATAAAACAAAAAAAATATAATTTCAGAGAATAATAAGTTTTATAAAGAAAAATAAAGTAGAAATGGGTTGGAATTTGAGGGACATGTCCTCAGAGGACATGTTATTTCAGGCAGAGTGGTCAGGAAAGAAGAGGTGGTGACATTTGAGCAGAGACCTGTTGAACTGAATGAGTCACGTGAAGGTGGCAGTCAGGGTGTTGGGTGGAGAAGAGTGTTTGAGCCTCAGGGAACAGCCAGGAGGGAGGGTGAAACTGAGGGCCTAGGCGGGAACAAGCTTAGTGCTTTCAGGACTGCAGAGCGGGGAGTGAGCTGAACAAGGGCAAGAGGTGGAGGAGCTGAGATCTGCGAGGCATGCAGGACCAGCTTTTCTCAGGCCCTGAAGCTGGTGGCAAGGAGGATAGAATTGGATGCTCAGGATCACAGGGGATGATTTGGGTTTACTTTATATTTTGTAAAATCATTCTGTCCATTCCATGGAGAATAGGGAACTTAAGTGTTTCTTTCTTATCTACAAAGGATAGATTTCCCCTCATCTCTTGAGAGGTTCGTTGTATATGCTCTTCTGCCTATGAGAAAAAAAGAAATTGATTTCTTTGTAGCTAATAACTCCAATTCTGGTTTTAATAATCTATCACATAATATTTTAAAAGAAAAAGAGAGAAAAGCATTTTAGAGAAGACACAAGTGACCGGAAGAAGCAGGAAGTTGGGGCTGGGAGCCAGGCTTTCCTGTAGCCTGGAAACATCTTTCCCTGTGCTAGAGGGAAGCAAGAGCTCTATGGTACCCCCGAAAGAGATCAAGATTCCCTAGGCTTTTGGTGGGTGGAGGGTGGATGACAGATGACTAAAGGAATTCATCCTCTCCCCCTGACAACTTGACAATGCATGTCTCAGTATCACAGCAGGCACACATCAAAAGTGACTGAGGCTAAATCCAGCAAAATGAGGTCTCAAAGTCAAAACTAAAACTATGTACAGTAAGTAAATACAATATATCATATACGCACAAGTTTATGGGCTGAGATTTACGTCTACTACATTAGCAAATAAGGATTGCATTACCATTGCTCTCCTGCAATACGAAAAGATTTTCATAAAATGATCCAATAGATCTAAATTCGCTCGATCCTTTTCTTTAGTACCAAGACCTGATTGAGAGTCTGACTTGTAAACAGTTTGTGTCTTGGACATAGGTTCATCACTCATTTTGGAACTAGCAAATGTAGAAAATTCTTCAGCATCTACAGTACAAAAATAAGGTATAACATGATTAAAAACATAGAATTAAGTTCCAGAAAACATAGTAGGTGATAAGCATAAAATGAGTAATTCAGATAACAAATGCTACGTAAATCTGGAGAGAGGACAAGATTATCACAGACACAATCCACCAAGGAAAGTTTCTAGAAAAGGAGGCACTTAGGTCTAAAAGGATGGGCATTATTTAGCTATATGAGAAAATACAGGGAACATTTCAGACAAAGGCAATGGCAAAAGGAACAATGTAGAAGTAGAAATGTACTTTTTTTTTAAGGGAACAATGACAAGATCCCATTGTTCCTTAATTTCCTCCCAAACAAGCCATTCCTGGGACACATACATTAGAAAGTGAGAAGCATCCCCTGGAGTTAGGCAGTGCAGCAACTTTGACCACTCATTCCCCCTGTTGGGGTGGCATAAAAGCAGGCCAATTGCTCTTGCCACCAACTTTCTCTTAGAACTCTACCTTATATAATAAGTGTCAATAACAGAATACTCTAAGGCCAATTTCTAAAAAAAAAAAAATCAGGAAGCCATATATTATAATCTATATACAAAAAACAGACTCTGTCTACGTCTATGGAATTTACTTCCAAATGCTTCTATACACGCATAGTATGATGTGAAGGTATTAGTTAAACCTAATCTAATTTTGAGAAGAAATTAGAAAGCATGCCAAGTACCTCAACCGTGAATCAACACTACTGGGGCAGTTAACGAGCATACCAAGAACCCTGATCAACAGTAAGGTGCATAGCACTTAAAATGCCACCATTAAAAATCTATATAAGTGGGTTTGTAATAGCATAAAGATATTAGAAATAAGTTTTTATTTGTGAAATGAGTGGTATTTAAGATTGATTTTTGGCTAGGAACAGTATCCAGGCTTCATCGCCTTTTCAGCAAAGGAGCATAAAAATTAGCCAAGGCTGGCAGACTACAGTCAACAGTGCAGCACTTGGTTTAAGAACACTGTTCACCTGCATGTCTCCACCTTCCGGAGCCCCCATCGCCTGACCAGATAACACCACTTCTTGATCCTGCCATCAAATTATTATTGCATTCATCTTGGAGTAAGCTTTCATGGAACGTGCTAGTTGGAAATCCTAGGGCAGAAGTGGATTGCTCTAAATATAAAATCAGCTATTATGATTGTTTTCACATGCACTTGTATCAGTACGTTTGATGGAATTTGTTTTGAAACTTACTTCCGCTATAATATAACCCCTAGTAGCAAATCTTCACCTATTTTGAACCACTGGAGGCTGCTAATATTTAACAAAAGAGCATTACATTTGTTGAACAGCCAAATTGGTTTAGGTTGGAACAATAAAATAGGTATTTCCAAATATATATGATGATACCATAAAAATGTAGAAATTTTTTTTAAAATAGAGCAAACGAGAATCTTCTACAAAAACATCTGCACTCGAATGTTTATAGCAGCACAATTCACAATTGCAAAGATGTGAAAACAACCCAAGTGCCCATCAATACATGAGTGGATTAATAAAATGTGGTATATGTATACCATGGAGTACTACTCGACTACAAAAAGCAATGGTGAACTAGCACCTCTTACATTATCCTGGAAAGAGCTTGAGCGATCCTTTGAAGTGAGGTATCACAAGAATGGAAAAACAAGCACCACATGTACTCGCCATCAAATTGGTACTAACTGATCAACACTGAGGCGCTCACACGGTAGTAATATTCATTGGGTGCCAGTCAGGTGGTGGGGGTGGGGGAGTAAACTCACAACTAATGGAGGCGGAGCTCACTGTATGGGGGAAGGGCACGCTTGTAGCCCTGGCTTGGGTGAGGCAAAGGCATTACAGGTAACCAAAATGTTTGTACCCCCATAATATTCTGTAATTAAAAAATATCAAAATTCAATGAAATTACTGGGGCTTTGAAAAATGGTTTGTGTACCTCTTGTGTCTATGATGTGTGTGTATGTGTGTGTGTTGTGTTAAGAATAAAAACCTAGAGAAAATTTGATAGTAAATTAAGATTTATTTTACCTGATGGTAAGTTGGTCCTTCGTCTTTTAGCTGTAAGAAGGAAATCGAGCATTGTTTTATAATTTTCTACAGTCAATTTTGCTGTTGGTAATACTGTTCCTGAATTATATAGTGAGAATGTATTAGGATCACATGATCGGAAACTGCAAGAGGGAAAAATCATATTAAAAAACAATATAAGCAAAATTAAATAAATCTGTCAAATACCATCCATTTTTTATTTTTTAAAACATTTGTGAGTGAGTGCTTCCAAATTTTGGATCATAAAGTATTTTGGCACTTAAAGTATAACATTTTCCCTTTTAACTTTTAAAATTATACAATGTAACTTTGCTCTTAGGAATTTTAACATCAATATCCATTTCCCTGAAAGGGCCCTTGAAAATGGGAATTAAAAATCTGTACTGACTCCATGAGCTCTGAAACAATAACTTATGTCAATTTAAAACCACCTGATCTAAACATAGCTCAATGAAGATGCCTACTGTATAGAGCAATGCGTCCACAAGCAGTGCTGTTTCTTTTTAAAAATAAGGCATGAGCAGTAAACAATCTTCCACCAAAACTAAACAAACAAGTACTGAGTATACATTAACAGTTTTAATAAAATCAAAGTTAGCACCAAGTTACCCCGCCACGAATTTGGTCATTGTCTTATTGTGTTGCCAAGTCATTGTGCATCAATTGTCATTTATGATTGGAAGTTTAGAGACTCCGCGGTGTTCAGAGAACAGTGAGGAAGCCCCTCTGGCCTGAACTGTTTTCCCTGTCATGGCCCCACGAATGGGTCACTTTGCCAAAAGCCTTCCCTGTTGGTCAGGCAAGCTAACTGCTTCCTGAATGCAGATCTGCTCCAGCCCACAAAGAAAAGGGAGCTATTAAATATCTGTAAAAGTCTTTGCAAAGGTTTCGTCCGGCAGAACTGAATTCTAGAGAAAGAGAAACTGGGACCAAGTTTATTGTGGATTTCAACCTGCATTTTTCTTCACTGCGTTATTGAAATAAATATCTTCTTAATTCATATCCCTGTCTTCAGTCTTTCCTCTTTCCAATCCATTTGATATGTCGCTGCCAGAGGCATTTTTTATCACAGCCCTGCTCAAAAACCCTCAATAATCTTCTACTATATATAAATAAAGCTTAGATTTAACAGACATTTAAAACATTATGATCCAGTACCAATCTACTTTTCTAATTATTTCACACCACTTCCTTTCATACACCCTAGATTCTGGCCAGACTATTTGTGGTTTTCATCCTGTGTTTACTACCTGGGCTTGGCACACATTCTTTCAACTAAGTAGAATACCTACTTCCCTATCTGCACATTTCTAAGCCTTGTCTATCCATCAAGACCCAAGCCAAGTGTCCTCTCTCCATGAAACCTTTCCTGTTAGCCCCAGCCGGAAGAAAGCCTCCTTCCAGGAACAAAGAAGACCTAATGTGCTTTTCACCTTCTATCATTAACTATAGTTATTCATGAGTATTTATGACTCATCCTGCCAGACTCTAACTTGTACATCCTGTTCATCTTTGCATACCCCTAGCATCTAGCCTAGTGCTTTGTATCTAATAGGTACTCAACAAGTACTTTTTTATGAATGACTCTACAGTATCTTTTTAATGGTTACATAGTATTCCATATCATATACACATCTCCTATTTTTATCACCCACAGTACTTAGCCAAAGAAACTCAGTAGGAGCTTAAAAATGTCTGTTGAATTAATAATAGAAAGCTTACATTGTATGAGAAAATATGATCTGTTTATAGACACACTATACCTCTAAATGAAACAGACCTTCGCCTAATACTAATATCCATAGTTATTATATAACTCAACTTAAATTTTTTTGGAGTTACACTTTATCCATGCACTGAAAGCTAGATTGACAAATATAGTCAAGATTTATGCAAATTAGTACTTCATAAGCACTTACATCCAGAACTTGTTTTGGAAAAATTCTGATATAAAATATTAAGAAATACACCAGTGGCCAGTATAAAGACAGAGGCACTCTGTAAGCCTCTTTAAGTTGTTATTAGCATTATAGCTCTGAACAATGAAATACAATCCAGTTCATGAGGCTAAAATAATATTATTCATCAATAATATACTATACCTGACCATCATATGGGAAGTGCCAAATTTCATTTTCACACGCTCCCCTAGCTTTTGTAAAAGCAGGTTAAAATGTGCGCTTGCCAGATACAGGTTCATTTGCGCTCTCCAGGGCATCTCTTCAAGAAATATCTGATGGAACCTTCTTCTTCTAACAAAATTTGATATTATAGGATTCAAGAGCTCTATCAGCCATCGATGTGCTACTTTTCTAACATCAGCTCTCTTATTTCTGCCAAGGAAGAAAGAAGTTTTGAAATTACGCAAAAACATTCAGATATTTAATAAAGAAGAATCGTTCTAATTTGTACAAAATACATCAAAAAGTCATTTGACTGCCCTTGTGCAAATGTTTCTGGCTTATTTATCATTTCCTCGGTACTAAAAATGTGAAATAGGGCAGTAAAGAGGGCACGAGGATAAGCACCAGGGACAGAGACACACGTTGCCTTCAACTCTCTCTAATGTCTGTGTTCCCATCTCAAACCAAACAGAGCTTTTCTTTTCCATAACCAAAAGGCCACTGAGATTAGACAATCAAATTATGACATAATGTTCACATCCATCAACGAACTTCAATATTAAACAAGAAAAGCATTGCTCTGTATGGGTCCTTAAGGAAAAAAACAATTCAGCAAAATTTTGGCTAACATCAGTTAGACTCTAGAGGAAACAAAACATCAGTCGAAGATAGATGATATAATTTCATAAATGCATATTCAATGTGCTCCAGAAAAAATACACAAATTTTAGCTAATAGTTCAGATTTCAAGTATAACATATTCAATTTTTTTAAAATCATTCCCGTCAAAACTCAAAGCAGTCCGACTAGTTTTAGAGTTACAGAGTTATTTATATAGCATGACCTCATATCTTTAAAACACTTTATCAATTTTTTCAATACTGTTGGCAATGTTGCTGCCCCACTGGTCAGTACCATTTTACCTGATTTACACTGTTCACTTATATAACTATCAGTCTGAATCTGAATCAACACACACACACACACACACACACACACACCTGAGGTCTGTCTGGAAAGAATCTGAATCAACACACACACACACACACACACACACACACACAGAAGAAAAAACAAACAGGGATGGAAGGAAGTAGAGAAGACAGACAGATGTTGCAAGAGAAGAGCAGACATTTTGAGGAAGGAAGGAAGGAAGCTTCCTCTTCACATGTAGTGTTTACATTATCATTCACTTCCAAATATTTTGTATTTTGTTGACGATTTCCTTTTAATCTGAGGTTTTTGGGGCTCTTTGTTGTTGTTTGGTTGTTTTTAGTGATATGTCATTTGGTTTCCCAACAGATGCGAATCTTTTTAAAGACTGTATCTTAAATGTTAAAAATGTAATTTTCAAAATAAAAATCAACCTTGTCCTTGTGCGAGGACAACAATTCGCCTCAAAAGGCCAAGAACAGTGAACAGGATCAGCTGCACCTTCCCTGCCACGGAGAGTGAGATAGTTAGGGAGATTGGCTTCCTCCAGGTATCATGGCAAGGAAATGATAGGCTCCAGGTGGCTTGGAAGGGTGTTCACAGCCAGCCCACAGAGGGCAGAGAAGGGTTTTCCTTCTATCAAACAACCAGAGCACCTCCATGAGCAACAGATCTGAGGAGACCCAACAGAGAGGAAGCTCAGAACCTTGGTAAGGAAAATCAGCAGAAATGTTCAGTGATATGGAGCCATAAGACAAAGCAGATAAAAAGCTGAATTTAGAAAATATTAAGGAATCCTGAAACTACCTCTATATATTCTAGCTTAAGGAAATGAGCTCATAGATTGACATTAATGGAATCAGGATTCTCACCATTAGGGGAAAAGAGTTACAATTAGGAAAGAGAAAAGAATGGAAAGTACCCTGTGGTTTTGAATTGACATTGGAAGTATTAGAATAAACTTATGGTTTTAGATAGATACAGAGATATTTATACAGCTATATTTAGATAGATACATTTAGACAGGCAGATATAGATATATACGTGTCGATAGATTTGGATGGATAGATTTATGTGGACAATTATATTTTCTAGCTCTGTCTTTTGAGAGGGCCTAGAAAGCACAGCCAAATAGCCACCAACAACCCCCGCAACTTAGAGTTTAAATACCAGTTTTCACTAAAAGGAATCAACTGCTTCCAGGGCTGTCCAGGGTAGGTACAAGATGAATGTCTTAGACTTTTGGTAAATAAGAAGGAGATCAAAAAAGTGATAATGATGGGAACATGTCAAAAAAACTAAACAGCTGTCCTTAAAGAGTTCCTGCTGGCCAAATATAGGACAATTTGAGAATCGAGATAAATGGTAAATAATGTTAATTTGATAAAAAGTACACACAAGAACAAACCTACCACAAAGATCATTGTTACTGATAAAATGTTGAAAGCTTGAAAGCTTTCCCTCTGAAATGGGAATCAGACAAGGATGCCCACTAACATCATTCTTCCCAGCACGGTATTGGTGGGTCTAGCCAGAACAATAAGGAAGAAAAGGGGGAAAATGGTACAAGGATTGGAAAGGAAGAAATAAAATGGTCGTTAATTATAAACAATTTCATTATAT
>NW_012154729.1:3992292-4003151 GCF_000956105.1 Propithecus coquereli
ACCTCAATCTAAACCTCACACCTTATACAAAAATTAAAACTTAACTCAAAATGGATCATAACTTAAATGGAAAATGTAAAACTATAAAACATGGTAGATTTATTCACAGAGAGTAGAAATTATAAGAATAATTTTTAAATGTATAGAACTAAATGAGAATAAAAACACCTTTATTAAGAAGTGAAGGATGCAGCTAAAATAGTTATTAGAAGAAATCTTAAATGTTCATGTTTTCTGGATTCAAAGCAATCCCAACCATACTTCCAGCAAGTTTTTTGTGTTTTTAAATTATCATTGTACAGTCACGCACCACTTAATTATGAGGATACATTTTGAGAAATGCATCACTATGTGATTTCATCACTGTGTGAACATCATAGAGTGTACTTACACAAACCTAAATGATATAACCTACTACACACCTAGACTATATGGTATAGCTATAGCCTGTTGTTCCTAGGCTACAAATATGTACAGCATGTTACTGCACTAAATACTGTAGGCAATTGTAACTCAATGGTAAGTATTTGTGTATTTAACTTAGAAACTGTACAGTAAAAATACAATATTATAACCTTATGGGGCCACCATTGTGTATGTGGTTCATCGTTGACCAAAATGTCATTATGTAGCAGATGACTGAAGTTTCTATCTTTCCCCATTAATTATTTCTAAGTATTTCTAAATGTCTACTTATGATTTTCAAATGTATAGATCTTTTTGGTTATCTTTTCAAAAATTGGTTTCTACCTTAATTGCACTATAGCAAAATGTGGTTTGTATGACTCCAAATCTTTGAAATTTCTTAAGACTCACTTCATAGCCAATGGTATAAATATTTCATGTATTCTTAAAAACAATAGGCATTCTCCTGTTGTTAGCTATTTTTCTCATAAATTTATAATCAGCTTGTCAATTTCCACCAAAAGAAAATCCCAAAATTATGAGGTAAGCATGATATTTTAGAAGTCAGAAAAAGAATTGACCAAAAGAAAGAAGGTAGATATCCAAGAGAAATGGAAATATGTTTAAACCAAAACTTGGACATGGATCTTCATAAGCACTATTATTCATAATAACCAAAAAGTGGAAGCAATCCAAATGTCAACCAAGTGACTAATGAATAGATAAAATGTGCTGTATCCACAGAATGAAAAGGCCAAAATTTGGTCCTTTGAAAAGACTAAAAAAGTAGACAAACCTCTGGCAAGACAAATCACCAAAATATGAGAGAAGACAAAAATTAATAAATTTTGGAATGAAAAGTAGGATATAAGCCTATAGTTATAGCAGAGATTGAAAGATAATATAACTTTTATGAATAAATTTGAAAACTTAGATTAAATGGACAATTTCCTAGAAAAAAATTTAATTAATCAAAAGGGATTCAAAAAAAAGACCACAGACCCAAAGAGGCCTATTAATCTTAAAGAAATTGAATCAGTAGGTAAAAATTTCTATGTGTGTATACAAGCATGGTGTAGTATAATAAAAATACATATTTTGTCTTTCTCCCTGGTTCCTGGCACAGAGGTCCTAAAACCCTTGGAATTTTCTGAGTGGTAGAAATTTCTTCTGTTACTCATAATAAGTCATTTTGGAAGATACCTGAGTCTATGCTAATGTGGTGACTCAGGGTGACTAGGTAGCCTCATGATTGGGGCTGGGCACCAGAAAGATCAAACACATGAATAGAGGCTGGTAGCTCTCAGCCCCATCCCTCCAACCTCCTGACGGAGACTTGGCTGCAAACTGGGTCATGAAAACTCTTGAACAACAAGGTTTGGAGATCTTCCAGCAAGTGAATGCAACTACAAGCCAGGAGGGTCGTGTACCCCAACTCTACAGAAACAGAAGTTCCTACACACCGGGCTCTTCTGGACTTTGCCCTATGTACCTCTTGATCTGGCTGTTCATTTGTATCTTTTATATTAAACCAATAAACATGCAAAGTGTTTTTCTGACTGCTGTGAGCTCTTCTAGCAAATTTTCAAACCTGAGGAAGGAATCGTCAAATTTGTAGTCAGCTAGGCTGAAGTGTGAGTACCTTAGACATTCCATTTGTGGCTGGCATCTGAAGTGGAGGCAGTATGTGGGACTGAGCCGTTTAACTTGTGGGATCTGATGCTAACTCTAGGTAAACAGTGTCAGAATTAATTGCATTTTTGTACTATAGTTATGTAAGATGTTACCACTGGGAAAAACTGGATGAAGTATATATGGGGTCTCTCGGATGGTGTCAGAAAATTGGAGAACTGGAGAATTGGTTGGTGCTGGAAAACACCAAACAGTTAATGTCAGAAGTGGTGTCAGCAAAAAGATACTGCGCATGATTTAACACTTGTGTGTTAATGTAATTCACTGCATAATCAGATTAAAAGAGAAAAATCTCAATCAATGTAAAAGAAATATTCAAAAAAATTCAATACAATTCATAACAAAGCCCTTAGAAAATGAGGAATGAAAGACAATTTCCTAAATTTGATAAAAGATTTCTTCCCAAATCCCACAGCAAATACGATACTTAAAAGGGAACTAATAAATACATTTTTTAAATTCATATTGCAGACAAGCAAATAAAATTTATATGAAATGGCATAGGACGTAGAATACCTAAAACAATTTTGTAAAAGAATAAAGTGGAAAGAATTTCTCCACTTGATGTTAAGGATTACTCTACAACTACAGTAATCAAGAAAGAGGGTATGATATTGGCAGAGGGATAGCTACATAGATCAATGGAACAGAACAGAGAACCCAGAAATAGACCCACACTAATATGTCCAATTGATTTTTGACAAAGGTGCAAAGGAAATTCAATGGAGGAAGGATAGTCTTTTCAACAAATGATACTGGAGCAATTGGGCAACCATAGGTAAAAGCATAAACCTCAATCTAAACCTCACACCTTATACAAAAATTAAAACTTAACTCAAAATGGATCATAACTTAAATGGAAAATGTAAAACTATAAAACATGGTGGCAGGGGGAAGCATGAGACCCAGGGTTAGACAAACAGTTTTTAGACTTGTCACCAGAAGTACAACACATTAAAGGAAAATTGATTAAGTTAGACCTATCAAAATTAAAGACTTTTGTTCTGCAAAAGACCCTGGTGAAGAGGAAGAGAAGACAAGCTACATACCAGGAAAAAGTATTTGCAAACCACATATCCAGCAAAGCCCTTGGATCTAGAATAAAATTTGCTAGAAGAACACAAAATTCACCAGAAGAATTAAAACGACCAATTAGAAAATAAGCAAAAGACAAAAATGGATATTTCACTAAAGAGGATATAAAGATGGCAAGTAAGCACATAAAAATATGTTTGATAAGAATAGCCATTAGAGAAATGCAAATGAGAGCCACGAGATATCACTACACACTTATTGGAATAGTTAAAATAAAAAGCAGTGATAATATTAAATGCTGGCAAGCATGAGGAGAAACAGGATCACTCACATACTGCAGGTGGGAATGTAAAAATGTACAGCTGTTATGGAAAAGAGTAGGGGTTTTCTTACAAAATTAAACACACTTACCATACAACCCAGCAATTTTTGTACTCTTGGGCATTTATTCCAGAGAAATGAAGATTTATATTCATATAAAAACCTGTACATAAATGTTCATAGCAGCATTATTCCTAATAATCAAGCCAGGAAACAACTCAAGTGTCCTTCAGTAGGTGAATGGTTAAACAGACTATGACACATTCATGCCACAGAATACTACTAAGCAATAAGTAGTGAACTAGTGATATACACAACTTGGGTGAATCTCAAGAGAATTATGTTAGGTGGAGGGGGGAGCCAATCTCAAGAGGTTACATAGTGTATGATTCCATTTACATAACATTTTTGAAATGACAAAACTTTAGAGATGGAAAACAGATTCATGGTTGCCAGAGGTTAGGAGGGAGAGAGGGAGGGAGGTGGCTATGGCTATAAAAAGGTAGCATGGCGGGGGAGGTGGAGGGGCAGATCCTTAGAACCGTTCTGTCTCTTGACTGTGTTGATGGTCACACAGTTCTACAGACTACATAGAATACACACATACACACACACACACACACACACACACATGTAAAATTGCTGTAATCTGAATAAGGTCAGTGAATTGTATCAACATCAGTTTCCTGGTTGTGACATTGAACTATAGTTACATAATTACCATTAGAAACTGAATAAAGTGTATATAAGGTCTCTGTATTATTTCTTATAACTGTATATGAATATCTAATTATCTGAAAGTAAAAAGTTTTTTAATGTGTATGTTATAAGGATGTCCACAATCACAAACTCTATTCAACCTTAGGCTATAAACAAGAAAAGTAAATAAGCGGTTTGAGCACTAGAAAAGAATAAGCAAAACTTTCATCATCTGTTCATGGTATTACTGTCGACACAAAAAAAAACCTGTATCTACAAATAAATTATCAAGTTGTATAGAAGATCAGTATACAAAAAATATAAATTATATTCCTATACAAAGAATAGAAGAATTTAAAAAAGTAATTTTAAAATATCATTTACACCAGTACCAAAAAACAGTTCCTTGATGTATCTAACAAAAGATGTATAATACCTTTATGGAGAAAATCACAGAAATTTATTGAAAGACATTAAAAGACCTAAAAATGTGGTCTGTCTACTAATAGAAAAAACTCAGTATTGCAGAACAAAAACCAAAAAATCCTCCTGAACCTGTATATATATTCAATGCTACCTCTATCAAAATCACAATAGAGTTTTTTGTATTACTCAACAAGTCATTCCAAACTATTTTGTGGAAGAATATCCAAGACTTACATAAAGGAAAAAAACACGCTGAAGGAATTGTTCTATCAGACACCAGGACTTAATTTAAACCCAGAGTAATTATGATGGTGTGATATTGACTCAGGAATAAACAAATAGACCCATGAAACAGAAAAGAGGTTCCAAAACCACATATATGAGAACTTGCTAAATGGCAATGGTTAACAGTGACAATAGAATGTAGACTACTCACTAAATGGTGCCATCCAATTGGGCACCTATAATGAAACTAAAGAAGATGGGGAGGGGGACTCTTCCTCTCACCATTCCCAAAAATAAATTGCTGAAATTCCTAAAAGTAAAATGTGATGGAATTCCTAAATGTGAAAATCAAAAATTTAAATTCAGAAAGAGAATACCTTTACTACTCTAGGTTAGGGAAGAATTCCAAAAACTATAAAGGGAAATGTTGATACATTTGACTCCATTAACAATTAAAATTTTTGAATTAATTTTTTAAAAACCTTAAAATGTAAACTGAAAAGCCACAAACTTGGAGAAGCATTAGCATCCAAACTTCTAAAAATAGATAAGAAAAAACAAAAGTTTTTAAATATGTGAAAGATATAAACAAGCAGTCTTGAGAATAGAACAACCCTATGGCCTAAAAATGTATGAAAAGATGCCTAAACCTCATTAGGAATCAAAGAAATGAAAATTAAGGCAGCAATAAGATAAAATTTCATACCTCATAAGTTCACAAAAATTTTAAAATTTGATAATAATATCAAATAGCAGTGATGATGTTTAATAATGAAAACTGATAAAAAATTTAAGAGCCATTTAGCAATATGTAGTAATATTAAAGATGTTCATATCTTAGTAACTACACCCCTGTGTATTTACCTTACAGAAACTCTCACATATGCATAAGGAGATATGTATAAGAATGTCCTTTGTAGCATTGTTTACAATAGTGAAAAATTGGAAATGATTTAAATGTCCATTTACGAGAGACAATAAACACATTTTTAAAATGTATTATACCATGTATATTTTATGTTATATAATATATGCATAATAAATATATTTTTATATATTATGTATAATATACTTATATGCTATATTATATAACTGTTTCTACTTATATTATGCATAATTATTATGCATATATAAATATAGGTATATAATAAATACAATTTATTGTACAATTATTATATAATTTATTTAGTACACAATATTTATTTGCCATATAATGAAATACCAATCATCAGTGAAATGAATAAACTAGACATGTATAATTGATATAAAAAAATCACAAACATAATATTGAGGGGAAAAAAGCAAATTTCCAAAGCAAATTGTAAAAAATAATACCACATATTATTTTGGGGCATATACATACATAGTTGACATACAAAGTCACTCATCAGCATGATAAATATCAAATTTGGAGATAGTATTATTTGTAGGATAGGGAGGAACGGAAATGCATTCCAGGAGGGGTACATAGGGATTTCAACTGTGTTTGAAAGGTTTTACATGTTAAGCTGCGTATTAGGTGCATGAATATTAGTCATGTTATTTTCTATACCCATTTAAAATGTCATAATTTAAATAAAGAAAATGAAGGAATAATCAAAGAGAGTAGGCAAATGCAAATGAAAAGAGAGCAAAAGCGGTTCTATTAATATCTATATGGTGCAAATTAAGATCAAAATCACTAAATAGGTAAAGAAAGATATTATGTGATAAATTTAAGATATATGAAGAAGGTATAAGAATTGACAATGTGTACTTATGAAAACAGAAGCTAAACATTTTACCATGATAAGCTTTATGATCAAGAAAATTAGGTCCACTGATAATTAATTTACCCATTTGTTCTCCTGACCATCCTATCTAAATTACTGCCACCACCACTACCTGACAAGCCCATTACACTGCAGCATATCATTCTTTTCATTTACTTAACAAAATTTGCCAAAATTTTAAACTGTCTTGTTTATTTGTGTGTTTACTCGTTGACCATGCTCCTTTCACTAATATATAAGCTGCTTGAAAATGGTGATTTTAGATGTCTGGTCGACCAGTGTATACCTAGTACACAAAACAATGCTCAACACATAGTAATCCTTGAGTAAACATCTATTGAATTAATTAATTAGTTGATACCTTTCTTGTTCTGGCATTTCATAAATAGCTGGATTTTTGGAAAAAAAATCTCTTAGCGTTTCCTTTCTTTTATTTCTTCTTTTTTGTAATATATCTGCACTCTTCATAGAGGAGACAAAAACATTACAAATTAGACTTAAACTTTGAACATAATAGTATAATTTACTCATATTCTAATGCTTATCTTTTGAAATTGAAATATAGTGGTTTCTTTATAACCTTCAATTAAAATCACTATCAAAAGCAACAGAAGTATCCCATAGACAAAAAAAAATCTGATTATAAAAGTATCTATGATAATTTAAGAATTATATTGTATTGTATAATTATAAAACTATATTTATTGATATTTCCTTCTGTTTCATATTATAATGAATTAAAATGTAACAAATCATCTCTAGATACACAAATCTCATGTAATTTCATTACCTAAAATTCAAAACTCAGAAAACTTACTCTTTCAAACTCTATTACAGCAACTTTGAACTTCTTCAAAGGTTTGTTTGCCTTTTTACCCAAAGCATTGTCTTTATATTTCATTTTTTTTAGTCCAAGTAGGGACTCATTCCTCCTAATACAAAAAGATAAAGTCAGTTAAAAGGATCTGCAAAAATTTGCAAAACTACTCCCAAAGTAATAAATCTTTAATGAATGTTGTCACTGAAATTACACAACAATATTCAAACCTGCTTGTGTCACACGCATAAATTAGACCGTGATATCTCTGGTCATCAAGAAATAGCTGGCTTCTCAAAAAAGCAGAATGTGAATTACACCATAAAAGACGATGAGAAAAGAGAGGAGCTGAAGGCATGATGTAAGTGGAACAGAACTGGACTGAAAATAAAGTAACATGAACACCTCCCTTTAAAACTCAAAGAAAAACTACATAAGAGTGACCCTAGACAAGTTACCTTGCTTCTAACATATTTCAGTGTCTTTGGTTCCATCCTGTGCAAGCTCCCAGCCACTACTGCCTTCCAGATACCAACAGGAGCTGAGCATTTAAGATCCCTGCTAAATTCTTCCCCATCCCCCAATCAACTGCAAGGGTTCCTAACCCTATTTTCTTAATCACAGACTTCAATAGACTGTAGTGGTAATCTGGCCTCTTTTCCAAATACTTTTAAGCCTCTCATTATCCCTCTATTGATACCTATCATCTGTTTTTTCTGAAATGTATATATTTTCTAGAATGTGTATTTCTTTTGGTAAGTACCTGCCAGGTACAGCAAAACCTTGCTATAACATAATAAATGGGATCCAAAAAATTAAATTGAGTGAAATGTAGGGTCACATCAACGCAAGGCTAATGAAATGACTGGGTATGACTGGGTGAGTCTGGACAGCTAGTCTCAGGGGTTGGGGTACATGATCCAATCCATCTTGGTTCCCAGTGGCTGTTGGCCTCTCACTTCAATCTTGATGATGATCTTGGATCCTGTGGTTGGTTGAGACCTCAGCTCAGCTGCAGCAATTCCAAGAATCTGCCCTTTAATTGACATTCATTTTGGCAAATGTTTTGCTGCCCAAACTAGAAGGCTTTGACCGATGACCACCACTGGGGACTTGGAGATCCATCCTCCACAACTTGGATCCTGAGATTGATTGCCTTCCATTTTCCAACCAGCTAGGTCTCTTGTCTATGTTCTCCCCCTCCCTCCACCAGAATGCTTGACCTGGTTGCTGTGTTTTTCCAGAAAGAGATGGGAAGGAGAGGAATTTATGGATGCACACTTAGGCTACAGTCTTTCCAACCATCTCAGCATTTTCTTCCATGTGCTGCAGGACCTTCATCCATTGACTAGACTAGATTAAACTCCTACTCTCCTTGACCTCTTTATAGCTTTTTATTTTGTTTATGGTATGTATTAATAAACAGTACTTTTAAATTTTTATGTAGTCAATGTTATTGAGCTTTTATTACATGGCTTATTATTCATTGTTTTGGTTACTTACATAGCCATGTGTCACTTATCAACAGGGTTACGCTCTGAGAAATGCAGTTGTTAGGTGATTTTGTCATTGTACAAACCTCATAAAGTATACTTACAGAAACCAAGATGGTACAGCCTACTACACACCTAGCTATATGGTATATAGCCTAGTCCCCCTAGGCTACAAACCTGTACAGCAGGTTACTGTATTGAATACTCTAGGCAATTGTAACACAATGGTAAATATTTGTGTATCAAACATACCCAAACATAGAAAAGGTATAGTAAAAATATGCTATTATAATCAAACAGGAACATAAGATTATAATGTATATAAGACCCTACCACCATATACAGTCCATCATTAACTGAAATGTTGTCACAGGGTGTATGACTGCATTAGTGCCTGTTTCTCGTGCAATTGAGTCCCAGTAGCTATCTACCAATTATTTTACAAGCACAACTGTTATACTTTATCTGACACTACAAATCCCTCCTTTTTGCTCTTTTTTATTTTTCAAATCATTTTCATTATTCTAGTCCACTCTACATAAACTAATCTGATTGGAATTTTTATTGGAATTGCATTAAACCAAACAATTAATCTGAAGATAATAGAGATCTTTACAATATTCTATCTGCCCAGCAAGTAATGTACAATGTATCTTCATTTATTCAAGCCTTTTAAAAAAATATCTCTTAGTAAAGATGTTTGGTCTTCTTCCTATTAGCCTAAGTCCCCTCACAATTCCTGATAAATTGAACACAGCACTCTGTAGAAATGGGCTCATTTTTCCATTATACTTTCTCTTTGGTATAGGAAAGCTATTGATTTTACATCTAACCATCCTATCGAATTCTATTATTAGTTCTAATGTTTTCAGTTAATTATCTTCAGTGTGTTATGTGAAAAAATAATTATTTGCAAATATCAACTGTTTTATCTCCATTTTCAGAGTACTTAATTGTGGAATCCACTCAAGCATTTCTGAGATTTTGATATTTACAGATTTCATACTATATTTGCATTGAGAATAAAATCTACATTTTTGCTGCTGAACTTACATGCTACTATTAATAAAATATTAATAGTATTTCAGTTATAGAAATTTTGATAGTTGTGAATATGAAAGAAATTACAGAAATAATTCCTCTTGTGATATGGTGTTCCCATTGTCATAAATAGCCAGTTTCAGTGCAAAAGGAAGTGGCAGTAAGAATTTTGCTGTCACCCGCACCTGAGTACTAACCATAAACTAATTGCCATTGAGTGATCTCCACAGTATCTAGGTAATCGTTTATTAGAATGCAGGTATATTATTTTATGGATAATCACAGTTTTGAAGAAAGGCTATCTAGGTTTGTGAGAAATAGTGCAAATATGGTGATGTCCTATATTAATCTGCTTGGGCTGTTAGAATACCACAGACTGAGTGGCTTAAACAACAGAAATTTAAATTCTAATAGTTCTAGAGGCTTCAAGTCTAAGAGCAAGGTACCATAAGAGTTGATTTCTGGTGAGAGCTCTCTTCCTGGTTTGAAGATGGCTGCTTTCTTTCTGTTTTCCTCACGTGGTGGCCTTTCCTCTGTGTGTGCATGGAGGGAAAGAGAGAAAGCTTTAGTGTCCCTTCCTTTTCATGCAAGGACACCAGCCTTACTGGATTAGGTTTCCATTCTCATGACCTCATTTAACCTTAATTACCTCTTTCAAGCTCCTATCTCCAAAAACAGTCACACTGAAGATTAGGGCTTCAACATAAGAATTTGGAGGAGGGAATAAAATTCAGTCCATAACACTTTGCATTTAGGATTCTCCTTTAAAATTTCAGATATAAGTTTACAATATATGTTAAATCAATTCAAAAAATGAGTTAGACTTAAAAAAAAAAAACACCCTATTTTTCACCAGGAACTCAATTTTAAAAGGGGACTCTATTTAGAGTATTTATGGCCCTATATTTTTAGCTTTGGGAAAATAGGAAGAAA
>NW_012154729.1:4003201-4021309 GCF_000956105.1 Propithecus coquereli
TTATTTTTTTCTCCCTGCTTTCTTAAATTTGTTATTTTTCTAATTTCTTGAGTTTGATAAGAACTCATTTAATTTTATTTTTCCTTGTTAGTAAAGAAGCTCCTAAAGCTAAGAATTTGTCCCTAACTGCTGCTTTGGATGCATATGATGTGTAGGGTTTCTCGTTTTCACTATTTTCAAAAGGGTCTATACTGAAAGTTAGGTTTATCTCCTGATCCATGCAAGTAATTTATTTTGTTATAAAATTTCAGTTTTGTTGCACTGTAAGAGAAGGTGGTCTTTACAAATCTCAGTCTGGGTAAACTATGGAGCTTTATTTTGCAACTCAAATATGCTCAATTTTTTTAATTTCATGAGTACTTTAAAGTGTTTAGTCTCTATTATATATACATATTAAACTAATCTTATTAAGTATATCTTGTACATCTATGTCCTTTTTATTTTGGTCTTTTTTGAAGTGGCATATTCAACTCCATCAATATTATAATGTTTCTGTCAAATCAGCATTCTTTTCAGCAGCCATTTCCACATATTTTTACTTTTTGTTAAACAGAACATGAAAAGTTCATAAAATATCTTCATTGTGATTTATATGCATTATTGATAGACTTGACCACTTTGAATATGAAGAGGTGTCATTAAAATAAGTGATGAGTGAGATTATTCTTTAAATATGCCAGGACAACTGATAAACTGGGAAAAAACTAAAGTTTAATTCAAGTCCCCATATGAGAATAAATTCTATATGGATTAAAACATTAAATGTAAATCATGAAATTAGAAAAAAATATGGATGCATATTTGTCTCCTGCAATATGAGAAAAATTTGTAAAAACATACTAGGCATATAAACATAAATATAAAATAGATATTACTATCAAAGGAGAAATCAAGATATTATATCTGCACCTCTTCCTATATTTCCTGACTTGGTAAAGAGCACCCAAAACATCTGCTCAGCCTCGAAAGTTAAAGTTATCACCTTTGTTTTGAACTCAGTTATACTGCTCAATCCTCAACTTCAAGTCTTTTACCATACCACTGTTCAGTGCTTCTAAGCCACTCCATCTTTCTCTTCCAAAATATCTATTCTTAGAATAGACTTCCACAGTCAGCCCTTCAAATTTCCCTGCACACTGAAAGTGTCTTCTGATTTTCTTTGTTATCAAGAATGTTATTAAAGCTTCTAAACATCCAATTTTGGCTGTAGTTTGTTGTTTATTCATTTGTTTAATGTAATGGAACGCTCTAATTCTGACCAGTTCTCTTATTACCATGGCCTGTTTCATTTAATGGAAAGAATTTCCTCTTTTATCCTTTGAAAAAAATGAAGCACATGTATTCCAAGATTTTTGTTCTAATAAATGAAGTGCCTATTTTAGGAAGAATATGTTTTTAAGGGGATGCTGCTCTTTTGCTGCTAATTTTTAAAATAGATCTTATGTTACTGATGTTTACTTTTATTAAAACAGAAAGGATAAATCTATGCCCAGTAGAGAAAAGGCCACTTGTCAGTTGTTAGGAAAAAAGATGGATTCATTTGACATCTCTCATAACTGGCATGAGTTACTATGATTTTCTTTGGGAGCAAAGAGAATGATTCAGGCTTCAAGAATGAGAGGGACAGCTCTAAGGTTTACTACTTCTATGTGAAGAATTCCCCCTTCACATGTACAAATAGAAACCCCAAGAAATGGCTCTGTTCCTTACTATAAAAGAATCAGAAACACATAGTAAATGACCAAAATTAGACCCAAAACTCTATGTGAGAGAGAGCTAATGGATCAGAGATAGTATTATCTATCCTGACCCAATAGCAAAAGACCTCCTAATGTATTTCCTGCTGGAAATCTGAACATGTTCTACTCTCATTTCTTAGTTCAGTTGTATAAACATTTTTACGTTTAGTTATTTATTTGTACCCACAGACATAAATCTTCACTATCTCCTGGTATTTGTTTTAACTGCATATACCCCACCCTCTTTTTTGTCTACCTTACGTATCTTAAAGTGACAATGCCACTCATTTATTAAAGTTGTTAACATGTATAAAACTTATATTACAAGTACCTTTTCAAGAAGTCATGGACAGGAATTGTTATCTCCACCACAAGGTGAAACTTTTCATCATTCATGCATTTTAGCATAACTTGTGTAAAGAATTCCAGGAATCTAGGTCTGTGCTTAAATTTCATAACTGTAAAAACAAATTCATGTATAGTTACCAATATACTTAGTTATTGGCATTGAAAGATTACTAGTGTTAACAGTCATTTTGTTCCAATAGGCAAGTCTATTAATCTTCTTTTTAGATCTCTTGCTTCTAAAAAATATATAGAAGTAAATGTGGTATGAACTATTGTTTTTCTAACATCAACTAATCTTTTGCAGTCTATATTTCATTTATTTTCTAAATATCTCAGTGTTATGAAACATTTCATTAAAGTTGTTTCTAATGTCTGATTAATTGGAGAAAAGTTCTGATAATTACTGTAACTAGCAATCTTAATTTTTATTATATTTCACTCTGAGTTAGGCAATAATGTTCCTATTTCTTCATAGCTAAACTTAAAAGTCCCTACTGCTTTTTTCAATGCCCTAGTTTTTGTAAGCTTCCTAGTAACACCATTCGCTACCAAACCAAGCCACCATCAAGGTTCTGTCTTTCCAGACTTTAAATCAGGTACTTGTGTCGTTCTCTTTCGTTACTTGGCAATCAAGATTCTGCATTATTCCGAATGGATAAGAACGCACAATATTCTGCGTAGAACAGGTAAAATCTTTAAGTAGACAACAGAAACAAAATCCACAGAATCGTGTACACATTCAGGTCACCTACCTTCTTTCATGGCATTTTTGACTGACCAATTTAAAACTACAGGGTAAAGAAATATAGGGTCTTCTGCTCCTGAGAGTTCACCTACAACATCTAAGTTTAAAAAAATTAAGAAGTTAATGTTCTATTTAACAAGAATAACCAGCAATAAAAATTCTTAGAAGGGATAAAAAATAGGAAAGTACTCAAGTATTCATTCTAAATTGTGTACCTTGATATATCAATTATAAAATTACATTTTGCAGATAAAAAGAAGCCAATCGTTTAAATTATTTCCTTTAATTTTTTTCCCCTAAAAGCTAAGGGATCTACCACCAAATAGGTGAAGAGTTTCCAAGGCATGATTCTCTCTCATTCAACAACTGTCATACATCAGCACACCCAAGACTCAGAAACCTACCAATTATATTAACTCCATTTTAATAAAATTGCCTTAAAAGGCAGTAAAGTATAGCACAGTCACCGGAGCCAGACTTGCTAGGTTCAAATTCTAACCTTGACACATTTTAGTTATGAGACCTTGGCAAGTTATTTAGCTTCTCCATGCCTCAATTTCCTTATCTTTAAAATGGGGATAATAATAATAATACCTCCCTTATATGGTTGTTATGTACAGGTTCTATGAGTTTTAGTGTGTACAAAACACTTAAAATAGTACCTGGCATACAGAAAACACTGTACAAAACCGTTATTTTTATTATTGTTATTGTTGAATTTACTGTTTAGCTAGTAATATTGCATTGTGCTTCTTAGTAATATGTTTTTATCAATACTGTAAAAATAAGTAATTCACATTTCTAGAACACTTTATATTTTAAGGAATTATACTTTTTATATGTAAAAAGACAATTACCACTTTCCCAAAACTAGGTTTACTGATTATGGGAATAATAGAATATTGGGTTCCATTCATAAATTCAGCTTAAAACAGACAGGGAACACACTGAAAAAGAGAGAGCTCCAAGTCAGGAAATCCTGAAACAGTTTGACCACCAAGATATAACTGAAGCACATAGCAAAAGAGGTAAAGTGGGGACAGGAATTCTAGTGTAGTCAGGTCCCAAAAGACCAGGGGGCCAAAAGTGGAGCCTCATACATGGTTTGTGGCTCAAATTTAGGTATTCTCTTGTTCTTCTAGAAGATTTGAACTATCTGCTTTTTTAAAAACGTGACAATACTAATCATCATCAGAAACTAAATCAATGTCCCAAGGAGCTTGCCAAGCTGCAAACTCCAAAATACCAATCATTGTATTAACACATTGGTCCATTATGAAACTGCTACAGTACAATGACCTAAACCTAATCTTTCATTCTACTCTCTACTCTAGAAGGCCATGGTTCAAACCACTTACACATTAACACCCTTTACACTATCCCTTTATTTCTCAGTTACTGCCTTTAGAGCAGTGATTCTCAATTTTGTGCTACCCCTAAACCCCACCAAAGATCCATTTGTTAACATCTGCCTCCCAGTTGACTGCCACAACTGGGAGGGTGGCATGCTATGCTTCCATGGATAGAAGCCAGGGATGCTGCTCAACATCCTACAGCGCCAAGGACAGTCCCCACAACAAAGAACTATTTGGCCCAAAATGACAGTAGTGTCGAGGTTGAGAAAACTTGCTTTAGATTTAAAAGACGCAGGCTCAAGTCCAAGGCAGCTATGTAATCCTGAGTAAATCACTTAATCTTTACGAGCCACATCTGTAAAGAGCGGTTAGCAATCCCTTATTAACAGGCTATTGTTAGGATTAATGACATAATGTAAAAGCACTGTGTAAACCTTAAAAGGTTTACCAAATGCTAATCTTATCTTAATCCTTTGAACAAAATATTTTCTCATTTTTAAAAATATAATGCTAAACAGAAAAAAGTATACAGGAAAAAAAATGATCACATTGCTTTGTCAGTTTGAGTAGGTGTGTTTCCAACAACGTCAGCTGTTCATTTATTTTTTCAGGCAACAGTATCTGCTGTGGCTTCTTAGTCTTTGAAGACTTCTTAGACGAACCCTAAAAACATTGGTTAAATGTCAGAATGTACTTCAACACATTGCAATAACTGTCATTTTCAAACAACATTCTTTAAATTATGTTTTCGTACTTTCATACTTGGTAGATAAAACTATGATCTACATGGCTAAACAATACTAATTAATAACTAATAATAACAGTTATTATCTTATAACAAAATGCCAGGCACATTACTAAGTATTTCGGGGAGATTAACCAAAATACTGCTGCTTTTCCCTCTCCCTTTCTCCCAGTAACTTCCGCCCTCTATCCAGCCCCCTCCAACACCTGTATTCTTAAAGCAGCTGAGGAGATGGCTCTAAAAATCTTCAAAAGAAAATTCCCAGCCTGCCCTCAGAAATGTATCCCTTTATTCTTTTTTTCCTTTCTTTTCCCAGAAGGAGCTTCTTTACAACTGAGCTAATTGCCTTTGCTACTTTGCCTTTCATCAAAACCTAACGGGATCAGTAATTAGTGGATTAGGAATCGGCCTGTCTGCACTCAGGCTTCCCAGGATGTTTTCTCCGTCTGGGCCTGAGAAGCCGCCCATCAATGTCTCTTGCTCTCCCAAAAAAAAAAAAAAAAAACCTTTCATGCCCCTTTAGGCTTTAAGGGATCTTGAGTGGCTCTAATGACTTCTGCCTCCTATAAATTAACAATGGCTACAATATTAGTCAGAGGTAAGTATCACAGCCTTCTGCTCAACTAGCAGCTTCAAGGAGAGAGGCACGAGGCACTATCCTATGACAATGTGCAGAGACAGGGTCCCAGGCCAGGGCCGGGGTAACATAAAGGGGCTGGCTGGTGGACCTGAGAGGAAACACTTAATGGGAAAAACCCTCAAATTGCCTCCAGCTTAATCAAAACTCTCTCTAGACAAACAACCCCACCCTGCCCCCTCCAAAAGAGGATTATGGCAAAAAAAAAAGTCATTCGGTAAGGCAGGGTGATGTTTTTTGAAAGTGTTTTGTTTTGTTTTGTTTGACAAACAAATGCTTACTTGGAAATTCAACCTGTAATGGAGACAGAAATGGAGCTACTCTACCTGAGACAAGCTGCGGGGCAAGAGTCTCTGCCCCCGTCCAAGCCACTGAAAGGGCTTCAGGTAATTCATAGTGCACGTCAGAAACCCAATAAACTAACATTTCAGAATTCGATCTACAAAAACAGTTAACCGTATAGTTTCAAGGAAAGGCAGTAAAGCATAAGCTCTTGTAGGACCCATGGTTAGAAGGCAGATATTAAAATTTAGTCTCAAAAATTAGCAGTCATAAAGAAGACATTTGAGGTGTCACAGTGAGTTTCAGAAATTTGCTTTGAACACAAGGTAAAAAGCTCTGATGTGTATTTACTACATTTGATGATCCAGAACAATAAAATCTTAGATTTGGAAGAGACTTTGGAGGGCTTTTAGTCCAATGTCCAATCAGGCATAGGAAGCTCACCATCATTGCCTAACTGATGGTCAAAACTGGTGATAAGGACTATTTAGTAGGTTAGCACAGATTCCTTTTTCATTTTCCTGACCATAACTCAAAAAAAAAAACTTCACTATATTATTATATATTACTTCTATGACAAATTAAAAACTGATTAATTTTCATATATGTTTAATAATACTACATGATTCCTGAAAGATCCAACATATATATTTATATGTTTAAAAGCGAGAAACAAAAAGCAATTACCTCCTCTGGAATTTCTTCTTGTTCATCATTACTAAATAGAGATTTGCACGCTGGTGTGATGTCCAACATTTTTTTCCCATAATTTATAATCATTACTGCCAGGTCATACTCCTTCCATGAACGCAGAATCTAATTTTAAAAATTTATTAATTAACTCTGTTGGATACTCTTGTCTATTTTCAAGAATAATGCATCATTTTTCATAAATTTAAAAGCTTCATAATGTTTTGGGTCTAAGAAATCCCCGGTTTTTGTTAAGTAAGCTGCAAATTTATCTACAGATCATATTTAATGCATTTAATATGATTAAAAATGCATGATTTCACTAGTTAACAACTAATAACAGGATCTCACCAATGTTAAAAGAAAAACTTTAGAAAAATTTAATGTAACAGAGTTTGAGCAAAAAATGATTCACGCATCAAGCAGCCCCCCTACTTTACCCCAAAGCAGAATAGCTTCAGAGAGACTCTGTTGGAGGATTTATGAACAAAAAGGAAAGTGACATACAGAAAACGGAAGTGAGGCACAGAAACAGCCAGATTGGTTATAGGTCAACATTTGTCTTATTTGAATATGGTTTGAACAGTTGGCTGCCTTTGATTACCTGAAACTTGGTGATTGTACAAGAGTAGGTTACAATCTGTTTATATAATACACCCAGTCAGGCTACAGTTCACTCTGTACAGAGAAACCTTTCGGCCAGACTTAAAATATGTAAGGAGGCAGCTTTAGGCTAAACTTACTTTAATGCCAATAATGAATTCTTCATACCTCCAGGCCATATAGCTGGATAACTTTCAGTATAGCAAGTTGACTATTAAGAAAATATTTCCATTAAAAAAATCTATATTAAAACAAAGTCATCCTTAAAGGCCACATAAACATTACCTCTTATCTTGAGTTACTTTCTATGGGAAATGGCACAATTATTAACCTCATGATGTCTTGGAGGGGCATTTATATCAGCAAATGATTTACAAGACATTCTGGTAGAGGACTGGACTAGGAATGAACTGTTTTTGGCAGATTCTCCATGAGCGCTAGGGGAGGCATCCACTGTAGTCAAAAGGAGGAAAGGGCCCCTCTTTTACATTGCCTATCCCCAATTCTCTGGCCTTCTTTAGACTGGCCCTTACCTACCTTTCTAGAGTAATCTTCTACCACTCATCTCCTTATACTTTAATCTCACAAAATATTGAGCCAAGTGTAAAATCTGACAATCATCACTGAGGACTGAACTCTGACCTTTTTCTTTTCCCCAAATTCGTTTCTAAGAGGACTGGTGAGTCACATCTACAAACAATAAAATCTCACTAAGCAGGTTTTATTAGCTCAATATAATGTGGTTTACTTTTCAACCTGGTTCCGGTATAGCATCACATGAGAGATAAAAGACCCCCTTATCTTAACTCAGTCATCCAAGCAGACCCCTATCTTAACTCAAACATCCATTCCACTGATTCCAGATCTTTAGACAAAGCTTAACTCTTTCAATCAATTGTCAACTAAAGAATCCCTAAAACCCACCTATGACTTATAAACTCATACTTCGAGATGTCCCACCTTTTTGGGCCAAACCAATGTATAACTTCCATGTATTGATTTAAAATTTTAACCTGTAATTCCTGTTCCTATGAATGTATTAATACAAAACCAAACTGTAATCTGATCGCTTTGGGTACATTTTCTCAAGACCTCTTGAGAACTTGTCCGCCAGGCCAAGGTCACACATATTCAGCTCAGAATAAACCTCTTTAAATTATTTTACAGTTTGCATTTTTCCATCTAAACCATTGTGTTTCAGGACTTCATGTCTTCCCACAGCTGATCCATTTCCCAGAACAGCTTTCCCCACCTTATTTACACAGCTTCACCTTGTGGTTAAAACCTTGGCTCTAGCATCAACCCCAGGAAAGTCAGCAATCTGATTCACTTATACCCTACTGCAGGCCAGGGTCAAAGGAATGGGACACATTCATGGTGAGCCCCTTAGGGCAACTAAGAGTGTAAATAAGTTTGTATGAATTTGCTATATGTAGATATATTCTGTTGAATAGGTTAGTATTTAAGGTAAATAACAACTGTTTCTTCTTATGCAGGAAAGGGATATATAAAATGGCTGAAAAATAAAGAGCGGCTACTTAGACTTGATAAGCCTTACCTAATCCTAAGAACAGGAAATGTTTCTATGGGACCAGAGCAATGGTGCTAATGCTGACTGTGGAACAGAGTGTAGGAAGGAAAATGGTGAAATAAATTTTGAGTAAGTAGACAGGGTTAGGTCATGCAGGGCCTTAAATGCCCAACTAAAACAGTCCAATCTCATCATAAAATTTATATCAGAGGGGAAAATTTTATTAGAAAACAGAAATGAGCTAATGTTTGCTCTCCACTGTACTTAATTTTGCTTTCTGGCATATTTAGAGAACTTATAGAGAACTGTGCGATCATTTTCCCTCATTTTAATATGCTAGTACAAAACAATAAATGATAAAGAATTTTTTCCAGTCAAAAGAAAAATAAAGGACAAATTCTATTTAACATACCAAATGATGAATAGAAATAAAAAGAGTACGCCAGATGTTTAGCATAACAATTTTAAAACCATGCAAAAGTAATGACAGATTTAAGATGAGGGATCTCAGAAGCAGCACTTTAGAAGAAAAAAAAACACTGCTGCTTAAAGAAGGAAGATTCGACCACCTGAAAAGATCACCAGTTTTTAAACAGAACAAAGAAACAGAGCCGTTTCACTAATTGGGCTTTACATGTCCTAAGAGAAAATCCAATATTGTTTATATCAAATGAACACCTGAAATTGGGGATTCAGGATTAGTCCAGGATTCTGGGACTGGAGGCCAGGCTGGAAGACACTTCCCGAATGGCAATTCTCAACATATCAATTTTGGACAAAACCAACCCAAATATCAAATCAAAACCAAATATCAAAAATTAATTTTTTTAAAAGTTCAGAACACATTCAGGTCACTTCTACAGTATCATCACTTGGATTTTAATGATTCCTCCAGTGGGGGAAAGGGGAGTGGGCTCACGGCTGACAAGTCAGGAAAGGCACAAAGCCAGCCCCAAAGCCACTGTGTGCTAAGGGAAAACATTCGTCCACGGCTGAGAGAGGCAGCGTGTGAATTCAAGGACTTCAACCTCCACTGGGCCCCAAACACAGGCTGGTTACTCTAGGTCAGCAGCCCCTCCCATCTTCTACATTGGCTGGCCCAAACCCTCCCATTCTTCTCAAATATTTGAAACCCACCCTTATCCTTCACCTCCTCACTGTCGGCAAATGATCTTGCTTCCTTTCCACAGAGGAAATGCAGGGGAACTAGCTTATCCCCCATTCATGAACCTATCACCACACCTGTAACTACAACCACCCTGTCTTCCTTCAGAGGAGAGAAGTGAATCTCCCCTCCAGACTCACCCCTCCCACAAGTTCTGGGATCCCACTGCCTTCTGCCTCCAGGGACCTTGCTCTACTTCCCTCCTCTCCCCTCCCAAATTTCCCTTCTTTCCCTCTCCTGCCTCCCCCCCATCAATATTCAGATGTTTTGGAATACCAGAATAAGCAGGTTTGGGGTTTTATTGGTTTGTTTGTTTTTAGCAGAAGCTGTTATTGGCAAGTTGCCAACAGCAAGCTGCCTTGGAATAGAGTTTCTTTCTTAGTTCTGGAAGAAACACTGCAATAGTCTCTCCTGGTTATTTAAATGTAAAGTAAGTAGCTGTGTTCAGTGCCCTGAAAGGAAAGTGTACTTGGTCTTCCTTTATTTGAAAAAGACACCCTTCCCCTGGAAATATTCACTGATGGAAGAGTTTGGGGAGGAAAGGCCAACCAGATAAATATATTCTAAAGACACGTAACCTTGGAAGGTGCACTTTTGGCCCAGCATAACACTAATTAACGTGTGTAACACTAATTAACGTGGGAAAGAAAAGGGGTGCTTTGGACTGTGTGGGATCGCGGCTTTCAGTGGTTACACCTTGTGACGGTGACAGAACTAATAGTCACAGGAAGATCCTAAAGGTTGGGGAGGGGTTAGAAATGACAGAGGATTTTTGGATTAATCTGACCTTTTAGTTCTTCCTCCTGCCTAGTGTTCAGAAGCAAGATCAGCCCCTTGGACTAAGTGCACCCTTGAGATTCTTAGATAATTCTTAGATAAATCTACCCTTCTCACTAGACACACTGTTCCCAGGTGATACCACCTATTTTGTTTCAATTGTAGTCCATGTGCTAATGACTCCTTTGTCTTCACACATATTTGGCCTCTTCTGAGCTCCAGGCCCACAGGTCCAATTATGTAATGGCCACTTCTTTGGATAGATCTCAATGTTCAATCTGTTCAAAACTTACCTTCTCCCCTTTTACCACACAAAATTATTCCTCTTCCAGGGTTCAAAGAATAGTGATGTATTCGCCCAACTGCCCAGGCCTGATAGCTGTATATTACTGTTAACTCTTCTCTATTCCTCTTTTATCCCCTTTATGCAGTAGATTGCCAGGTTCTCAATTTTATCTCATAAATTACTCTCCAATCCTTTCAATTCTCTCTACCTCCCACTTTTACCACACTAGTTTAGTTTGTCATCCATCACCTTCTAACACATCCCCTGCCTCAGGTCTTATCACCCTCTAATTATTAGCTGTTGTGCAACCAGAATAATTTTTTTCCTAAACTACAAATCTTATTACATCGTTTCTACGTTTGAAAGCCCTCAGTGGTTCCTCCCTGACCTCAGAAGATGGCCATGTGTCACGTGATACCTGTTCATTGTTCCATCTTTTAAGGCAACTGAAATATTTAATTATATCCTGCATAATTCAAGATAAATTTGATTCTTCTTTTCTAAAACTGTAAAATTATTTCATATTTTCTCATTGATTACTCCCTGAGGTAATCAATGTTAATAATCCTGTATCTGTCATATATTTTTCCCAACCTAATATTTGCCTTTAAGTTTTGTTTATAGTGCCTTGCCATAAAAATGTTTTATTATATAATCTAATCATCTATCTTTGAATTTTGTGCCTTACTGAGGAAGGTGTCCCCTGATTCCAAGGCCATACAAATATCCTGAATCCATCTGGACTTTATTTTGTTTATGGTATGAGATAGGGCTCTGGCTTTGTTCACTTCCAGATGAATATAGTTAATTATACCAGCAATTTTCATTAAATAAGCTACTATAATACACTATAATTTTCTCAATGAATCAAATAACTTATCTTTGTCATACAGTAATTTCTTCTGCAGACTTGGGGCTATTCCTAGACCCTCTATTCTACTCCACTGAACTATGTCCCCCTTACTCTGTTAACATCATTTTTTACTGAAGTGGCCTTGTGACAAATTTTAATATCTATTGAGAACTCTTAACTTATTCTAATCAGTTCCAGAGAAACACTATTGGAATTCTGATTAGAACTGCATTAAATTTAAGTATTACTTTAGGAAGGATTTACATTCCTATGACAGTACGTCTTCCTATTCAGGACTTAGTGTGGCCTGCCACATGGTCAGATCTTATTTTCTGTCCCTTGGTAAGATGTCACAGTTCTTTTATTTAGGTTCTTTAACATTTTGTTAAGTTTAAGATATTTTATTTTATAAATGGTATATTTTACCCTCTCCATATCTAACTGATTACTACTAGTATAATAAAAAAATTATCAGTTTGTAGGTATCTTATACACAGTCACTTAATATATTCTCTTTATAATTCTAGTAATTTTTTCCTAGATTCTCATGGGTTTTTGAGACCTCCACAATTACAGATAAATTATGCAGGCAGTCACCAGGTTACAGAAGAGGTGTATGTTCCTGAGAATATCTTTAGGTCGGACTTGTATGTAACTCAGATCCCTGAAGAACAGCATATATATAGTAATAATAACAATACTATAATGGCTCACGTGATAATAATAATACTATATAATACTGTAATAAGAATAAGAATACTGTGTATTATTGTGTAATACTGAAATAATAAGTTACAGATACTATTGTGCTCTTTCTTTTAGTTCAAACAAACAGAACATAAAAACAAACTCATACAAAAACTTTATACAGGAGAAAGGAGAAATTTTTAAAAAGAATATTAAAGGTTAACACTCACTAATGTTGCATCAATGCTAAGCTAATAGAATGTTACACTTCTTTTGATCTTCTAACTAAATCAATAATAACCTTTCCATTTCAGTCATTAATCCACTACACTGCTTAGCAATAATTGATGCTTTCATTGGAGCACTACCTTTCCTGTGTTCCAATATTCTCACTTTATCCTTCATATTATAATTGTTCCGATAGTCAAGCAACCGAAGCCTAATGCTTTCTCAGTGAATGATGGCGTCTGGCCTTTCTCTCAAAGCTTAATTATTTCTACTTTTGTTTCCACCGTAATCACTTTTCTCTTTGCTGCAGGCTCACCTGGACTTGCAGTGGACTTTTGCTTTGGAGGCATGGTCATAAAGGAAAACACAGACTCACAAAATCAAAATAAAAAGTTAAGATGAAAGTGATGCTGTGCATAAGCAACCACATGAACGCTGAGACCAGCCGCTGGTGTAAAGATGCATCAATGAACCTCTTGTGCCATGTGGGTTTGTTTACATGCACAGAAGAAACTAGTTCCCAAATGATTGATATTAATTTTTTAATTATAAATTATCCTTACGGGGGGCCTTGGGAGCCCATTTGGAGTATGGAACACCATAAGACAGGTCGTCTATAACCCGGGGACTGCCTGCATGTTCCTTTCTCATAATATTAAATTGTTTCATATACTTATCTATTGCATGAGAAAGAACCTCTAAAAACACTGAATCTTACTGTTAAAAGAGTCAGCAGTTTTTTCCTATTTCTGACTTTTAAGGAAAGAGCTTCAGAAATTTGCCATTTAGTATGTTTGCTGTAAAATTTTGGCAAATGTCTTTATTATTCAATAGCTTCCTTCCATTCCTAACTTATTAGAAATTTAAGTAGGAAAGGTTGCTAAGTGAGAAAAGTGCTCAAATGCCTTCAAAGCATTTTTGCTATAATTTTACTGGTTTTTTTCCTTTAATTTGCTGTTGTAAAAAAAATTCGTTTTGCTTTAATTCAGACTTGATCTTCAATACTTGACAATGAACCTGTCCTAAGACTGGAAAATGACCAGATGGCATCCGGGAGCAGAGTAGGGTGATCTGTCAGAACAGAATCTCTGTCCTGATTAATGCTTTGGGCTCTGCACTCTGCTTTTTCTGACATGAAAATTGCCACTCCTTTATTTTTATTTGCATTTGCCCAGTACCTGTGTCTATCCATTTATTTTTCAACATTATTTGGTCACCCTGTTTTAGGAGTGTTTCTTGAAATAGTACACATTTGAACCTGACTTTTTAGTCCATCTGGTAGTCTCTGTCTTCTGAGTTTATTCACACTTAGTGAAGTGGTTAATATACTTAATTTTATTCCTTCCATCTTAAATACTACCTTTTTCCTTCTCACTTTTGCCAAATTAGCCATTTTTCGTCCCTTTTTTCCTGTTTCTGTTTCCTCTCTCATTCCTCCCTGTTCATTTTTCTTCCTGTCAATTTAGAAGGCTTACCATGCTTTAAAGTTCTGCTCATGGTTATATATTCCTCTGAATCGTCTTGAAATATATACATTCTGTCAAAGAACATAATAATTTTATACTACTTGTATTTTATATGTGTGTGTATATACATATACAAAACACACAACCACGCACCAAGAATCTTTACCTCCTCACATCTTCCCCCAAGCCAAACAGGATGGAAGTTTTAGTTCTAGGTTACTAGTAAGTTTCCCTTTCAAAGATGACTCTTCTCTTTCAAGATTCCCTACTTAGCATTTATATTGCAAAGTCCTAGTCACATCGTTATTATCTATTTAATTTTAATAACTCATATATTGCAAGATTCATTGCCCCCATTATTTTTCTCCTTTTTGTCTTTCCCTAGCTTGGGATTTCTGTTCTGAATTAATTCTCATTTGATAGAGTATTTCCTCAAGTGTTTTCCTCAGATAAGTACATGGGCAAAATTCTTTTCAAATGCCTGCACTTCTGAAAATGTTTGTTTTGCCCTGACAAATGAATGATATCTTTCCCGGTTATTAATTTTTGGACTTCAGTCTTTTTTCCCTCAGGGTTCTACAAATGTTGTTCCAGTGTTTTAACTTCTAGTGTTGCTGATAAAAAGTTTGAAGCTAATTGATTCTCTTTCCGTTGCAAATAACTGCTCATGTCATCTATGAGCTATTCTTCTCCTGCAGCTACTATGAGGTTCTCTCTAATTCTCTGTGCATATGTCAAGTGCCTAAAACAGCACCTGTCACAGACGAGTAATCAGTCAATATTTGTTAAACGGAGGAGAGAAACAAAAAAGAAAAACCAGTTTATATTCTGACCACACTTTTGCCTATGTCTTCTCCCTGGCTCAGATCTCCAGATATATCACTCTTGATTGGTGCAGTCTGAATTCGTCTTTATGGTTTGTCCTCTGTTGAGTTCAGGGTCCTGCACACCAATCTCAGAATCATCCTTAGATCCTATCTAGTCTGTCCTTGCCTTCAAGTCTAACATCGTTTTTTACATTCTAATTTCATGAGATTATCATACTCTTTCTTTACTGACTGCCCTTCAATCATAACCCTGCTGCTTGAGCTCTGGACATCTTCGAAGCACCATTACCCACACTCAACTCCTGGCTTAAGACACTTCAGCTCTACCTGCAGGGCCAATGAGATCACAACGTGACAAGATGAAAAGCAGGTTTACTGCAATATAACGAATACATAATTAATGTTTTAGGGTTGTGAAACAAATCTGTTCTGTGCGACCATATAGAATGCCTATAAAATAAATGCTATTTCAAGAACATCAAGTTTTAGTTTGTGAAGCACCACAGTTTCATCAAAAAATTCAACAACACATTGAACTATTCTGTAATGTTTAGACTTTACATTTGCTTTTGATCTAAAAATGCTTTTCTATTTCCCACGATTCAAAGTAGTTTGACTTTCTAAAGCATTACTGCTCCTAAATTTTATGACACTGAATAAAGAATAAGATAAATACCTTTGTTATGTAGAAGATACAACAAGCTATCATGTGCTGTATACTTTCAAAACCTGCGGTATTTTTCTTCCAGTAGATGGTATTTGGTAGTCCTTGCAAAACCACTATGCACTTTATCAAGATCTAAAAATTAGAAAATGATTTTAGTTTTAAAATCTCATCCTTACTAATTATAAAATGCTCTAATCAAATCAAGTGAGTTTTAAGACATAAAATTTTACTGTTATAACTAATTATTGATAAATTTTTTATTAGCTAGAAAGGAATGTACACTGAGATAAAATTGATATGTTCAATCCTGAGACGAGCCCTTCATCTAAAGTAACTTGAAAACTAGCAAAAAGAATAAAATACACACATAACTATTAAAAAAAACATACTTTGACAAGTGTCATAAAAGATATAGGCAGCATGTTACATGCATACAAAAAACTAAAGATCATATCCAGGCATAGGAGGACCTTGAAAAATCATTTGAAGGATTATGTGGTATATTAAATATTATATAGTGATTCCAGGTACTTGAAATAATACCTTCCTTTAAAATTAAGGCCAAATATTCACATCCAGGAAATCAATTAATATTGGTGTTCACTTCATATTCTCCTTGTTTGATATTATATTATTCTGAATTTGATCAAGAGCTCGATGATTAAGTTTAGCTTTCAATACTGTTGCACGGTTCTGGGCAACATCATTGTCAGAAAAGTACAGCTGAGATTGCAGCAATCTATTCATCATTGAGAGTATCCCCAAGGAAAAATTAATATACAAATATTGGTTCTTTGGGGGCACATTAAGTGCTTCAAGCTCCCATTCTAACAACACTGCTAGTATTGTTACCAGACACTTATTTTTAATACTTTTTTAACTCCTTCCCCTCCATGATCACCATCTCCCACCCTCCCACACCATATCCCCAATCATGTTAACACCCTAGTAGTTTTGTAGTTTTCTTGAGGCTCATATAATCATATATGTATGTGTGTATAAATCCATAAACATACATAGAAGGAAGGTTGTTGTCATTTTACAAAATGGGATTTATACATACTTTTTTGAACTATACATTTCTCCTTCAACCATGCCTTGTGAGAGATCCCCCAAGTCTACAAGTACAGTTCTAATTCATTATTTCTAATGGCTGCATAATATCATTTGGTATGGATCAACCATAATCTACTCAGCCACTTCCAGGACCTCATGTTGCACACTTTCACGGTTAATGTTGCGCAGTCTGGCAGTGCTGATACTTCTCTTTGTCTGCAGCTTTTTTGCCACTGCCAAGAATGCCACAGTAAACACCCTTATACGTGCTCAGTTGCCAATTCTGAGTAGCAATCAAGGCACCAGCTTCAAGCTGATACCCACTGAGGATGAGACATCACCCTCCAGGACACAATATACACCCTATATCCATGCCTAGTATGGGATACTGTGTCCCAGTAGGTAGAACACATGGGTCCAGGAACCAAGGGGTGGAGCTGGGAGTAGATTTTGCCAACCTGTGATTTTACTCCATAGGATAAAATACTAACAGAGGTATGTCTGTGTCAGATAAATGTATTTCTAATTGTACTAAAATTTTATTCTATAGGATAAATTACTAGCAGAGGGATTACCATATCAGGTATTTGGGGGTTTTCTTGTTTGTTTTTTGGTTTTTTTTTTATTTCAGCATATTACGGGGGTACAAATGTTTAGGCTACATATATTGCCTTTGCCTCGCCCAAGTCAGAGCTTCAAGCATGTCCATCCCCCCAACAGTGCACACCTCACCCATTAGGTGTCTATATACCCATCCCCTCCTCTCCCATCCCACCTGCCCGACACCCAATGAATATTACTACCATATGTGCACATAAATGTTGATCAGTTAATATCAATTTAATTTTTCCATTCTTGGAATACTTCACTTAGTAGAAATGGGCTCCAGTTCTATCCAGGATAATACAGGAGGTGCTAGATCAACATTGTTTTTTGTGGCTGAGTAGAACTCCGTGGTATACACCTACCACATTTTATTAATCCACTCATGTATTGATGGGCACTTGGGTTGTTTCCACATCTTTACAACTGTGAATGATGCATATAGCATATAAACATTCAAGTGCAGATGTCTTTTTTACAGAATGTCTTTTGTTCTTCTGGGTAGATGCCCAGTAATGGGATTGCTGGGTTAAATGGTAGTTCTACTTCTAGCTCTTTGTGGTATCTCCATATTACTTTCCACAGAGGTTGTACTAGTTTGCAGTCCCACCAGCAGTGCAGTAGTATTCCTGTCTCTCCGCATCCATGCCAATGTTTGTTGTTTTGGGACTTTTTGATCAAAACTATTCTCATTGGAGATAAGTGATATCACATTGTGGTTTTGATTTGCATTTCCCTGATGATTAGAGATGTTGAGCATTTTTTCATATGTTTGTTGGCCATTAGTCTGTCTTCTTTTGAAAAGTTTCTGTTCATGT
>NW_012154729.1:4024111-4032887 GCF_000956105.1 Propithecus coquereli
AATCAACACATAAATGCACATATCAGAACAACATCTATTGGATGCTGGGGAAGGGGGAGGGTGGCGGGAGGAGGGGGGAGGAGGGAGGAGGGGACGGGTATTTGTATACACAAGGAGTGCAATGTGCACTACCCAAAGGACAGGCATATTTGAAACACAGACTTGAGGGGCGGGAACCAAGGGCAACACACGTAACCTAAACATCTGTACCCCATAATATGCTGAAATAAAAAAAAAAAAGACTTATAAATAAATAGGTCTATTTACTCAGATACTTGAATAAATGTATATATACTGTGAAAAAAAAAAAATTCTTTCCCTAGGCCAATGTCTATAAGAGTTTTTCCAACATTTTCTTCTAGAATTCTTATAGTTTCATGTCTTAGGTTTAAGTCTGTTATCCACCATGAGTTGCTTTTTGTGAGAGGTAAGAGGTGCAGATCCTGTTTCATTCAGTCTTCTACATGAGGCTATCCAATTTTCCCAGCACCATTTATGAATAAGGATTCTTTTCCCCATTGTATGTTTTTGTCTGCTTTGTCAAAGATTAGATGACTATATGAGGATGGTTTTATATCTGGGTTCTCAGTTCTATTCCATTGGTCTACGTCTCTGTTCTTGTGCATATCAGGTATATTTGTTTTTAATCTTAAAATGAGATTTAATTTAATTAAAATTAAAATTGCTTTACCAAAATCCAAATGCTTATAACAACCGACATTTCCCAAGTCGATGAATGAGAATGCCTTTGTCCCCTGTCTTCACCAGCAATAGGAGTTACAGATCTTTTCTACTGTGCCAGTGATATTACATTGTTAATTTAATATGCATGTCTATGAATATTCAGAATTCAAGCAACTTTTCATATGTTTCTCAGCCACCTGGATTTGCTCTCTTGTGAATTGTTTATGCCTATCATGTGCCCATTTTTCTATTAGGTTATTGTCAATTTGCAAGACTCTTTGGTATATTTATTTACCCTTCTTAACATTTGGAGACATCTTTTCCAAATCCATACATTTTCCACTATCTTTGTTATGATCCCTTTTGTTACACATAGGTTTCTTGTTTCTAAGAGTTCAATCTTGGTTTGAAAGGTTTCCCCCAAACTGCACATGTCATCTGCTGAGATATTTTTTCCTAAAGTTTTTTGCTTTATTTTATATTTAAGTCTTTAATACATGTGGACTTTTTGTATATAGCACAAATAGGGATGAAACTCTATTTTCCTTCAGATGAATACCCAGGTGTTTCACCACCATTTATCAAAAATGTTCATTCTCTTTCCACTGAATGGGAGTGCCAACTCTGTCATATATTACATTCTCATACATATTGAGGCCTATTTCTGTAATCTCCCATGTTCCACTGATCTTTTCTTATTCCAAACAATACGATTTTAATTAGAGACTTGTTTCTTAAGGCTTTTTCTCATAGCCATAATCCATTCTCTGAGCTGTAGCCTAAGGCATCCTGAATCAGTGGGATCCTAGAAGGTGACAGTGGATTACTATAATCTCAACTAACTGAGCACCAATTGCAGCTGCTGTTCCCAATGTGGTATCCTTGCTAAAACACATTAAAAGGTATGCATTTATATGGATACCTTTTCTTCTCTACCCTATCGGAAAGAAGTACCAAAAAAAGTTCCCGTTAACACTGGACAAATAAGAGTGTGTATTTTGAATACTGCCCCAGGGCAATAACTTTCATACCCTCTGATATAATATTGTGTGAAAGGACATGAACTTTCCAGACATGTCTCAAAACAAAACAGTAGCCCACCATGTCAATGATATCATGTTAATCGGACCTAAGGAGCAAGAAACGACAAGCAGATTGAAGACCTTGATAAGATACATGCCCTTCAAAAGGTAGAAATAAACGCTATGAAGATTCGGGGACCTGTCACATTAATGAAATATCTGGGGGATGCTGGGATACCCCCTCAAAAATAAATCTGACATCTGGCATCTCTCACCTCTAAGAAGAAAAGACCATGCCAGGTAGATCCCTTTGGGTTCTGGAGGAAGCATATGCCACACTTTGGAATACTACTCCAATCTATTTACAATCGACAAGGAAGGCTGTCGACTATGAGTCTAGATTTTGGACTCTCGAGGTAGATCTCTTCGCCAGTTGAACTACTAGATGTGGGGATTGTGGGAGAAGGAAAAACATCTATGCTCCAGTAGAGCCCCTTCAAGGTAAATACTTGTTAAGTTACTTAAGCTGTCTGGTTAGTTTTCTTAATAGTGAAATGAAAATCTTTAGACTTTTCACAAGTTCACTCACATCTTCTCGGTTCTCAACAACTGTGCCCACGGTGATGATGATGACAATGACAATAATGATGGTGAAGATGATAACTTTCTGCAAGTCTCAGCAGCAAAATCTTGTTTCTCTTATTACTTCCTTGTGGCAGGTAGAATTCTAAGATAGTCCCCGAGATCCCTCCCCTGGGGATACGAGCCCTGTATAATCCCTTCCCCTTGAGTGTGGGTGTGGCCTGTGAATGCGATGAGTTCATGGCTCTCATGGTTAGATTCCTCACAGCATACTGCAGGAGCCTCTCCTGCTGGTCTTGAAGAAACAAACTACCATGTTGTAGAAAAGGCCATGTGTCAGGGAATTGGGAGTTGGCCTTTAGGAGCTAATGACCTCCTACTGGACAGCCTCAAGGAAATGAATTCTCTCAACTACAGGTAAACTTGGAAAAGGACCTTGAGCCTCACATGAAATCACAGCCCTGGCCAACACCTTGATTTCAACCTGATAAGACCCTAAACAGAAGACCCAGCTAACCCATATCCTCCTGACCCATAGAAACTATGAGATAGTAAATGGGTGTCCTTTTAAGCCACAAAGTTTATGGTGATTTGTTAAGAAGCATGTACAACTGATATAACCCCTTCAGCCAGGTCTCACCTACCCTTTTTCCATAAGTCCTAATTCCTCTATCACCAAGACATCAAGTATTTTCTTCTTGCATCATCTGCTCATTTGACCAGATGATTGATTTAACAGTATGTTTTAAATAAATAAAGCATAAATAAATATGCTTTAAATAAATGCTGTTTCGAACATTACAAGAACATAAAAATTGAAATAACTTTAAAAACCTAAAAAGCAAATTGCCAATATTTAAATATAGACAGCATGGGGCTAAATGTTTTCAAAGAAACACATTTAATGCCCTTATTTATGTTTGTCCAGATGTATAAATTATTAAAATATTTGTCAGTTAACTCCTGAAATTTCGCATTACTTGTTCTTGACCTATTGTACTTTATAAGAGATAGATATAAATGCTTTTGCAAAATGAATTGTTGAGTTGCCTTTATAAAAAGACCCTTATTTCGGGGGGTAGGAGAAATATCCTTACCTGTACAACAGGTACCAAAACAATATTGTGATAGATTATAGGAGCAAGGAGGCCATAACATTGAGTCACAGCTTGAAGGGCATAACTGGAATCATTTAGAAAGTTGCTAAGTTCCAATGCCACCAGCACTCTCTCACATTCAACCAGTCTAGCAATCTGTAAAGAAACAGGCATTGTTACTCAAATTGAACATTAGGTGCTTAAATGTCTCTGAGAAGAATAAAAGATAAAAAATATGATCCTTTTGACTTAACAACAATGTGAATGTGTGTTAGAAGAAAATCTAAATTCAGAAACAACTCTAACTCCCCAATATATACACATACTGTTACATACAGATAGCATAATCTTAGAATTAAACTTCAGGATTTTTTTGTAAAACAATGCAAGTACCACAAATAATAAAAGAATCATTTTTACTGTTAAGATAAAGTCTTTGCTATATTTTTATGTTAAAGGAAAACCTAGTTTTCAAAAACAAATTTTAACAAGTATTAATAATAATTAAAATACATTTTATTTTTAATAAATATTAATATTATATGAGATATTATAATATTAATGTTGTAATATTGCCCTCACTTGATTAACAGATTCCCATTTCCCTTTTGGTTTGTGAGAAAATGGTAAATTTTCAGTAAAGCAAACTAATCTACTATACTTCTGCTACTTAACACTTTCGCTATTTAAATGAAAATGATAGTAAAATTTAAAGTTAGGGTTTTAAGATTAAATGCCACTTTGAAAGAATAGGAAAATATTCTTACTCCTTCTTCCTCATTCCTGGGGAAAGATTTTGTTATTTTTCTATATAGACATTCAAGATTATGTACAAAGAAAACTGAGCAGCAACCAGAAGAAATTTCTATACAGCCAGTTTTTGCCAGAACGGTAGTCTAGCATTCTGGAATTCATTGAGGTACCCTAAAATTGTCTTTATTTTCACATCAAATATGCTGAAAGAAGAAACCGAATGCAAAATGTAATAGGAACAGGCTGATGGTTGTGAGTGCTTGGGCTGTATAGGACAGTGAACTTGTCTTGGGCAGAGTAATGTTATTTTCACTTTCATATCCCCAGAAACTGGCACAGTCTCGTGTAATAATTTACTAGTTAACTAATTAATAAATAAATGGATGGGTAGGAAAAAGCAACTTAAAAAAAAAAACAGATGGCTAAATTCTCCATATCTAAGGCAAGTAAAGAAAGAAAGAGAGAAAGAAGAGTGAACCTCAAATAGGAATGAAAAAATAATGTAGGATTATTACCCAAAGCAAGAGGATGATAGGGTTGCAGATGTTTATAAGCAATCTGAGAATCTATCAATAAAAGATAGGTGAAATACCTATCTCTGCACATGAATGCAATATTATAATGGAAAAGGATGTGGCAGATTGATCTATGCCGCCATAAAAATATATCCAAGATATAATATAAAAGTGTTAAAAAGGCAAGCTGCGGAAACACAAGTAGATTGTGATCCCATTTTCATAAATAATAACAGCTTAGTCTATGCATATTTTTTAAAATTAGAGAAACCATATGAAAAGAAAATTGTGATATTCTTAGAGGTAATAGGATGACAATGGGTTTCACTTTACACATTATACATTTTTGAATGTCTGAAATACATACTACTTTTGTACACAGGGGAAAACAGACAAATTGAAAAGAAGAGAAAAAAACAAACATGAACTCAGGCCTGTGAAACCTGTATGCAATATCCAATAAAGAAGCACAGTCATACAATGGCCTTTGCATTCACAAGACAGAATACGCAGTCCCAAAAGAACATGACTTTGAGACATCAAGAAACAAATATGATGAATCTGACATGTTTTTAGTCACTTTAATTCACTTACTTGTTGAGAGGGGAAAATCTCATTGCCTTTAATATTGTCACAGAAAAGATTTTCTTCTTTAATTTTAATGTCACTTGCTACAAAAATATTCCTAAGGAAAAGGTATAAAAGAATTGAAGAAGTCTCTGCCAGAACATCTGAATGTAATCTGCAAAAGGAAATAAATGATGTTACAGGTATAAAAATAAAATGATTTAGCATGTGAACTTGCATTCTTAGATTGATTTGTTCTTAATATCTACACAATGATCCCAAGAAAGCCACAAAAATGTGTGGAATAGCTATTCTTGCGCAGCTGTTTATGGTAAAATTAAAGACCATCCTTAACAAGTTCACAACTAATAAAATCAGTGTGCTGAAATATTCTGTCACAGATACATAAAATTAACTAGTGGCAAAGTTTTCTGGTTCTAATATATACAGTTCTTTTCCATCAATATAAGGAAATCATAGGTTTTCAGAAGTTTGAAAAATAGGCCTAATATTTCAATTAATGAACTTTCTGGAAATGTGGGTCATTTATAGCAAACTCAGCCACGGTTAAAAATAGAGAGTCTTAACTCTTGTATTATTTCTAATCGTCTCTTCTAAATTGCAGTCAACAGTGCCAACCATTGGCAAAGCTGTGGAATCTGTAGTCTTCCTTCTTTGTGTCTGGCATTCCCTCTCTTGCCCTTTGCCTTACATGATGACAAACTCTTCCTTTTAAGCTTCAGGTCCACCTACTCTCCATAACCCCTATCCCTATAGAACAGGAAAGTAATTCACACTTGAAGATGCTCCTTTTCACCACCATGTTCAACTCTGAAATTATCTTTACCAAGACAATTTTAGTTCTCCCACTCCTGCAACTCATACCAAACTTTCTCTTTGCATCATGATGACCTTCAGCACCTTGACACATGCAACTAGTCCAGCCTCTCACCTCCTGGCTCCATTTCCTTCCCCAACCAGCTCAGACTCTGGTCACTCTTTTCAATGGTGATCCTTCTAGCACATTAGATTCTGTCACCTCTTATTTTATGCAATAATCAATTTGTCTGACCTTGCATAGACGTTACTGTCCAACCTTTCTGTCCCTGCCACAATGATCAATCACTTACTTACTTATTTATTTTACTCATTCATTCTTTCTTTCATTCAAACCAGCATTTGCTGAATGTCTACTATGTATAAGATACTGTTCTAGACCCAGGGATATAAAGATGAATCAAACGCAGCCTTAGCCACAGGGAGCTGGGCTTTACTATGAATTCATGTTAGATGACATCAACTGAGTCATTACTGCTCTCAGCAACACTTCCATTTATCCCTAATGTCTTCTTGTTCACATTCCCCACAGGAAATTTTCTAAATCCCCCACTCTCCACCCCATGCACTCTTATAACCTCCTGGCTCTGCCACCATAGGGTCATCATCACCTGCATTTTCTTCTCTCTTCAGTCTCTCCCTCTCTAGTGGCTCCTTTCCCTTCACCCTCTGAAATTCTTTCCTTAAGTCTTCCCCTCAAGTTTCCGCCTGCTTTCTGCTTCTCTTTACCACCAAGCCTTATGAGTGGTCTTTGCTTCTTAGGATTTTTCATTTTCATTTTTTCTTTGGCCAATTATAAAATGGTTTCTGGACTATCATGCCACAAAAGTGGTTCTCTTGAATTCACCAATGGCCTCCTAATTGCCAACTCTAAAAAGCTCTACTTCATTTTTACTCTACTCAGCCTCCCTGTAGCATTTTATTGAGCAACTGCCCTCCTGACTTTGCACCAGCATTTAATATCACTGACCAGTCCCTCTTTGGTGATACCTTTACTTCCCTTGGCAATGCACTTCCCTGGACTTTCAGTTCCTGGACAGCTCCCTTTCAATCTCCTTCCTTGGTTCTATCTCTTGCTTCTGCCCCTTATGTGTAAGCAATGTCCAGGGTTCATTTCCAGCCTTCTATCTTTTCTGCTAAACAGTCATTCCATGCGAAATATCAATATTTCAATGATGACCTCAATGGACAATTTCTAAATCCGCATCTTTAGCCTTAACTCTCTCTTGAGAGTCAGAACGAAATAAATAAACCTACTACCAGCTGATATCCACAAAGGCATCCTGCTGGAAAACCAACTCAAGATATCCTCAATAAAATTAATTATCTTCCTCCAAAAACTTGTTCCACCTCTCATGTATCCTTAGTAAATGTCATAGGCTTTCAAGTCAGTTAACACTAGAAATCCCAGTCACTTTTCACTCCTTTCTCTCTCTTATCCCCACAAGTCAGATAAAGTCCAAGATGTATCTCTCCCTCTTCCAAAATGTCTCTGAAATCTAGCTCGTACCCAGCATCCTTGTACATAGTAAATGCTAAGTCTATATTTGTTTAATTGAATGCAATTATATTTTTAATGTAAATAAACATTATCAATGCTTTGCCTCAACCAATATTTGCATTTCTAAGCTCATTATCTTTGATTGAGGAATGAAGGGGGTCTTGCTCTGTTGCCCAGGCTGGAGTGCAGTGATGCGATCATAGCTCACTGCAGCCTGAAACTCCTGGGCTCAAGTGATCCTCCTGCCTGAGCCTCTCGAGTTGCTGGGATTACAGGCACGAGCCACTGTGCCTGGCTGGTTTTGTCTTCATATGTAAAATCTTTCAGGCATTAACAAGCAGGTATGGAATATTAATAAAACAAAAAGTTGGTTCTTTGAAAAAGTAAACAAAATTGACACGCCCCTGGCTAAACTCATGAAAAACAGAAAAGAAAAAACTCTAATAAGCTCCATCAGGAACAAAAAAGGAGAAGTTACAACCGATGCCGAGGGGATTCAAGATATAATTTATGAATATTACAAAAACCTTTATGCACACAAACTGGAAAATGTGGAGGAAATGGACAAATTTTTAGAAACACACAGCCTCCCTAGGCTCAACCAGGAAGAAATAGAATTCCTGAACAGACCAATATCAAGGACTGAAATTAGAACAGCAATAAAATACATTCCAAAAAAGAAAAGTCCCAGACCAGATGGTTTCACACCCGAATTTTACCACACTTAAAAAGAAGAACTGGTGCCCATCCTGCAGAAATTATTCCACAACATCGAGAAGGATGGACTCCTCCCCAACATGTTTTATGAAGCCAACATAATTCTGATACCAAAACCAGGAAAGGATGCATCAAAAAAAGAAAACTACAGACCAATATCCCTTATGAATATAGATGCAAAAATTCTGAACAAAATTCTAGCTAACCAAATCCAGGTGCTTATTAAGAAAATAATCCGCCATGACCAAGTGGGCTTCATTCCAGAGATGCAGGGATGGTTCAACATATGCAAATCTATAAATGTAATTCACCACATAAACAGAAGCAAAAGCAAAAACCATACGATACTCTCAGTTGACGCAGAAAAGGCATTTGACAAAATTCAACACCCTTTTATGATAAGAACGCTTAACAAAATAGGCATAGGCATAGATGGGGCTTACCTAAAAATGATACAAGCCATTTATGACAAACCCACAGCCAACATCATACTGAATGGGG
>NW_012154729.1:4034530-4055600 GCF_000956105.1 Propithecus coquereli
TGGAATGCATTCTACTAAGTGAAGTATCCCAAGAATGGAAAAACAAGCACCACATGTACTCACCATCCAATTGGTATTAACTGATCAACACATAAGTGTACATATAAGAATAAAATCTATTGGATGTCGGGCAGGGGGGAGAGGGAAGGGGAGAGGGGGGTGGCGGAGGAGGGGACGGGTATATGCATACTCAAAGAGTGCAATGCGCACCATCCGAGAGATGGACACTCTTGAAACTGGGACTTGGGGGGAAGGGGGGGCAAGGGCAACATACGTAATCTAAACATCTGTACCCCTATAATATGCTGAAATAAAAAAAAAAAACAAGCAGGTGAGGGAGATTCTTGTTGCTTTTTAACTTGTTAAGACAGCTTGAAATCACACTAATGCTCACTTCTGAGGCTGCTCTTAAACTTTGTTCCTTTAAGGAACATGGCAGTAAAGATGGGATGGCCTGTAGTATTATATGGCTTCTACTGGCCTACTTGCAGTTGCCAATGGTCTAACCCCGGGAGCCTCTGCAAGCAAAGGAAAGCCTTCTTCCCCTAACAGTCCACCTCTCAGACTCCAACCTTAACCCCAACTGGTACTAAAATCCCCAATGCATATTTGTGTTTTCTGGTATAACAAATATTGCTTTGGTTGGTATTTGGTATTTTTATTTTATAACCTTTATCCTTATGTCTCCAATATTTTTCTCTGATTCTAGCAAGAAAGTTTCTCACTAGGACATGAGACCTTGGAATGTATGTTCTTATTATAATTCTTGTTAGAAACAGTTTTATATGAACTATCTTTAACGTGAAATCGAAAATGAATTAATTCTAGGCTTCACACCCAACATCTATATTTTCAGTAAGCAAATGAATATTTTAAAAGAATATTTCTAATTACCTTCTCTGTGTAATAGTCATTATATTGCTTAAACTAATAACAGATTGTTCATCCTGAAGTGGTGAAGCAACAAAATAATCCCAAACTGGTGAGAAAACTTTCTTAGCCAATTCATAGTTACCAAGCTGATAGGCAACCTACAACAAAAAGCATGTTAAGGAATATTTTTGTTTATGAAATGTATATTTTAAGCATGAATTCTTATAAGGTCCTATCAGACACTAATTTCATATACAGTTGTTCACATTTGCTTTTCAGTTCTACGGTGCCATAGTAATGTGACGCAGACCGCTGGCAAGGGAGACAGACACATTTTCAAAATCTCTTTTATTTCTAAATTGCATGGAAATTTGAAACTCTGTAAGGATGTTTCAAATCCTCATAAGCAAAACAAAGATCACATCTGAGCCAAATTAATTTCATTTCCATCTATCTCGGCAGTGCACTCCATTTATTATAGATACTGTTATAATGAACAATCTGTTCCAAGAGAAACAATCAGATTTCCCAAACCCAATATATGAAATATACCTCATTCTTTTCTGGTTCTGACTGACACTTTCAGAGCTTTTGTGCAATAAAAAGTTCACAGCTGAAAAGAGTAAAATATAAAACAGAGAAGCTTTCTGAGAAGCCACGATATCTTTTAAGTTTAACAAATTTAACAGAACACAAAATAAATGATTTCACTAGTAAAGCTCAGGAGAAAAAAACTCATAAGCTTACTTATTTCTTTTGGTAGAGTACATTTCTTTAAAGAAGTTCCTAAAATTCATTCTATTTAACTATGTATATAACAACACAAAATCTCACCAAATCCTTCAAATCCTTTATGGAAGCAGGTAGGGTATAAACTATAAATAAATTCATGGAATTAAGCATGTAAATGATATGTTACTAGAATATTTTTTACGCAAGGGAATAACTTACAGGGCCAAAACTTTTCAAATCTGCAAAATGGATACTTAAGATCAATCGACCAGTAAGCTTTATGAAGTTTCTCCTCAGTGCTAAGCACAGTAGAGAAAGATTCTTCAAAGCTTAGAGGTGGTCCAATACTCCATGAAACTGGAATCAAGTTAAAGGCATAAAACACATGAAATCCAGAAAAACTACAAAGAATAACATCATAATTGTGGAGGCTTTAGAAAAGGAAAAATGAAAATTTTAAGGAGAAGGCAGGGCTTGAGTTGAACTCTTAAGATTAAGGTCGGCCCAAGTTTAAACAGAATCTGAAAAAGGTCCAAGAGTGGAAATCACCAAAGTGTGTTTATAGCCAAAATTGAAAGTTACATAAAAATTTAGGAACTGCCATTTTTCCTCCAAAAATGGGGAAGTAAAGAAAGCCTATTGTTAGAGAGGAAACAAACAAAGTAAATGTACAGAGAGAACCAAGAGTGCGAGACCTCAAGCTGCCTGGACTCTGCAGCCCTCCCAGGGCCTAGCTGCATTACTCCAAGCCACGCTGGTCCCACTACCTGCAATCAGAATCTTAACTGTAACCATAAGTCAAAATTATCTAAACTAGTTTACTGTTGTGGTAATAAGATTGATAAAAAAGACATTTCAAAGTTAGAAGAGATGACATCTAGCATAGAATCTGGCACAAAATAGACATTGAATAAATAATTCATCTATAAATAGATGAGTGGAGAGAGTGATAATACTCAGAAGACAAGAGGGAAAGAAAGAAAGAGCTTAAGAAAAGGGATGACTATCTTTTACCTGTAATTATTAATATTTTATAATGTGAATAATCATAGAGAAAAGGCAAACTTTTATTAATCAAAGAGTTTTATTGAATTCATATATGAAATGGGAAAAATGTGTGAACTTCACTTCCCTTTCACCCACCACCATTGTGATTGCTGACTTGCCTATACTGATCACAAAGACTGGCTGATCAACACCAATCCAGGGGAGAACTAAAAAAAAAATGATCGAGAAAGAGAGGAAACCAGTAAAGGGGAAGAGAAAGGAGCTAAATAAAAGACAGGGAGCAAAGCGCCAGTTAAAAAGAAACAAGAGAGATGAAGGCTCTAAAAGGATTGGCACATGTTAGGTGTCCAACATACGACGACTTCCTGGGACCTGCACAGAGCGGTAGAAAGGAATGAACTGGTCCAAGTGTCAGGCTCACCATCTGCCACCCGAGTAACCTTGGGTACATTACTTACTCTCCCTGAGACAGCCTTGCTGGGATATGATGGGATTGGCAGATTAAATTAATTTCAGTTTCTTCAACTATAAAATGAAAGTAATCATACCACCTCATAGAATTATTGTAATAAATGGAATAATGAATTTTAAATGCCTGGCACATGGTGGTTTTTTAATAAATTATATTTGCCATTTCCTTATCTCCACAAGCCATTGTGTCCACTAACTATTTGATTTGGTGGTTCAATAATCCAATAGAATATGGCATTTGGTCTTATGTCCATTTTACAGTTAGGGAAATTGAGACTAATCAATTTGCTTGAAATCCTAATCTCTAAGGTCAAGATTAGAATCTTACTCACAGATTTCTAGTTTTCAACATTTATTTCACATTATCTAGCCATTTTTTACTTAAGAAGAAGAAAAAAAAGAAACGAGGCCAAAAAAGAAGAGAAAAATAGCTATAGAAGATATATAATTCAGAAAAGTTGCTCAAAAACAAATTTCCAGATAGACTAAATTAATATCCTACATTTAGGAAAACTTAGTAAAGACTCACTTGACTTTACAAATGTCTATAGGATAATGCTGAGTAAAACCTAAAATTCCAAAAGCCAAGTTAATCATAGGCACTTAGTGAAATATCTCCATACTTTACTGTAAAATATTATAATAATATGTTTCAAAGAACAGAATTGTCCTGAAACTAAAAACTAACCACTCTCATGAAAATTAGATTGCACTTACAAAATAAAGGTGCATTAACTTGCTAAAATTTAAAAGCTTAAACTTAAGTTGTAAATTAAGGAAGTTTAAATAAGTGAGAAAGTTTTGTTTTAGCCACTTAACATTATGAGAGAGAATGCTCATAAATGAACTACAGAACTGCAAATATAGTATCAATAAAGAAACACGGGTCATTACTTCATGACACTTCTCATTATCCCAGCAGTATAGCTTGGACTTAGTTTTATTAACTTTCAATGAAAGTTCTGCCAAATGGAGCCCAAGAGTCAAACCACTCCCTGGAGAAAAATTAGGCCTGAATGAAATATTCAGTTCCTCACAATAACTCTATCACTGCAAATTAGGGAATATATTAGATTCCAAAGACATCAAAATATCAGAAAACCATGAGCCAATATGACATGCTAAACCAATGCTAGACAAATCCTAGCAATTTTCTCAATTTAATTTTCTTTGAAAAATATGATAATATAAAATGCCACTAAGATTCTAGCTTATAATATTAATCAACTATTAAGAGAAAAATTAACATAATAAGAATATGATAAAAATGGAGAATAGCCATCAGCTCTACAGCCAACAATCGGCTTAAAATTAGATGCTTAAGACCTAGGTCAATGAGTGACTCTTTCTAGTGTCTGCTTTACAGGTGACGTGTTTTAAAGTCAGGCAATAGCTATTTCAGGAAAAATGTTAATTCATGCATATATGCATAACTAAAAATAATAATACTATTTATTCAGTGTCTACTGTGTGATAAGTGCTATAGTGAAATATCTGACATGCCTAATTCCATTTAATACTCATGAAACTTTTGGTAGGCAGTTACTATTATTAATACCACTTCACAGATGAAAATTACTTGTCCAGTATCACATGGCTAGTGTGAGGACCTAGAGTTTCAACTAAGGTCTGTCTGTCCCTATTTACCCAGAAATTTCACTTCTATGAATGTATCCTCAGAAAGTAATCATGGGTACAGGTGAAGATTGAGATATTAAGGTGTATATCATGGCTTTGTTTATAATAGCAAAAGACTAGAAAGTATCTGAATGTCCAACAATGGAGAATTATTAAATAAACTATGATATATCCATAAGATTCAATGCCATAGAGCCATTAAAAATTATGTTTTGGAAGAATACTTAACAGAATGGAAAAATGTCAATTATATATTAAATAAAAATATCAGGCTGTAAAATAATAGGTATACTATGTTTAAAGTTATATATTATACACAAATTCATATACATATGTGTGCATGTATACATAAGTATATATACATACATAAGTGTATATATCTAGACAGATGGATAGGCAAATAGACACATCAAAAATAAAAGGATATCTCTGGATCAGGGTTTCTGAACCTTGGCACTATTGACATTTTATACTGGATAATTCTTTGATATGGGGGGTTAGCTGGTACATTGTAGGGTGTTTATCAGCATCCCTGGCCTATACCCACTAGATGCCAGTAGCACCCTGCTAGGTTATGACAACAAAAAATTTCTTCAGTTACTGACAAAATTATCCCAGGGTAAGAACTACTATGCTGGATGATAGAAAAATGGATAACATTATTTTCTTCTTTATGCATTTCAATATTTTCCAAAATTTCTAAAATTATTATGTGTTACATTTGTAATCCATAAAAAATATCATTGTAAAAAATTCACTAATAAGAGAATGAATAATTCATATTTTAAGACTAAACTGTAATAATGGAAAATATGTATTACAGGAGCTTTAGAATATCTGCAGCAATTTTTTTTCCCATCAGAAATTACCTAGTAACTGCTTAACGGAAAACAACACAGTGGAAAAAATTAGTAGAAATCTCTTCTACCTGTGTCAGGAACATCCGAGCAGTAACAGCAGAAAGAGGTGGGTAAATCAGAATTGGTTTAGTTGTTTCCCCAATAGCACCACCGACAAGTTTTCCATCAGAAGAATAGGCAGCAACTGCAAATACGTATTTTTCATTGGTTTCTAAACCTTTCACTTCAAAAATGCTTTTACCATCAGCTGGTATCTATTAACAAAATATATTTCAAGTTAAACTTGGAAACTTAAAATAATGTGACTTAAATATAATTAAGCAAACTTTGTATGTAATGTCTTTTCTTTCACTATTGTGACTCAAGTTGAATCAGGGAAATTAACTAAAACAATGACTTCATAAGAAAAAAAAAAACATTTAATTGTCATTACCGAGGCTTTGCTAAAATTTCCTGACATTTAAGTCAACATACCGCTTCTCCTGAATTTGGGAGATGATTATTGTTTAGTCGTACTTTTCCATAACTTCCTTCTGCTTTACAACCCAAAATGCAGTACCAGGAGACCTGCCAAGGAAAAAGATGAGCCCATCACCTGTAGTCTGTTTAAAAGGCATTCTATTCTTTTTACCTCAATGTAGCAAAGGAATACTTTTCTAGGCCAGGCACAATGGCTCACACCTGTAATCTCAGTACTTTGGGAAGCTGAGGTGGGAAGATTGCTTGAGCCCAGGAGTTTGAGCCCCTGGGCCTCATTGCAAGATCCCAAGACCCCTTTTTTAATTTTAAGAAAGGAATATTTTTCTAAATAAAACTGTAAAAATTCAAGTTTTAAAACATGAAATCCAAGTTTACAAATATATTTTGGTTTAATCCAAAATATTATTTGTTTTATACTAAAATATTAATTATTTTAACTACTATTAACTAAGCAGTTCCTCTGTGCTAAATATTGTTAGGAATTTACAGATACTTTCTAGTATTCACAACATCCCTATGAGATGGGATTACTGTTGTCATTTTGCTCCACAGGAAATGGAGATGCAGAGATATTAAAGAACTTTGCCCAAGATCAGACAGATAGTGGCAGGGGTTGACTTAATCTTGATGGGAAAAAAGATCAACACCGAAATGATTTTCATATTTTTGTAATATGCCAAAAAGCAAGTGGAAAAAAGAAGCAAGATACTAACTTGTAGTATTTTAAATAAAATGTAAAAATACATATGAAAAAGTCTGGAAGAAAATGCTCCTAAATAAGAACAGTGGTGGGGTTCAGATGGTAAAATGATGATAGGTAGATGATATGTAATTTTTTTCTCCAGTTTATAAATTTTCTGAAACATAATACTTTGACAATTTTTAAATATAAACCAAACATAAAATGCAAATCCCACAGAAACAACCAAACTTAAAGTTAATTAAATAGTTAGACAATGGTCCTCTACCAAGATGTCAAAATAATGGAGATTCATTATGAGAATCTGTTCTCACTGTAAGGGAAAAGGGAGAGAGTTGATCCCCAAGGAAGCAGCTTTATCAACAAGCCACACTGTTGGGGTTGTGGGTGGTCATCACTGTGGCACTTCCTTTTTCCCAGAGGCAACTCCCAAACTATCAGGGAAGCTGGAAAGAAGGGAAAATATAATTGTCTCTAAAAAGCAACGGCCTCTTACAGCTTCTGCCTACTACTCCTCCCTCCAGGTTCCTCCAGGTCAACAGAAAAATCCTTAGAGTGTCTAACCTACATGAGTGGCTCTCAACCCCGCCTTTGCTCCAAGAATCACTTCTTTAAAATACAGTTTGTACAGAATCAACCATTTTCTTAAGTTACAAATCCCAAGCCTGCCTAGCTTCAGTGAATTAGAATTTCTGGTGCAAGTATCTGAACCTTTGTAGTGCCAAAGAAAATATCTCAGGTGATTGTGATATACACAACTGACCAAACAGCGCTAGTCAAAGGCAAGAAGGACAGGGAGAACACTGAAGGAACCTGGAAGCTGGAGGCCAGAGGGAAACATCAGATGAATCTCAGAAAAAAATTCAAAGCTAACTTCCCGTAATTTCCCATGCAAAAAGAGTACCATTTTTCATAGGGAAAAAAAAAAGGCAAATAGAATATGTTGTATGACTCGGATCATTATTGCTCCAAGTTCTAATATATAAACCCAGAATTTTGAGGGTAAAATTATCTCTAAAAGCATTTTTACCAGCGGACTTTATATTTTGATTTCGTTCTACAGATAAAAATGTCTCAGTTTGGATGACTCTAAGAAGCAATGTGTAATTAGAATCTGCAAAAGAGTAGGAACACCACGAACACATCACTATCAACTTTAGAAGAGTTTATATAAAATGTAAATAACATCAGCATTTTCAATTATAAAAACAGATTTTAATGAAATGAATGTCTTAATAAGAGCTTTTGATAAGACAAAAGATGGCTGAAACCTTAAATAAGGAAACTTCTTCAATCCCATAGCACCATCTAGTGCTGATAAGTCAGTAACACAAGGTGATGATTTCCTGGAACTCTCCTAATGTGTAACATAACCAATGCATAATAAAAATTAATATAACGTGCTACTTAATAAGTCCTAAAACTACAGGTCAGATATTGAACACTTATGTCTTCCAATTGCCAAGAATTATGAAATAAAATAGTCACCAAATTGAAATACATAAAAAGTAAGATTTTGGTTAAATAAACCAAAATATTTGAATAAAAACAAACAAAAACTCTTAGTAAATAATCCAATCTTAGTTCTGTACTAATTTTCCAAAATAAGTGAAGCTCTTTTCTTAAGCAGATTCAAAAAAATCCAAAGTTGAACTTTACAATTGCCAGCAATAGCAATAACACATTTATTACAACACAGGGGTAAGATGAATGTTACTTCTATTCTCCCAATGATAGAGCATCATGAAAGTGGTATTACTTCTCATTGGTGCTCATGTCCCATTCTTCTGAAGTTCCTCAAAGAATGGAACCATGTTTTATCTTTATACCTTAATAACTTTGCACAGAGCTTGACAAATTATACTCAATAAATGCTCGCTGGACAGACATTATAAAAAAATATCAAATAACATATTCACAGTCTATAACTTGATTACCTTGTTGAATAAATTTTACTACGTATGTTTAATACAAGGAGTGGAGAGACATCAGTTCATACGCCAAAAATATTGTATACATCATCTCATTTAATTTTCACAGTAAACAGAGTTTACAAATGAAAAGGGAAAAAAAACCTCTCAGAAAATGTATTTAGCCTTCCTAAGGTCATAATGTTAGTAAAAGGTCAAGCTAGAATTTTAAGCCTCAATCTATCTGACTTCAAAGCCTGTGTTCCTTCCACTATACTAGATTCATGTAAATTCAAGCATAACATCCTAAAGAGAATCAAAGATGAAACTTCATTTTTATATAACATCAAAGAGCATGGTGTTGAAAACCTAAAAGAAGAAAATGTAATATTTAAAATATAAATTAGGTGGAGACAAATTCTTGTGAGGAAATGAAATCTCAAGTTTTAGTCACATTGAGGCCATGTTCTAAGGCATCAGGAATGGGAGAAAAAGCTTATCATTTAATAAATACACAAAGATTTATGATTTATAATATGGTTGGAATTGCCCTTTGTTTCAACGAAAAGAATCCACATCTACATGGAAGAATTTTTGGCAGAACCTCTAGATTCATCACCTCCAAATTTCCACACTCTGTTGCCTCATCTTTGTTGTGGCCCTGAGAATAACTTCTATCCTCTTCAAATGTCCAATCCACTTCAAGGGAGGACATCTTGAGCACACTAGGACTTCGGCATGTGACTGTGTCATGGTGACAAAGATACTTACAGGGAAATGCTTCTCTATTGTTCCTCCTGACCATACATTTGGTAGCAATTCTATACAGAGCACACCATAAATAGCATAAAGGGCAAAATGTCATGAAGAAACTAACTATAGGTAAGACATTAGAATACTAATCCAGTGTTCAGTGCTTATAAACAAAACTATTCAGGTCCTAAAAGCAATAAAAGTATCAATCGCTATAGTCATAAAAGTACTTATGTTGCTTTGCATGAGGCTAAGATCATAATGGAGACTGTACCTTGACATCCGAAATAAATGGAGCAGGTTTGAGTGTCACAGAACACTGAGTTCGGGATAGCAGGATGGGTGGAGGAGGGATTCTGCTTTTCTTTCTTTTTGAGCATTCCAAATATTTCTGATATGAATACAGGGCATTTTGTTCTGCTTCGCTCTTCTCAATTAAAGAATATGCTTCCTATAATGAGATGTGAAAACAGAAAAATACATTTCAAGAGCTTGAACTTCATTTATATTTGCAGACTTCTGATGGTGTTAAGCAACATTCTTTCTATATGCAGTTTCTTGAGCCTCAGAGGTGTGTGTGTGTGTGTGTGTGTGTGTGTGTGTGTGTGTGTGTACCAGTTATTGAATGATTTTGCAGAAGTAAAAGATGGCTACTAAATCAGGCTGAGCACGATCACCAATGGCATCATATTTATATGTCTAATATGTTTATCATATTATTAATACCTTATATTAATATGGGGCATTTCATTTTTAAATCAAACCCTCTGAATATCTACCATCATATTTCATTGTTCTTAAAAAGTTCGTAACACAATCAACCGCATTTATACTGATGAGCTATATACCTACCCTTAATTCAGCTTGAGGTGTGACTCTCAACTAATGAGACTTGGTATATGTGGTTTAGGAAATTAATATGACTGAGAGTTTCTTACTATCAGCAAGAACAAATAAATAGATTAAAACCACATTCTATGAACTTTAAGGACAGACAGGCAAGTTTTTTTTAGTTTTTTTGTAAGTTTATTATTATTGTAAGTATAGATAAAAACCATTTTTTTATTTCAAAATGTTACATGGGTACAAATTTTTTTTTGTTTACATAGATCACTTTTGTAATGCTTGAGTCATGGTAATAAGTGTGGCCATCAAGAAGCAAGAAACTTGAACACAGGAATAATAACGGAAGAAACTGGAACAAGTATCCAAAAATTATTTCACACAAAAATGTTAGGCTGAAATGATCTCATAAACAAAATATTTTAAATCTCAAAGAACTGATAACTCCTATGCCATTTAAACATTTCCAACTACAGAGAGAAATAGATGTCTTCTCAAATAATTTTATAAACCTATTATAACTTTAATAAAATCTGAAAATTGACATAGAGCAATCATCTTACTAATATAAATGCAAACATCCTAAATAAAATACTAATAATACATTGACTCTAGGCCAGGTGCGGTGGCTCATGCCTGTAATCTTAGCACTCTGGGAGGCCGAGGCGGGTGGATCGCTCAAGATCAGAAGTTCGAGACCAGCCTGAGCAAGAGTGAGACCCCGTCTCTACCAAAAAATAGAAAAGAAATTATCTGGACAACTAAAAATATATATATATATAGAAAAAATTAGCCGGGCATGGTGGCACATGCCCGTAGTCCCAGCTACTCGGGAGGCTGAGGCAGAAGGATTGCTTGAGCCCAGGAGTTTGAGGTTGCTGTGAGCTAGGCTGACGCCACAGCACTCACTCTAGCCAGGGCAACAAAGTGAGACTCTGTCTCAAAAAAAAAAAAAAAAAAAATACATTGACTCTAAAGATACATTAAAGAAATAATGGACTGTGATCATATTGTCTTTCTCCCAGGAATGCAAGGATAATTTAATATTAGGAAGTATGTGAGTATAATTTAATATGTCCATAAATCAAGTGAGAAAAAATATGATCATAGTGTTCAATGGCCAAAAAGATATTTGAGCATTTTTTAACATTCATTACTGATTTTTTTTAAAAAACTGAATAAACTAGAAAAGCTCTTTTTCACCATTACTAAAAAATATTGATTTTAGTGAATAGCCACAATGTTATTAATAGAACAGAAATGGCACTCAGTGCTAATAGTGAAGCACTAATAGAATTATCAATAAAATCCAGAAAGAGACAGAATGCCTCTATTCCATTTTATTCTGGAAGTTTTAGTCAATTTAAAAATACAAGAGAAGAAATTCTGGAAATAAGACAACATGTCTGTCTGCCAAATTTAAACACATTTCACTCTGACACAAAAACCTGTGCTGTATGCCATACAGGAGACATGTTGAGATTTTGAAGTTTGGAAATCTGGACCTCGAGCTCAAAAGGGAAGGTGAGAGTGGATGGAGATAGGATCTGGGTATGCATGAAAGTGATGTTTAAAGCTGAGTGAGTACACGCTTGTACACACTCTCTGTGGGAGTGGAGATTATAAAACTATAATGTAATACATTTTTCCCTAAAATAATGAAGCTTGGCCTAAATTGAGATCAGAATCAATACCTCATTTTTATTTTTTATTGGAAATGGTTGACATTAAGGTCCAAAATCATTTATCTGTGGTGAAAAATGTTTTTTTTAATTCCAGTTGTTCTGTGCTAGGAGACCTTGGGAAATGTTTCTGCATACGCAGGTCGAGAATCTCAGCCATCTGCAAGGACAATCGTTCCTTCATGGGGGAAGGGATGTCTTATGTAGCAACCATGCTTCTAGAGCCTACATTCCAAAGACCTTAGGTATTTAGCCCAAAAGCTAATTTATATACATACAATTTATATTATGTATTACCTATGTACATGACTTTCCACATCCTCTAAACAATGAGTGTCTTGTTGGCAAGGACAGTGCTTTATTTATCTCTTTAGTTTCAGTCGAAGTGTTTTGAATGAAAGATGTGAAATTATGACAGAGGAGGGTGATCTTTACTATAATGCATTTTAAGAGAGCATGTTTAAAATGTTCTGATTCAGTGTTGATCCATTTTAACTTTAGACCCCTAATTCAGATCCCATGGCCCAATTTGAAATAGGCTGACAGAAGTACTAAAGTTTTCAGTGAAAGCTAACAAAAGAAAAGTCTATAACAAAGTCCTTGATTTAAGTAAATCAGATAAATTCTATAACAGAACTCAAGGAAAATTCTAATGCTAATTAGAATCCTAACTTAGTGAGCCAATGCACTGAGCTGCTAATAAGATTCCATTTTTTAAGAGGGTTCCTCAACTAGAAAGGAGGAAATAAAATCAGAAAAGAAGCCCCCAAAAAATTAGGAAGGAAAAATTCTCATTAAACCAACTCAACTCAATTGCGAAAAAATGTTATCACTTTTCAAGTGGTAACAAGTGTTATGAACTTGAATGTGGTCTATAACAGCAATGCTCTAGAATACCAAGGTATTACAATTGCAAAATCTAGACAAACCATTCTCTAATTGAAGATCAAGAAGAAGCAGGTTTTACATGATGTATCAGATAATATAAAATATATACTCACATCCTCCACTGTCTAGCCCAGCACCTGGCAAATTAGAAGAATTGAAATTGAAAGAAGGAATGAGCCTTTACCTATCATAGAGAAAGATCAAGAAACCTCAACAGAAAGGGAATTCTATGCTAATTCACAATGGAAATAAGTTCTGAATGTTCTTTCAATGGTGATTTGTGCTGCAATGTGCCACAATCAACAGTACTGAAATCCAAAGTATTTTTGTCTGAATGTAAATTTCTCTGCCTATAGTTTACATTAGAGAAAATAAGATCCACCTTTCTTCAGAAGTTACACAATGCTTATGAGGACAGATTGATGTTAAATACATTTGACACAGGCTTGACACCCACAGTGCAGCGAAAGACTAATGGAAAGATAATGTAATCTCGAGGCATGATTAAGACATACGTAAACAACTATCATAAGACTGGAATGATAAAGTATCATACTTATTACTCATCTAATAGACCTCCCTGAGGTATATTCTCAGTTCTCAACATTATAATATACATAGCAGAAGAAGATGAAAAGTAGATTAACTCACATCCAAGAATACTGGGAAGGAATATTGTTGAAAACAAAATATACAATTTACAGGACAAATCTAAGAGAAAACAGAAAGAAATGCATAGTCTGATAGAGAAAAATATATATAAAGCACCAAAAGAGTTCAAATAGAATGTTCCAGAGCACTAAAAGTGAAAGAGTAGTTCTGATAAGACACAACAGAATGTTCCAGAGTGCTAAAAGTGAAAGAATAATAATAATAATGGCTAACATTTATTGACTGCTTACTTTGTTCCAAACACTAAGCATTTTGTACACATCATTGCATTGAATCTTCCTAATGAACCCCATTTTAAAGATGAAGAAATTAAAATTTAAGAGAGCATAAATAACTTGACTTAGGTTGTACAGCTAATCGGTGGCAGACCCAGAACTTTAATCCAGACCCTTACGCTCCTAACCACTGTGCTATTTTGTCTCAATACAGAGCTAAGTTAAAAGAAGCATGAAAAGGCAACCTAGATGAAATTTCCTATGCAATACCCTTAAAATACATAAAGGGGGAAAAAACATATCCATGTAATAAAACTTCACTTGTATTGATTAAATATATTGAAAAAAATATATATATGTATATATTCCTGCCTTTACCATCTAAAATGTAAACATGCTAAAATCTTCTGTCAGTATTTTGAAGCCTGGGGGTGAAAATATGACCTCATAGGAGGGGATCAGAATTGGAAAGAGTTTGCTCTTTTATAAGGAATAATTAAGCACAGAACAATTAAAAAGAGCTGAGAGGATCTCTGCAAAAAAAAAAAAAAAATAGTTCATATGTATTCTTCCCCCCTTCACAAAAAAAGCAAATAGAATTGATTTGACTGAAATGCTACAAAACAGGAAAAATAATTAAATCCAATTACTGTTAACCTGGTTAATAGACTGGTATTTAGGGGACATCAAGATGTAAATTCAGGAAATATTAAAGCCAGGTGTTATTAGAACTTCTAGTATCCCTGGGCTTCTTTATTAGTTCTGGTTCCAAAATGGGGCCATACAGTTAGATTCTGCATCGATTACAAAAAATAATCTGCTAAACCATAATACTCCTTTTCTTAGAGTTGAGGCACTGTTAGTGGAATTTGGAAGTACTAAAATCATCTCAGCTACAGATTTCTTTAGTTTCCAACAAACAGTATTAGGAGAAAACTAGATGCAACAATTGGGTTTCTTTGCAACAGAAACAACTGGAAAGCCAGGCTTGGACCAAAGCAACCCCAGAGAGGTAGGAGGGTCTGCAGACTCTGGTCAGAACACACACATCGAATGAATGAATCACCAAATATTCTTTCCCTAAAGAAGACAAATAAATTTCTTGTCAGTCATTTTCTACACTGGGCTGTATAAAACTGTCATAGTCTTTTTATCCCTCTATTGAAGATACAGATTCCACGGAGGGAACAAACAACTGGCCTACCGGGCGTCACTAGTCTTCCTCCTGAGAACTAGTACCACCTGATTATATTTAATGGGGAAGGAAAAGTTCCTCAAAAGGTGTGGCTTGGAAGGGGAAATGGACGCTGTACAGTAAACAACGGTAATCAATGCTGCCTTGAAACTCTAGGGACTTGTATTGAGGAGCATTTCTGCCTCTTTCCAACGAGAAATTTCATCTGCAAAGAGGCTGAATGTTCAGCCCACAGACTCTTAAGTGGACTAAAAGCAACGTCATGATGACTACTATGTCTACTTTGATCTTCAGAAGAAGATCAAAGCCATTCAGTATTGGTTCTAGATGCAATCCGTTTAAAGTAAACCTATGGCATAATGTGTAAAGAGCCAAAATGGACTTCCAGAGGTCAAATAATCAAGACAGGAAAATGGAAAAACTAAACCCCATAATCAAAAAAAAGCCAGTCATTTCACTTAGAAAGCTAGTAAGCTATTATCAAAGATTTGTCCCTCGTTCATAGCAGCAAGTTGGTTCATTTTAGTTGACTAGAAATAAAGACGTTTGATTAGATTATTTGAATCCACAGAGTCGGGAAATTTTTGAAAAACTTGAACAGAGTATGAATTACTTAAGAGTTCTGAAAAGACCCAGGCTTTTCAAACCTTTTTATGATATCAGGTGACACATCAATTACTGATTTGGGGATAATTTTATTACAAGATCATGATATTGTAAAACATTCTGTAATACACCCCAGTTGAAAATGACTGCCAAGGGAAAGAAATTTATTTGTCTTCTTTAAAGAAAGAAAGTTTGGCAATTATTTGAGCCATAATATCACTGTTTAGGAGAGTACCCTGAGGACTGATCATTAAGCCTTAACACTTGGATACAAACAACCACTGAGGAGCAGAGGTGGCTATAGAAGATTTCAGGAAAATAAATATTCAACACGGTCCTAGCTAGTGAAAATGCTTGTAGAGGACCCGTCATAAAAAGTAGAACTTCTAAATGTATCTCATGAGTCTACCCTAACAGGACATTATACTCATCATTTTTTTGAAGTTAAAATAGTTTCACTTTAAAAAAAATAGAAAGAAAAGATATGCAATGGAAACATGAGACTTCCCACATCTCCAGAACGTCCCCAGTCTCGGTGGTAGGGAGGTAGAGACATACAAGGGGATGGGCATGCTGTGGTAGAATAAAGACAGCATTCAGTCATAATAAAACAAAGGGAAAACTCCAGAGGTTTTGCTCTCTTCAGGCTTTGAGAGGCCCCAAGATTAGTCCTGAGATCAATATTTTTTTTTATGTCTGGTAATTCATATACTTTTTTTATTCTGAAATATTAAGGGGTACAAATGTTTTAGGTTACATGGATCACTTTTGTAATGCTTGAGTCATTGCTATAGGTGTGGCCATCACCCAAATAGTGTTCATTGTACCTGTTAGGTAGGTTTCTGCCCCTCCCCTCCTCCCCCTTCCCCCCTGCTTGATTTCCAATGACTTTTACTTCCCTCTGTGCACATGTGTGCTCATCGGTTACTTCCAATTTAATAGTGAGTACATGTGGAGTTTGTTTTTCCATTTTTTAGATATTTAACTTAGGATAATAATCTCCAGTTCCATCCAAATTGTTGCAAAAGGCATTAACTCATCCTTTTTATGGCTGAGTAGTATTCCATGGTGTATATATAAATTTTTTTAATCTACTCATGAATTGATGGGCATTTGGGTTGATTCCACATCTTTGCGATTGTGAATTTTGTTGCAATAAACATTCAAGTGCAGGTGTCTTTTTGGTAAAAACTTCTTTTCCCTTGGAAAGATATCCAGTAGTGGGATTGTTAGATCAAATGGTAGGTCTACTTTTAGTTCTTTGAGGAATCTCCATACTGTTTTCCATAGAGGTTGTATTAATGTGCAGTCCCACCAATAGTGTATAAATGTTCCTTTCTCTCTGTATCCACACCAGCATCTATTGTTTTTGGACTTTTTAATAAAAGCCATTCGAACTGCAGTAAGGTGCTATCTCATTGTGGTTTTAATTTGCATTTCCCTGATTAGTGACGCTGAGCATTTTTTCATGTTTATTGGCCATTTGTCTATCTTCTCTTGAAAAGCTTCTGATCATGTGTTTTGCCTACTTTTTAATGGGGTTGTTTGTTTTTTTCTTGCTGATTTGCTAGAGTTCTTTGTAGATTGTGAATATTAGCCCTTTACCTGCATCTTCAGTGCAATTTTTTTTTTTTTTAACAACTTGAGCATTTTTTATTCTGCATTTTGGAGTCTCCTTGTCCCCACACCCCTACTGGCAGGTTTTGCCCAGGGCGGTCAGTCACTGTCCTGGCCACTGACAATCCCCTTTGCTGAATGAGCTGTCACACCTTAAACTCCCTACATTGTGGGCACACAGCCCCCAACCCCGTGCCCCCTGTTGGAGGCCAGCACCCTCTGTGCTGGTGCCAGGCGGTCAGCAGCCCACTAGCAGGAGCTCCTCTGTGGCCAGGCACATCAGGGCATGGAAGCTCAGGTGCAGGTACTTTCTCCAGAAACAACAGTCCCGCGCATACACCTGGGCTGGGCAGCAGGGGCTTCCAATGCCGTGGAAGATGTGGGCCACAGCCCTGCCTGAGAACTTCTCCTCTGGCCACAGGGACAGAAGCTGGTGGATGTCGCGGCGGATCTGGTCCTCCCAGTCCTGGAGCATAGCTTGCCCCAGCTCTGGGCCCTGCTCATCCCCCATGGCCTCCGGCCCCTGTGCCTCCTCTGCCTCTTCTTCAAAGTGGCAGCCAAGCAGGGCCTTGAGCTTGGTGCTCTGCTCCTCACTGGGCTGCTCCAGGCAGGGCCCGCAGCTGGGGAAGGCCATGCTGTGAAAGGCCCGGAAGTTTCGGTGTAGATGGGTCAAGGCCTCACTCTCCCAGGCCTACACACAGCCATACAGGAAGTCACAGATCTGGTCCCTCTTCTCGGCTGTTAGGTCCCCAGGGCTGCGAAGGTGGAAGGCCAGCTCCTGGAACTCTACAAGCACCCCCGTGCCCCGTGGCACGCCTGTCCTGGGCTCTTGGTCCCACTGCAGCTGGCGGAGAGCTCGTCGCACAGAGGCCAGCTCCCAGCCCATCGAGTCTGCCAGCTCTACCATGTCAAACTCCATGGACCTGCTATCCCACCTTGTGTCCTCAGGTGGCTGCCGAGCCAAGCACACAGCCAAAGGGGGACACCTGTGGGCCAGAACCTGGAGCTCGGTGGGCCCCCCAGGGCAGCGCAGATGGCAATGGGCATAGGTGGTAGGCAGTAGCTCCAGCCAGCACCGCGGGTGCAGCTCCAGGTAGCACAGCAGCGTCTCAATGGCCTTCTCCGGCAGGTCCAGGGCCTGCACTGTTGGCTGCACTGGGAGCAGTGGGGCTTCTCCCCAGTCCAACCATCCACCCTCACCCTACAATGATGGCAGATATCTTTGTCTCCTACTTTATCAGATTATTGAAACAAGAAGGCATCAACTCAACTCTCTGCCTCCACACCAACAAACTTTTTATATCTACATCGGTCCTCCTGCCTTTCTGTATCAAAGGATGAAATATGTCTTCCCTGCAGCCTACTTTCCATTGAAGATGAATCCTTTCAGTCTCTTCCCTCTTCTACAGGACTTTGCTCTATGTGTTAGCCTCTCCCTCTTACATTTGCAATTTCTCTCTTTGTTCTGGCACTTTATCTTTAGCATACTAATGTGCTAAATTTTCTCTCTTAAACCCCTCTTAATTTCATATACACTCCCTAGCTTTAACCTACTTTTTTCCTTCTTTGATTAGCCAAGCCACTTGTAGCATTATTCTCTACATCTTCATATGCTATTCACTTAGCCAATGCAATCAACTTTTGTAGGTCACATGTAGGGGCAAAAAGAAAGATCCCATAATTTGAAACATGATTGCTGTCAGAAAGTTAAACTCTAAAATCAACATAAAATTAATCAGCAAGAAGACAAAACAATTTCCAGGCCAGAGTAAGACTTGATTAAAGATATCAAGGGGATTTGTCCATAAATTAGCAGTAACCATCTGAGAAAGCAGGTACCTTAGCCAACTGGGCTTTAAGCATTTTAATTCCATATTAAGAAATGCATTAGGATGGTACAGTGTCACTCCAATTCTGTAATTTCCCTTATTTTGAGTCCTTCTGATTTTATTTAGCTTCCCATGTAGGTTGCATGGGGTCCCCACAGAGACTCTTCCATTTCAGGAGCATTCAGGACTAGAGGTACAGATTAATTCCCCTGCTTAGGCTGGACTACATAAGTTCATAACTGATGTTTAGGGCAACACACTATTTTTAACAAAGGGAAATAAATCATTCATTTTAACGGAAGTTGTAATTCAGGACTAAAAGAAGAAATGAAATATTGTTACCATCAAAAACTTCCATGAAGATGTAGAGGGTGCATCTTTTTCAAATATTATAAGAGCTTTCTCCATTAAGTAAATAGCTTTGGATAGTTTATTCTTCTTTATTTTATTCATTACACTCAATTCTGCAAAATCAAACAAATATTTTACCAAAAGGGCAAGGTAAAAACTATCTTTCAAATTTTTTGGAAATACCAGTTATCTCAGTTATCTCAATTTTAATTACCTGTAAAACAATCAATGCTTCCAGATTGTTTTAATTGTTCTGGACCTTTGGTTGGAATGTTTTTACTAACAGTTGGAGTCTGCAAAACTGAAGAAAAAGAAGAAGACTATCATCACAATTAGGTTTGCATCCAAGACAGGAAGTATTTTTTAAACATTAAAGAGCAACTATTTTTAAAATTATTAATACTCTATCCTATATCCTTTTTCATTAATAAATAAAATTTCAAATATAAATCTACTATGATGCAATTTTATTATCAAATCTTCTTTTGTTTGCTACAGTATACCTCAGGATGTAAGAATTTCCAAATTATAAAATATTTGCTTTTCTATTTCATCTTAAATAAAATCATCTTGAAGATTGATAAATAGGGTCCAATCTACTTTTGTTCACTTTACCTAATATAGTATAGATGGCAAGTCCTAATACCAATAAACTGTCAAGACTCTGCCCTCAGCCCTTTCTAGAGAAGCTATTTCATCCATGGTCCTTGCAAGAGCTCTGGCTACCACATGGCTACCACTCTCCCCCACATGTGGCCAATGAAATGAGAGCCTCTCTCAAGATTTTCAACTAAAACATGAACTGTTCCAGTTGTTGATACTGGTATACAATTGGGACTGACCATCATGGTGGTCCACTAAAGAGAGAAACTTGGATAAACGACAAAAAATAAAGCTATGATATCCCAGGGAGATGAAAACTGTAGCACTGATTCTCGATTTTCAGGTGTGGTCCTCAAGATGTAACAGAGGTAAAGGCCTGAGAAAGAGTGAAATGGTTTACCAAATCATAAGGGTAGAGGAATGTTCTTTGTTCTTTGTTTCTAGTATCTTAAACCATAGGAGATGGCTTAAGGGAACAGAGGTCACAGAGATCATCTTCACTGGAGATGCTATAGTTGAACAGCAATAGCCAAAAGCTGAAACCCCCCTTTTAAAAGCTCTGTATTTCTGCTGAAGGAAGGACGATGATTGTTTAAGATGAGAGTCTACCATCCTCCTCATTTGCTGGCAAATTAATAAACTTCTCTTTCCTTTTCTTCAAACTGCTTTTCTTCATTTGTTTGGCTGGCCACAGGAACAAGTGACAATGTCGGTAACAAAGAGGCCTGGTAATATTTTGTTTCTGTCCTTGGGGGTATGTGAAGGTGACTATAGAAACATTACAACATATCCCTTTTCCCAAGTTTTAATTATCTGTGCTAATGCATGTGAGTCACCATAGGATGGCAATTGAGAAAAAGATGCCAGCAGACATCATTAAAGGATATAAGGGTTCTTTAATGGCAAACGGTAAGAAAACTTATCTGCATGGAGACAGCAATGCAAAGCAGAAAATAATGCCTCATTCCTTCAGTACCTAGCACTTTGTAAATGCTACTTAAGCTCTCCTGATTCTAATCATTGGAGATAGGAAGGATGAGATCAGCTGGGCGCGGTGGCTCACGCCTGTAATCCTAGCACTCTGGGAGGCCGAGGCGGGTGGATCGCTCAAGGTCAGGAGTTCGAGACCAGCCTGAGAAAGAGC
>NW_012154729.1:4055795-4165418 GCF_000956105.1 Propithecus coquereli
AAAAAAAAAAAAAAAAAAAGAAGGATGAGATTGCAAGAAATCTCTGAATGCCAGATACAGATGAGTCATAGTTAATGTCTTGATCATCAACAAGCAGCCTTACAAGGGTTCTTGAATAAGAATGCCAAAAGCAGTTTGTAGAGAACAATAGTCCCGCAGCAGCATACAAGAGTAAAGAAAAATGGGAGGAAAAAAGTGATAATCTGCTTTAGGGTGGCAGTTCAATAAAGCAGAGGGGAAAAAAAAAATCAAGGAGATCCAGGGACATTGCAAAAGAAGAATAACTAATTCCATTTAAATCTGAACTCAAGTCTAACATCAATATCTTCAAATGGTCTATAATCAAAACTCATTTGCTCTTCAAAGATTTGTGAATGATGATAGAGAACGAGCTATTTAGTAACTCTATGAGTAAATAAGACCCTACTCCTCCATTAAAGAAGATAATACAGCTATCAAGTGAGAATAATGGGCTAGTTTCTTAAAGAAAACCTGACCCAAGAATCCTATTTCTATATTTTTTCAAACTTTTCCATGTTTAAATTTATTATAGTAAAAGCACTTGTTACGTTTTTACTTTTTTGCTCATTATATATACTTCTCTTTGCTGATAATATGAACATCAATGTTACATTGTTTTCTATTTTGTTCATATATCACATAAATCCATGTAACCCAAAGAAGAATTTAGAATTATATATCATAGCAAAATTCACCAGATATTTAAATATTTTTTTATTTCAGAGTATTATGGGGGTACAAATACTTTGGTTACATAAATTGGCTTTGCACTGTCTGAGTCTGAGCTACAAGTGTGCCCATCCCCCAGACAACATACACCACATCTGTTAGGGGTGAATTTACCCATCCCCTCCTGCTGCCCCCTCCCATTTGCCTGACACCCTATGAATGTTACTTCCCATATGTGCACATTAGTGTTGATAAAGCAGACACAAACATACACTGGGGAAAAGAATCCCTATTCAATAAACAGTGCTGGGAAAATTGGATAGCCACATGTAGAAGCCTAAAACAGATCCACACTTCTCACTCCTCAACAAAAATCCACTCACGATGGATAACAGACTTAAATTTAAGGCACAAAACCATAAGATTCTAGAAGAAAATGTTGGAAAAACTCTTACAGACATCAGCCTAGGCAAAGAATACATGAAGAAGACCCCAAAAGCAATCACAGCAGCAACAAAAATAAATAAATGGGACCTGATCAAATTAAAAAGCTTCTGCACAGCCAAAGAAATTGTCACAAGAGCAAACAGACAACCTACAGAATGGGAGAAAATTTTTGCATGCTACAAATCTGATAAAGGGCTGATAGCTAGAATCTACTTAGAACTCAGGAAAATCAACAAGAAAAAAATCAAACAACCCTATCAAAAAGTGGAAGGACATGAACAGAAACTTTTCCAAAGAAGACAGAATAATGGCCCAAAAACATATGAAAAAAATGCATAACATCTCTAATCATCAAACCAAAACCACAATGAGATATCACTTAACGCTAGTAAGAACAGCTTTTATCAAAAAGTCCTAAAACAACATATGTTGGCATGGATGCGGAGAGATAGAAACATTCATACATTGCTGGTGGGACTGCAAACTAGTACAATCTCTATAGAAAGTAGCATGAAGATACCTCAAAGAACTAAAAGTAGAACTACCATTTGATCCAGCAATCCCACTTCTGGATATCTACCCACAGGAAAAACAGACATTCTATAAAAAAGACATCTACACTCAAATGTTTATAGCAGCACCATTCACAATTGCAAAGATGTGGAAACAACCCAAGTGCCCATCAATACATGAGTATTGTGGTATATGTATACCATGGAGTACTACTTATCCATAAAAAAAAAATGGTGAACAACCTACTGTATTATCCTGGATGGAGTTGGAGCCCATTCTTCTAAGTGAAGTATCACAAGAATGGAAAAACAAACACCACATGTACTCACCATTAAATTGGTATTAGTTCATTGATATTTTGAAATAGATTTCTGAGCCAATCTTTTCAGCCCAAAGGATAGTCAAGGTTATTGTTCTAAGCAACCTCATTTATGTGTTAGAAAAAACTTTACCAAGTTTTCATCTTATACATGATGACATAGAAATATTTTAATTATTATATGCTTCCCTTCATACCCAGCAGGTTGTATGAGAAACAATTTTTGAAACTATGTAAATGTTTAAAATAAAATGTAAAAGGATGAAAACTGTAAAAGGATAAAAGGATGAAAAAAATGAAATTTTATATAAATAGGATGCAAATACAAATAAGTGTTCCTAAGTATATATCAAATTGAAAACACAACCATAAAAAATAGAATTAATTCAAGTAAATTTGGACTCAGTTCTCTGATGTGTGATGTTTTCTAAAGACAAAATGAATTGCAAAGAAATCCTTAATTTACTTAGTACACTTGTTGTTAACAGTAGAAATGGTTTAATAATTCTGAAAATACTTTGTTAACATGCTAGGATAAAACAAATGAATAATCACACTGATGTTGTTGGGAACCAGAATTCTCAATATGGGAGAAGGACAGTACAAAAATGAAATGAAGAAGATAAGGAAGAATCCTTTAGTATTGAACTTGTAGATATCAAAAGGAACTTTTGATTAAAACACACACACACACGTGCGTGTGTGTGTCTGTGTGTGTGTTTTAGCTGTATATACTAAAAGGAAGTAGTTGACTTCCTAATAGCAACAAGCACTCCTAACTCACAGATCTTGGTTTCTAAATACCATTCCCTACTAAAAGGAACCAGGAATCATTGGGAAAATAGCTGATTACAGGTCTGCAGTACAGAAAGGTTAAGATAGGTCTAGAACATTTTGTTGTGCAGAAAGCAAGAAATTTCTCAAATTATAATAGGGATATATCAAAAGAACACAGAATCTAGTTCAAAGTGCCTCCCTCCCACTAGTAAAATTTATGACTTTGAGCATCAGAAAGAACAATGATGGTAACTGGTTTTAAAAGATTTATTTAAAAAGTGAGCTGATCCATAGCATTACTCAAAAATTAAAAGGGACAAAGTACAGACAGCTCTTCTTCACAAAAGAGTATTAGCTAATAAATGTAGTAGGAATAATTCAATTAGAAAATCATCATGTACAACCATTGTAATAACTGATCCAAGAAGAATCACCAGTGCAGGCTAAAACTACTGGGTGAAAATCTTTTGGGGAACAGGATATTCATTCCAACAACATCAACGAACAACACCAATTATTTTTTCACTACAAAAGGGGTGAGGGACCTTTACAAGGAAGAGATCTAACAGACATTGGCTTAGCAAAATAATAGCATTTTGCCTCACCAATGATAGAACAAATGGACAGTGTGTACAGTCTAATGTGATACAATGGGATCTACACAGAATCACTGACATAATCATGAAAAAACTACTAGGAAAATTCAGATTGTAGAACATGTCTTCAAAAATATCAATGTCATGAAAAAAAAGTTGGAGGAATTATTCTAGATTAAAGAATAACATGGCAACCAAATGCAATAAATGATCCTTGATTGGATCTTAGTTCATTTAAAATAAAATCCATTTTCCCCAAAAAGGATATTTTGGAACAATTATAGTAATTTTAAAATGGACTGTGTAATATCGTATGTTCTTACTTATATGTGGGACCTAAAAAAATTGATCTCATGGAGGTAGAGAGTACAATGGTGGTTATCAGAGGCCAGGAAGGGCATGGTGGGGTGGAAAAAGGGAGGTTGATTAATCAGTACAAACATACAGTTAGATAGAAGAAATAAGTTTTAGTGTTTAATAGCATAGTAGAGTTACTATAGTTAACAATAATTTATTATATATTTTAAAATAGCTAGAAGAGAAGATTTGAAATGTTCCCAACACAAAGAAATGATAAATGTTTGAGGTGATGGATATTCTAATTACCCTGGTTTCATTATTATACATTATAATTATGTATTGAAATATCACATGTATCCCATAAATACATACAATTATTATGTATTAATAAAACATTTAAAACTATAAAACATCTAGAAGAAAATGTAGGAGAAAATCTTCATGATCTGGGGTTAGTCAAGGAGTTCTTAGGCATAAACACCAAAAGCACAATATGTAAAAGTGAATAAATAATAAATTGGATGCTTAAAAATATTGCCTGTATAATCAGCAATATTATTGTATCAAGGTTACATTTCTTGAGAGTGATAATGGTTATGTAAAAGAATGTCCTTGTTATTAGGCAATAAATGCTAAAGTTTTTAGGGATAAAATATCATCATGCCTACAACTTATTTCTCAGTATATGCATGCATGTGTATGTATATGTATATATTATGCATTATTATATGTTTATATACTTTGTAGATTCCTTTGCATTTTCTAGTTGGAAAATCACATCGTGTGGAAGAAACAGTTTTGTTTCTTCTCCAATCCTGGTAACCATCATTGTATTCTCTACCTCCATGAGATCAACAATTTTTGCTCCCACATATGGGTGAGAACATGCAATATTATACAGCCAATTTTCAAACTGCCATGAGTAACTTGGCTTTGTCGAAATTTAACCTCAAATAGAAGAGCTTTTAGACAAAATAATACTCAATCTTATTTTGAAACTCAGGTAGGTGTGTTATTTGTATGCACACTAGTATTACTGTTGGCATCTTTTTAAAAATGTTTTGACCTCTTTACCTCATAATGAGGCAATCGCAACCTGTAACTCAGATCCAATTCATCTATCCTCTGACACTGCTGTCAGAGACATCTGTCTCAATTTTTCAATAGCGTCCAGTATTACGTATAAACCCCTTAGCCCTTCAGTCACTGTGATCTACCTCTCTGGGCTTACCCACTGTCATTTCTCCACATGTGCTCTTTGCTCCAGCCCTAAGACAATTCCAGGAGTTCCTAAGCTGCACTGTAGTTGTTTGCTTCCACCTTGCTAAATGCTATTTTCTCTATCTGAAATTCCTGCCTCTTTTTCTACCTTCTTCATAAAAATAATTTTTACTAGTTTTCTGGTCAACTGTCACCCCTCCCGAGAAGTCATCCCTGACTTTCTCGTCTGATATAGATATTTCTTAGTGCCCATAACCCTCCGAGCCTACCTCTATTACAACATTTACTAACCTCAACTATTATAGCTGGCTTACTTATCTAGAAGCCCAAAAGTAGAAGCTTTCTTATTTGTACCAAGGCTAATATAGTGCCTGGATCTTGGTAGGCATTCAATAAATGTTTGCTGAATTGCCTTCACAAAATATCATTAATTTACCATAACTCAAACAATTAATTAAACTTCTTTTAGAAGTTTGCTAACTGATTAGATATGCAAGGTGTAAAGCAATAATAAAAGGTATCTATTGATATTAATTAGGGAAATAAAAAAACAAAATAATGAAATTTATCTGAAAAACAGTCTATAAGAACACAATTTGCAAATTATTAATAAATTGATTCTATACTAGAACTTGGCTTAAAATTGATTCAGAACAGACATTTGCTTTGATGACCACTACCTTGCAATTTGTCAAGAAGTACAACAGCTATTCGGTGCTGAGCTTGAATTAGTTCAAGATGCAAATCCATCATGAGACTATTTGCTGTGAGTTGTTTGAAAGTGTCTCCAGCTACATCGTGGGTGTGCTTTGTTCCAATAGAATTGAAGTAAAAATAAAAAGAAATACAGTTATCAAAACACACTAAAAATAGCTGCATCCTGTTATCACTCAAGTTATCATCATCTTATTGGTAACCATTAAATTCTGCTCACTTAGCCCTTTTTAATTGGTTACATGCTAATAGATAATTCATCAGTGTCCTCTTCTTTGACAAATTCAAAGATTCCTCATTTTCCTTGATCCCTTCTGGGAAGAGACAAACATATTTCTGGCCTATGAGGGAAAAGCCATCACAAATCATGCTTTACTTACCTACTTTCAAGGCCAGCCCTCTTTCTAGCTAAGTAAAATTTCAATCTAACGTAAGATTTTCCCATTCTTACCTTGATATAGCAGTGGTCAATTACTGATGATCCATTTGGCAAAGTAGTTAACATGCAATTTAAATTCATTCCACCAATTGTTTTGTCAAGAAGTTCATAAGCAAAAAACAATTGTTCCTCAGGTTTTTTCTAAAATAGTTTTATAAACAAAAAAGAAAAAGAAAACTTAAGGGGAAATCATACACAACATTTCCAAACCCTTTTTAACAATAATTCAAAACCAAATAACAGAAATTTAAATAGTCTATCCAACATCAATAATGTTTTTTTCTTACTAAATGTATTTCTCTTTGACTATATGTGGAATACTATCAACAAGAGTGAAAATAATATATCAATTTCACCATTTTTACAAATATAAATTAAACTTTTCACATTTATATAACTTCCAAATGTTTTGCAGAATTCTGATTATGCCAAATGTACAGATAGATAGAGCTCATATAATTTGCCATTTTTACAAACTTAATTTGAAAAGTTAATGTTTTTTAAAAAAATTTTAGAATCTCAGAGCTGGAAATTTATACTTAGAGCCCATCAAACCCAATGGTTTACATCATGATTTTCAAAATCTAAACACTTTTTAATGTAATTATTCTCACAGGGAGACAAATATAGAGAATAACATAAATAGCAACCAGTCTTGTTCAAACTTTAAAATTTCCATATTTTTTCCAGAATTTTTTTTAGGAAGTAAAGCATACACACACATACATATAGTTGAAATCCCCTATATAACTCTCCACAGTGCCATTCCTCTTCTCTGTCCCTAGAGGTAGCAACTGTCCTTGAATTTGCCTTACCAATCTTTTGCATGTTTTTAAACTTTAACTACATGTGTATGTGTTCTTAACCATATGCAATTTTTTTTTTTTTTTTTTTGAGACAAGGTCTCACTCTGTCACCCAGGTTAGAGTGCAGTGGCGTCATCATAGCTCACTGCAACCTCAAACTCCTGAGCTCTAGTGACCCTCCCACCTTAGCCTCCCAAAGTGCTAAGATTACAGGCATAAACCACCACACCTGGCCAACCATGTGCAATATTGCTTTGTGTATTTTTAAATCTCTCTTATAAAATTCTGCAGACTGCTTCTTTCACTCAACCATATGTTGTTGAAACTTAGTGCTGGTGTATGTAACTCAGTGAGGGTTTGGTTATGAGCACAGACCTACTCTAGATATACCAAGCAGAAAGGGATTTAATACACAGAATTAGAGGTGTCCATCACTATTGGAAAGCATAGGAAAACAAAGATCAAGAAAGCTGCCAGTGACAATTTTTCTTCAAACTATTCTCAAGAGTTTGTTCAGAAGCCTCTGTGAATCTAAGAATCTAGAAGGCAACAACCTCAAGCACCTACTACACTGAAGCAAGTGAACAGCAAGAGCCTGCTCGGTGTGGCTGGTAAATACACGTCTTCCATCTGCCACTGCAGAATAAGAACTCTTTCTTCTCTTACGCATTACAAATTTATGCAAATGCCCCTCATTGGCTGACTAACCTAAAACTATATGGAAATATGGAAATGAGATGCTGGAACTACATTTCAGTGGTTGACTTCAACAGGTGACTATTGAAGGGGACTGCAATGATGCCAAGCTGATTCTAGAACACACCTGCTCTAGTTCATTGGTCCTCACAGCTACAATGAAATGGTGTTACTCTGAGGAATATGTCACAATTTGTTTATCCACTCTTCTGCTGATGGACATTTAGATTACTATTACTAAATATGTTGCAATATATTGTGCTTGTCTGTGAATAAACACAAAGTTTATACTTCCTTATGTCTTATTTCTGCTTCCTTTTTTTATTCATCTGTCTAAGACCTCCAGGTTCTTCTAAGTCAAGAGGTCTTAGACAGCTGAACAGATGAACAAAAGAATGACAGATATTTTTATGTAGTTACATCCGTATAAAGGGATTGCTTTTAATCTTTTACCATAGGTATAGCACTCATTGAAGGTCTTCGGATGATACTCTTTATTGGATACAGAAGTTCTATTCCATTCCTCACTACGAAAAGTTATTCTTTAAAAGGGTGATTGTTTTTAAAAGGATGATGGTTGTTGAATTTTGTCAAATGCTTTTGTGGCATCTTTTTGTCCATGTTTATTTTCCCTTTCATCTGCTAATATGGTGTATTGCATTATAGATTTCTAATGTTAAGGCATCCCTGCATTCCTGGAATATATACTATATTACATACTATATATGCTACACAATATACACTACATATCTATATAAAATTCTCCATTCAAGAATCAATGCTCAGGGAGGTTCCCAAGCAACCAAAGTAGCATAAATTGAAATATGAAAACTACTTGAGGGAAGGCCCAAGGTTACAAACCATTAGGAGAGTCTTTCTTCCATCCACTCCCTTTCTTAGTACCCAAGTTGAGATAACTCCCTATATAAATAGGCAGATGTTTTTCTAATCCACCTTTGTAGTCTTTTGTAGGTTCTAACTTTATGTGTAAATCTCAGTTCCAGCTCCCATCTTTCATGTGCCCAAGCCTCATCTCTTGTCCCTACATGGCTGTTAAAAATCTAAGCTTCTTGTAACTATGTCCATCAACCTACTGTAGCACCCACTCATCAACTTTCCCTTCTAGTTTTCAGTTCTCCTTTCTATTTTGGGCCCTGGGATTTACCTTACTTTCCTGTGAGCTCTGAAATGAGCTTAAAAATATTTGTTCAATTCTGTCCAAAATTTCTAGGTGCTTTCTAGCAGTATTTTCAGCTCATTGAGTTTGCCATTTTTCCAGAAACAGAGGTCTCTAAGGATACCCTTTTATCATCAAAAAATTTCAAAGACCTCACATGCATTTACATTCTATCATCATCATCATCATCATCATCATCATCATCACTATCACCATCATCATCTTTATCATCTTCTTCATTATCACAGTTAACATTTAATTAAACATGTTCCAGGTACTGGGCTAAATGCTTTTAATTGCCAGCATCCTATAAGGTAGATACATATTAGTTATCATAATTTTATAATCTATTTGTTGAAGAAATAAATGCTATGTAATCAGTAAAACTTTAAAATAAGTTTCCTTTCATGTAATCACAGTAGCGTATTTTTTTTTAAATAGTAGCATGTATACATGCAAGATATATAATTTATCCCACCTACAGACTCTGCTAGGTGAACATATGAATTTTGGACTCTCCTTAAAATAATCTCTTACTCTTTTTCCCCACTTTGCTCCTCTCCAAGGCAATCTGAAAACCTTAGGTTAAGATTCAGTACTCCACATAAAACATAAGAGAAAAACTGAGTGGCCACCATGTGTCAGGTACTGACTTCCACAATATTACAAATCTTCATTAAACTGTATAATAAGCCAGTGGAATAGGTACTATTATAATTTTACAGATGATGACACTTATAGTCAAACAGATGAAATAATTCACTCAAAGTCACACAGTCAATGTCGGAGGCAGGCCTCAATTCCAGCCAGGTCCTCCCATACCAAGTACTGTGCTCTTCAGCCACACCAGTGAACCACCTCCACTACATCTACCAACTGCCCCAGTCCAGCTGAGCAGGCTGTGTACTACACAACTTTAGGGGGTACCATTCACACTGTTGTCATCACATACTTGTATATTTATTTTAACAATTTCCCAGTAGATGGTGATAATCAGCTTGAGGAGATACTATCTTTTTCTAATTTAAATAATAATAGCAATAGTTCATAAATTATCTTTAGCTTCTTTGTTGTAGGAAAATTGCCACCTTCTAAGAAACTCACTTCATTTAGTGGCTTTAATTGCCAGAAAATTGCCATCTTAAGCCAAAATCTAGCACTCTGTAACTTCCACTAGTATTTCTATACCTGCCCTATGACACCTCAGAGAATAAGTATAAGCCCAATAAACCAGTGATTCTCAAACTCTAGTGTCCTTAAGAATCTGCCTGAAGACCTTCTAAGAACCTCACATCTGAAATTATGATTGAATGTGTCTGGAGTGAGAAATAGGAAGCTGCATATTTAGCAGGCACTGTAAGTGTTCCCTGGAAAAAACACTGGCAGACAATTATAATGTCTCCTCAACGTCTTAATTAATATTTGTTCTTATATTTTAAAGGGCTCCCAAAATAAATGTGAGGGGGGGTGGAATATTACTAAAAGCCAATTAGTCGTTTATATCTATGCATTAGAAAAATATCTTTTATGTAAATATCTTGAAGACATCATTATTTAGAACAGCAGATATTCCTGGGGGGGGGGGGGAATTTTAAGCAGGAAAGGTTAGTGGAGGAGATCTATTTTGCTTCTTAATCCAGCAGGCAAGAAAATGGTAAATTATTATGGATCTTCATTATAATATTCTTTATAAAAGGTAGAAAATGTCCCTGTAGTTTTCAATGTATGCAGAAACCATAAATTCTCAAATTTTAAATTTTCAAAATTATTTCTACAATTAACCATTATACATTTACAAATTTGATGTTATTTCAAAACAAAAATTCAAGTTTTAAGCATATTTTTGAAAACATGTTGTAATACCTTTAATATTGGAAGAATTTCTGGGATCCCTTTTGAGGTCTCAAGTAATTCCTCAGTCCCTTTTCTTGAAGATATGTCTGAAAAAGAAAGAATTGAAAGGGGGGAGAAAAGGAAGAAGGAGAAGGAAGACGAGGAAGAGAAAAAAAGGAAAAGAAGGAAGAGGAAAAGGAGAGAGCAAGAAAGAGGAAGAAACCAAGGGAAAGAAGGGAGGACCATAAGAATGAAAGGAGGAAAGAGAAAAATGGAAATATAGCAATGAGCATAATCATAAAAAAATTATACTAAGTTTGTTATCTTTTTAATTACCTGTTATCTTAGAAATGATTCAACACTTTAGAATTTTACTAAGTACCAAATTGTTTCTTCCATTTAATTAGAGTTTTTCTTTATATAAGGCAATTTAAAAGCATATTTCAATATAATAATAATCTTGTTTATCAACAAGGTAATATCATGGTGAAGAGACTGGTCTTCCTATATATTCCATAAATTCCATTTAAAAGCATTCAAAAAATAACAGCATAGAAGCTTTATGAATTTGAACCAATATCAGAGAAGGCTAATTTGAATTAGAGGAATATAAATGATAAATATTTATATGGCAATGCTAGTCTCCTATTTTAAAATCTATTTAATAATCCAAACTAAACAATGTATTACTTAACAGTCAATAAAAGTCTTGAAAGAGATTGTTGTAGCTATTAATAATGTAGAGGAATGACTTGTACTTTATGTTTTATGTGCCAATAAAGGTGATGGGAATAATACCCTTAGTTATAAGAATTTCTATATCTAAATAGGAACAACCCCTCATTACATAAATATAGAAGTTTTCCAAGTTTATAAATGGATTAAGCTCCAAAATTGATTGGTTCTTTTGAAATGAAACATTTTAATAAAGAATCAATACCTCAAATTGTATTTATTCCATTTATAATCAAATAGTATAAAACAGTAGTCTCCCAACAGTAATTAGTAAATTAAACAATAAAATTGAATAAGAAATAAACATTTTAATAAAGTAATCATTGGGCCTTTTGCTTCCAGTGATGGATAATCTGTAAAAGTTCTCCTGGCTGGAGAAAAGCTGGAAAATACATTCTTTACATTTACAAGCTAAGAAGATAGTGAAAAAACAAATACAGTGCCAGGATCTTGGGAAGGGAATATGTGAGGAAAAAACAAAAACTGTTTTCCTTCTGCTCCCTCACCACAACAATCAACACAGATTTCTGTGACCAAATGTGTAGCAAGGAGGTTCCATTTTCTGCACACACCAATGGAGTTTCCATTTTCTGCACGTAAGCAATCAATTCTGCAGAATTGGACACCTGTTCAATTTCAACACTATCTCCTAGAGAGATAGTATCAGATCTCACAGGTTGAAGACTCAGTTCCACAAGACTGCCTCCCATTTCCAGTGCCAATTGCAGCGCCAGGTTGGTCTTACCTGTGTTTCTGACCACTGGCTATAAATTGAGGTTTCCCTGACCCCCTCCTTGGGTTGAATTTATTTGCTAGAGCAGCTCACAGAACTCAGGGAAACACGTTTTATCATAGAGCATATTATAAAGGATACAGATAAATAGATACATAGGGCAAGGTATGGAGGAAGGGGTACGGAGCTTCCATGTCCTCCCTGGGCATGCTACCCTCCAGGAACTTCCACTTGTTCAGGTATCTAGAAGTTCTCTGTACCCTGTCCTCTTGGGGCTTTCATGGAGACTTCACCGGATAGGCACAGGCAAAAAAAAAAGTATGATCTAATACTAATTAATAGACTGAGTAGGGAAATCCATTGTTGTGCTTTGAATATTTGTCCCTCCAAAACTCATGTTGAAATTTAATCCCCAATGTGTCAACACTGAGAGATGGGGCCTTTAAGAGGTGATTGGCTCATAAAGGTTCTGCCTTCTTGAATGGATTAATCCATTAATCATGGTAGATTTATGAATTAATGAGTTCTAATCAGAGTGGGACTGGTGGCTTTATAAGAAGAGGAAAAGAGATCGGAGCTGGCATGCTCAGTCCTCTTGCCACATGGTGCCCTGCACAGCCTCAGGACTCTGCAGAAAGTCCCCACCAGCAAGAAGGCCCTCACCAGATACAGCCCCTCAATATTAGACTTCTCAGCCTCCACAACTAGAAGAACTAAACTCCGTTTCTATATAAACTAACCAGTTTCAGGTATTCTGTTATAAGCAACAGAAAACAGACTAAGACACCCAGCAAGGCCTGTCTGTTCAGATTCTTCTTGGCCTCTCTATGCAGCATTCCTTCCTCCCAGGTACAGGGCAGGACCCCTTCTGAAATGGGGTTGGTCTTAAGGCCTACAATCAGACAAGGGAGGTCAAAGAATTTCTTTATGGCCAGCTCCAAGACAGAAAGGAAGGGGAAGATTAGAGTACATTTTTAGTTTCTATGGCTAGCCTTGGAGAGAAAAAGGAGCAGGTGAAAGGAAAAAAAGAAGAAACTCAAAGAAAGAGATTCTGTTTTCTAAGATCTGCTTCTTCTGAGGCCTAAAGCACCCCAACATCATAACAAAAGACTGTATTTCACCTTTATTACTCGGAAGCTGCTCTGAAGCTCCTTCAGAAACCAAGGACCAAAAGCCAAATACTTCAACAAAGGATATGCTTATTGTTTTAGTCCCTTAGGAAATGGCAAGGACTATGGGAGTTATAAGCCAGGAACTGTGTATTTACACACAAACAGCATGGAATTTGAACTGTGTGGTTCTACTTATATGAAGATTTTCTTCCCCCTCTTTCACCCTTGAGACAGCAAAACCAACCCCTCCTCTTCTTCCTCCTCCTCAGCCTTTCAATGTGAAGACAATGAGGATAAAGACTTTTGTGATGATCCACTTTCACTTAATAAACAGTAGGTATATTATATTTTCTCTTCTTTATGATTTTCTTAATAACATTTTCTTTTCTCTAGCATACTTTATCATAAGAATACAGTATATAATACATATGACATACAAAATGTATGTTAGTCAACTATTTCTGTTATCAGTAAGACTTCCGGTCAATAGTAGGTTATTAGTAGTTAAGTTTTTAGGGAGTCAAAAGTTACTTGTGTGCCGGGCGCGGTGGCTCACGCCTGTAATCCTAGCACTCTGGGAGGCCGAGGCGGGCAGATTATTTGAGCTCAGGAGTTCGAAACCAGCCTGAGCAACAGCGAGACCCCGTCTCTACTAAAAATAGAAAGAAATTAATCGGACAACTAAAAATATATAGAAAAAATTAGCCGGGCATGGTGGTGCATGCCTGTAGTCCCAGCTACTCGGGAGGCTGAGGCAGGAGGATCGCTTGAGCCCAGGAGTTTGAGGTTGCTGTGAGCTAGGCTGACACCATGGCACTCTAGCCAGGGCAACAGAGTGAGACTCTGTCTCAAAAAGAAAAAAAAAGTTACTTGTGGATTTAGGATCAGTGCCCCTAATCCCCACATTGTTCAAGGGTCAGCTGTGTGTGTGTGTGTGTGTGTGTGTGTGTGTGTGTGTGTGTGTGTCTATACAAGCTTGAAATAAATAGCTTGAAAAGGAAGTAAGTAGGAGAGGAACTGTTAGAGATTGGGGAGATTTAATAGACATGTTATAAAAATACAATACATGAGCCGTGTTTGGATTCTGATTGGAACAAACCAACTTTAAAAGACATTTTTTAATACAGTGGTGGACATGGGAATCATTACTCATTTCGTAAGGTATTATAATAATGGCATTGTGGTTTTCTATTTAAAAAATCCTTATCTATTAGATAGGTAAATAGACACATGCACGCATACACACACACAGGGATGGGGGGAGGGGTATTTGCTGGTAAAATGACATGATGTCTGCTTAAAAACACTCTGGGGCAAGGCTGAGGGAAATGTTATAGGAAGAGATGAAATAGGATTAGCAAGACGTTAATTATTAGTGTTGGATGATGCATACATGGTAACTTATTTCATCTCTCTGTATTTGAAATTCTGCCTAATAAAAGTTTTAAAAAGAAAAAAAGCATTTGAAGACAGGACATTTTTAAAATATGACTACAGGTCACTGATTGTGTGAGATGGCCAGAGACCTCTAACCTATGGTTCTCAAACTTTGATGGATCAAATTCACTGGGGAAGCTAACAAAGACTAAAAAGGTCCAGGCTAGCTAAGGTAGGACAGAGGCTGGGCCTTGCTTTTTTAACAAGTTCCGAGGTGATACTTATACCGACCACTGTTTCAGAACCATGGCTCTAAAACTATCTGCAAAGTCACACTCAGCAACCAAGGACAGGTAGAGCCAAATTAGAGAATCTCTGGGAAAACAATTACTTTATTACAAAGCACTCACTTTTCAGATATACTCTATAAGCAGGATGAAACAACCACCATGGACACCCCCAGATTATTCTCTACATATGGGTTACCCAGTGAAATAGATAGGTCAGGGCTTCAATCACAGGAAGAAAAACAAACGAGGAGGTCAGAGCATAAGGCCATCCTTTGAGAGAAGACATCTTCTGGAATGAGAGGAGAAAGATGGAGACTATAAAGGGGCCGGGACAGGAAGAGAGGGGGAACGTGTGGGAAAAGAGGGCAAGAAGAGGAAGAGGATAAGAAGAAAGGGAAAAGAAGAGGGGAAACAGAACAAATAAACAAAGAAGAACTTTGAGAGGAGGGTATTAGAAGAGAGAAGAGAATGAATCAGAGATAAAAGGTAGAAGGATGTTGATCCATTGAACAAATATTTATTTGAGCTGCTACTCTGTGTTGGGCAATAAGGTGGGTGCCAAGGATACAAGGGTAGCCACATACGCTCTCTTCCTTCAAGCATTCACTCTTGTGGGAAATGGGAGAGGAGGAAAAACAAATGAAGATAAAAGAAAGAAAAGAAAGGAAATAGGAAGAAATGAGAGAAGGGAGAAAGAGAGGAATAGGTGATAATTAGGAATGAAGATGGGGAATAGATGGAAAGTTATCCTGTATTCTAAATTATACTTATACATTTATATTGGTATATGTGTATATTAATAACGAGTGCTGAGAAGGCAAAATGAGTCCTGTCTGCCACTGAGTCACAGCGTATAACCTTCTTTTCTTAACATCCACTTGACTAAGCCTATATTATCTATCTCTGATTATAAATCATCAATGAAGCACAATCCTGAAATGCCCTGTTTCCGTTAACAAAATTATCCTCTATTCTAAATTATACTTATACATTTATATTGGTATATGTGTATATTAATAATCTCATAATTTTTCATCCAACATTTTACCTGGAGATTTTTTAAATTTTCTTCCTGGGCTTCCCAAACACTCCAATATTTCACTTAATCGTAATGTGACCTCTGCCACTACCACAATGTCAATGTCTTCCATTTTACAACAGTGAATTACTTCATTTATCTGCCACAGAAGATAAACCCACTAAAAAGAGAAAATATACAACAAAATCAATTAAAAGCATATTATTACATTGTAGATAGAGTCATATTTTTCAAAACTTAGTACTTCCTTGAAATCACCGTCTTCTAATCATATGGAAATGTTATACAGGTATCCGCTCCTCATTAATGCCTTAATTGCAAATAATATAAAACTCAGCGGTCCTTAAAAAAATGATATAAATAATCTGTTTATATAAATTCATAAAGTAAATTCACTTATGTTTATAGTCTGCATATTCATAGCCATAATGGCAAATTTATCATGTTACTTTTATACATCCGTAAATATTATCTGTATCCTCAAAGTTCTCACTCTCTCTTCAAAGCAGCTTTTATTATCACTATCAACATCCTCCAAATTAGAGAGGGCAAAGCAGGTGTTTCAGACTCCACACTAGGTACTTTAGAAATTAGCTTTTATGCTTATATCCCCAAAGCTTGGAACATAAAACCAACCATCACACTTTGAGGCTTAAGATGATAAAACAATATTTATGCACTCACATTATTACTTAAGCGAGTACATGATAAAAATCACACGTATGCATCCCAGTGTAGCTAATCTTAGGAGGCCTCAGAATCACCAGAGATAAAATATTTGTTTTTACTAAAATATTTTCTCCTAAGTTTCCAGGTTATAACATACAGATGCTCAACTTTCTCCCTCTCATGAAATAGCTCTTTTAAATAGTCTAAATATATGATTGCAGGGGGGAAAAATGGAACTGCTTACTTATTTGTATTCTCTATTATTATTCTTCTTATTGAATTTATCCAAGCTCATGTGACTTTAGACATACTATATTTATTCCTCCCTTAAAAGCCTGAAACACCTCTCCACTCCCCAAAACAACATTAGGACAGGGATGCAAGGAACACACATTAAAAGAAAGGCTCATTTGTCTACAAAGAGTATCTTTTTAACACATACGTAAACAAATGTTGGTCGTTACGTAGGTGAATAAACTGGGAAAATTTGGATTTGAAATGTTTATGGCAACTTGAATTAGCAATAACAAAAAAACATGTGAAAAGAAACAAAAAAGGAATACTTTGTTAGTACTGATTCTATGGGTGAATTTTGCATAGTCATTTCTGGACATATTGATCCGCTGAATTCCTGACTTGCACTTCTGCCATAGGAACATGATTATGTCCACGACAATTTCTTTGTCAGGCTGGACATCCTGAAAATAAAAGTGACAAAGTAAATGAGTAAGAATAATCAGATATGTGTATATAATATTTACTGTATGCCAGGTGACACTCTAAGAGCTATACATATACTAACTCATTTAATCCTTATACCAACCCTAAGAGGTGAGTACTACCACAATCATCCTCATTTTACAGAGGAGCAAACAAGAGCAAGTGATTTTTCCCAAGATGAAATGACTAGAAAGTAGCAGGTCAGAGGGATTCAAACTCAAGTAGTCTAGCTCCAGAGTCCTCAACTCTTAGGAATGTTCTATGCTCTTCGGCCTCTCTAAAAATAGAAGTCCCAAGCATTTTTTAGGCAAGTCTATAAAACAATTACTTCCATTAAACTTTGAAATTTATATATGCTTTTCTCTTTCGAAAATTCTTGCATCAAAATAATAAAGAATTAGGGCAGGAGGGAGATGGACTAGTAACCAGATAGGGAATAAGGAGCTGGGAAAGGGTAGAGACAAGAAGGAGAACAGAAACTAAACAGAACTTCACATTGGGTATCAATGGATGATGCAAAATGAGTATGTGTTCTCTCACATCAAAGTTATTTGGCTCTTTTCAAAAGAAAACTAAAGTTACTCATTATATCTGAACTAGATAATAATAAGTTTATGATTAAAACATACCAAACTTTGAGCTCTTTTGTGGCAGCTCTATGACTTAATTTGTATATATAACACCTTAGGACAATGCTTGGGAACATAATAGAGGTCAGTACTTGATTGAATTGAACTAAGACATACAAGACTTTTAAAAAAACAGATAAATAAATGAAAGTTCCTTACCCTTTTAAGCCTTGATTATTATTTTTTGGTTTAACTCTCCCACTAGAATAATTCCATTTGCTGCTAATCACTTTTCTCTTGAAAATTAAATACCTGTCACAGGTTATAACATATTCCAATAAACCCAGAAGAAATGAAAAATGTTAGAATGGTGGAACCTCTCAAGTCTCTTATTGTGTTTCACTTACCTGAGCAAAAGCTAATATCATGCTCCATAATTGTGGTGTGCAAACTTTCTTTGTAACAATAAAACCAAATTCTCAAATGAAATTCCATCAGAATCCCAATACCATATACAAAACTAATCAAAACAGGTTAGGGTGCTACTACTTAAAGTTGGGCTTCCAAAGAACCTCAGAGAAGCCCTGGGAATTCTGTTTGATAACTATTGCTGTACTAGTTTTCCCTAAACATTCATACCCACATTTAGGCCATTTCTAAATACTGGCCATTATGTGTAAAATGACTTCCAATAACAACCAGGCTTTGTTCTCATGGACTGAACGGCAGTATTTTATTTTATTTTATTTTTTTTTTTTGAGACAGGTCTCACTCTGTCACCCAAGCTGGCATGCAGTGGTGCAGTTATAGCTCACCAAAGCCTCAACACCTAGGCTCAAGTGATCCTCCTGCCTCAGCCTCCAGAGTAACTAGGACTACAGGCACCTGCCACCATGCCCAGCTAATTTTTTACTTTTTGTAGAAATGGGGTCTTGCTATATTGCCCAGGCTTATCTCAAACTCCTGGCCTCAAGTGGTCCTCTTCCCTCAGCCTCCTAAACTGCTAGGATTACTGGCATGAGCCACTGCACCGAGCCAAAAAGCAGTATCTCATTAAACATATTAACTCTTCATTTAAACCACTGCCTCATTTTTTTCATTATTAGAAATATAACTAGCCTGGGAATTTCCCAAAAATGAACAGACACCCAAAATAACAATAATAAAAAGAAACTTTAAATCACAATCAGAATCTAACTCAATCCTATATTCTAATGATTAAACAATATAGAATTTTAGCAAGGTGCAATTCCTGCGATATTTTAAATCTGGCCCTAAATTAGGCATAATAACCTCCTTCCACACTGTTAAAAATTATTCAGACTAGCATCTCACCTGAGAAGAGGTGCAGACACAGAAATGCAAGGTTGCTGCCAAATGGAAAACATCATCTGAAAATCCAAAAGTCTTCAAACAATTATCTAAATTCACAAAATAGAGGAAAATGAAACAAAAAAGTCAATTACAAAATTTCAAATAGAAAAAGCACAGAAACTCTACAAAAATGACACAAATGATACGTGGGCAAATGCCATGTCGATAAGATAAATTAAATGCTTCCATATGAAAATAAATCTAAGCGGTCCTAATCCAACTAAAATAGACTATTAGTTTCATTAATCCACAATATGTATGCCAACTATGTCCAAAAAGATATTGAAAAGGCTTATAATATTAAAATGCACATAAAATATGGTGGTTGAAAGAAAAATAAACATAATATCTATTCAGAAATCACTAGAAGAATAAAAGTTATATCATTACTCGGTGCAAATTATTTACTGCAACTGAGAGGCCATGCAATTGTCTTAAAAACATAGCAAAACATAAAAAGTGTGGAATTAAATAGTTCTCAAAGGTCTAAGTAGCAGAGGCTGCAGATTTTCATTACATACACAGTAACTTTAAAGACTCAAAAAGTCCTAGAATGGAAAACACTGCATACTGGAAAGACAGAAAAGATGACCAACTCTTCCCTTCCTAAAGTGAACTAACTGATAACTGTGCCCTTTGATTCACTGCCCTGCTAGCCTCTCATTCATATCACTAAGCTAGCAGCTAAATGGAGCCTCATTCCTCTACTCGAAACTGTCCCTCAGAATAAAATCCAGCATCCCTACAAAGCCTAGTAACCACATTATCTGGGGCCCAGCTATTTCTTGACCTTGTCACCTACCACACTCCCAAACTTCACCACTATCACCAGTGCACTCCAGCCCGTGTCACTCTTTCAATAACCAAACACACTCTTGCATCAGGGCAAGAGTGGCACCTCCTGCTCCCTCAGACTTGAATGTTCTTCTTCTCACCTCACCTATAAAGAGCATATTTTATCAGATAACACCATCTTAATTTTTCTAAAAAGCAAATAAATACTCACCAGGAAAAACAATTTTTTTTAAATAAATTTGAGCTGACTGTCCTTCTTTATGGTTTTCCAAAGGCAAGATGGAACCTTTGTTTTTCTTTATGTTGATTAGTGGTTCGATTGCCAACAGAAGAGTTAAATCCTTCACTGCTTTCTTTGACTCTGGATCATCCTCACCCTTAGAGAAGTATATCGCACAAGTTAATTAAATATCATTTCAACAAAACGGAAATAAATGAATGGTTTTGCATATATTACCTGGAGAAAACAAATAAGACGCCCTGCTGAAGATTCAAATAAACTCCACTCCTCATAAGTAAAAGCCAATTTTATAAATTTCACAGCAACATCCATGGAAATAACATTTTTCCTTTCTATCATAAGTTCCAGAAGAGATGTTTTTGGAAAAGCGAGTATTCCATCTGCACCAATATTTGAACCTAGAAAAGGAAAGAGTTTGAATATCATTCACGCAAATAAGTATTTATTTACTAAATACTAGCTATCAGATACTGCCAAGCACTAGGAGAAAATGGAAAAGAAACAGGCACAATCCCTGCCTTCATAGAGTTTACACTAGCAGGGGACAGAAGAAATCTTAGGGGGCAAATACAGGGTGCTGTAGGGACAAAGAGGCAGGACATCCAATATGGGTATGGGGCAGGAGGGCAGTCAGGGAAGGCTACCCAGAGGAGTGGCAGGAAATCTCAAACATAGAGAACTAGCGAGAGTTCAGCCAAATAGGCAGCTGGGTGTAGACTGGAAACTCAGGAAAGCAATCTGAAATAGGACTATAGCTTTTAGAGTCATCATTATATATCCATAGCAAATAATAGGTTCAGCCATGGGCAAGGTGTAGCTGCCTAGGACAGGATAATAAGGAGCACCAACATTTAAGAGAAGGGCAGAGGGAAAAGACTGGAAAGGAGAGTGTTTAGGGAGAAAGGACTAGTCAACAATAACAAATACTACAGAAGTAAAGGAAGAAAAGGACTAGCTGGGCACGGTGCTGCGCGCCTGTAGTCCCAGCTGCTTGGGAGGCTGAGGCAGGAGGATCGCTTGAGCCCAGGAGTTCAAGTCCCACCTGGGCAACATAACAAGACCTCATCTCTAAAAGAAAAAAGAAGGAAGAAAAGGACAGGACTGAAAAAGGTGATCCTTGCATTAAGCAATAAGGTTGTCCATGACATTCTCAGTAGAGTGCTCGGGACAGAAGACTGCCTGCTGTATAAGTAGGAAGAATTGGAAACAGTGAAAATAGGCAATTCCTTCAATAAATCTGTCTATGCCAAGAAGAAGACATAAGATAAAGGGACTACTTGGAGGGATTAATCTTAATGACATAAAGAGCAGGAATGACTCATTTTAATGAGAGACAGTGGAAAAGGATGGATGCAGATGAGGGGAAGTTTTGGGGTTTGGGCGAAGGAAGTCAAGGAAATTCTCATCTGAGAACTTGTTATTTTTCTTGTGAAGAGATGAGCCCAAACTGTGGCTCCACAGGTTCCCTGCCTCCTGATGGGCACACGTGCGTATACACACACAGACACGCACTCACTAAACTCACCTAGAGGTACACAAGTTAAGGTCTAGGCTTTCATCCCTCCTCCCAGGCAGACACTGCAGCCAAGTCAGGTCTTCCAAGGCAACAGAAGGAAAACTCATGAGGAAAGAATATCAAAAGCTCAAGCACCTTCAAAGAAAAACCACAAATGAAGCATCCTTTACGACAGGAAGTAGGAAAATGGGACAGAGTGAACAAGAACTGAAGCACAAGTATTCTCTCAGAGAAGTAAGAGTGGATATCAGAAATGTGAGGCAAGAACAAGTGCTGTGGAAAAGAACCAAGTGGATACAAATTATAAAGCATATCATTGCACTAGGCATGGTGACGCACCCCTGTAATCCCAGCACTTTGGGAGATCAAGGCAGGAGGATCACTTGAGGCCAGGAGTTCAAGACCACCCTGGACAACATAACGAGACCCTGTCTCTACAAAAATTTTTTTAAATTAGCCAGGTGTGGTGGCGCACGCATCTTTAGTCCCAGCTACTTGGGAGGCTGAGGCAGGAGGATCATTTGATCAACTCAATAAATCTTAATAAATCTACCAAAAAATTTTGATAAAACTCAACAGTTATTTAGGATTAAGAACAAACAAACAAAAAACTCTTAGCAAACCAAGAATAAAAGAAACTTCCTTAATCTGAAAAAGGGTATCTGTAAAGATCCTTCCGTAAATATCTTAAGTAAATGGTAAAATGTTGAAAGCTTTCCATTGGAGATCAAAAATGAGACAAGGATGTCTGCTATCATCATCAATTATTTATGTGTTATTGGAGATCCTAGCCAGTGCAATAAGTCAAGAAATGCAAGAAAAAAGAAATTAAAAGATTAAGAATTGAAAATAAAATTGTCATTATTCACAAATTATTGTATGTACAAAAAAACTCCAAAAAATATACTAATAATTATTCAAAATATCAATTAACTTTAGCAAGGTTGCTGAATTCAAGATCACTATAAATTGTATCAGTGTCTTACATATGGACTGTCATCCTAAAATTTTTTGTTATTTATGTCTACCATAAAATATCCCCTTAACATCTTACTTACTTATTAAAAGTTCTTTTCCTGCCATGAACAGTTCTGAGACAACATCACGAAGCTCCACTTCATCTGTAACAAGAGGTCCAGTTTGCAGTACTCGCCTATTTGAATCAGAAAGAGCTTCAAAGACAGCCAGAAACCGGGATGCAGTGCTATCAAACATCTCGTCCAACAGCCGTTCTGTGACAGTCCGTGGCCATGACAACTGGAATACAAAATAATTCAGTCCATTTTTTAAAGATATTAATTAGTATAGGGTAAAGCAAAGTAAGGCATGCTTAATTAATGCAAGTAATAAAACAGAGTGCTTGGTCTAATAATGAGATGGTTTTCATTTTTTGAGATGTCACCCCAGACTCCATTAAAGTTTATGTCATGCCATTGCATGAAAGACTTTGCTGTTTCTTTATATGTTTGTGTTTCCAAGGTGGCATAAAAAGGCTGTTTGTTACGGTCTTTTTATTAAGTCAGGATCAATCTCCATATGCTTTATAGTACTTAATTACAGCCTTAAGACACTGATACTCAAACTTTGGTTGCCTAAGAATCACTCAAGGCTGCTTTTTCGATTCAAGACCAAATCTCCAGAGATTCCATGTGTCTGGGTGAGACATTTTTAATAAGCACTGCGGGAAATTCTAATGCTTGAAGGTCTTCAAACTCAAATTTGAAACAATATTTCATAGTATAAATAACTAGGCTTGTGGTTGTGGACTCTAAGGAAAGCTGATCAGCTGTATACTAATAAGCTAGTGATGGTTAGAACCCGGTGTGAGTTCCCAATCACTCTGCTTTGTCGTGGCCCAAAGTGACTGCACCTCCTGCAGATGGCTTGCCTCCGCCACACTTTATCTTCTCTCCGACAAATGACCTGTTCTCTGCATTTGGACTGCCAGTAAATAAGAGCTGTCTTCTAGTTGGCTTTTCCAGCATCTGTGTCCAAATAGAAGATACCCACCGTATTCCCCACAATTCTCTTGCTTTTATTTCTCTTCTTGGGACAAGGTTAGAAAGACAAAAACAAAGCAGGGATAAAGCTGCTTGGAACTATTTTTCCCCAAACACCAGCTTCCCTACTTATTAGTTTCTGTGCCTTTTCAATCGATAGGTCAATTGATATATTAAAAAACCTTTATAAAATTTGAACTTCATTTGGTGCCTTCTCTTTCCTTACAGAGGTAAGGGTTTCTCCTAAGATTTCTATTGTAGATTAAAACAGAGCTTTAAAAATATATATTTAAACAGCAAAATGAACTTTCTTCTAATAATTAAAAGTATTCAAAATGGAATGGTAAAACTCAGATGGATAAAAGAGTGAAATCGCTCATTAAAATATCATAGAAAAACTAGCAAAAAGAAGAATATCAGAGCTGTGGATGAATACTAAATAAAAGATTTTTAAGTATAAATATTTAAAAGATCAGGCTGGGCGCGGTGGCTCACACCTGTAATCCTAGCACTCTGGGAGGCCGAGGCAGGCGGATTGTTTGAGCTCAGGAGTTCGAAACCAGCCTGAGCAAGAGCGAGACCCTGTCTCTATTAAAAATAGAAAGAAATTAATCGGACGACTAAAAATATATAGAAAAAATTAGCCGGGCATGGTGGTGCATGCCTGTAGTCCCAGCTACTCGGGAGGCTGAGGCAGGAGGATCACTTGAGCCCAGGAGTTTGAGGTTGCTGTGAGCTAGGCTGACGCCACGGCACTCTAGCCCGGGCAACACAGTGAGACTCTGTCTCAAAAAAAAAAAAAAAAAAAATTTAAAAGATCTATAAAAAAGAAAGCTAAAGCAATAAAAAAAGTGGATTGTCAAGTATGACAAACAAAACATTAATGTCTTATAAAAACAATGAGCTCAAATATATTTTAAAAATTAAAATCTCTAGTAGATAAATGGTCAAAGACTACAAAAGATAATTCACACAAAAAAGTAAATGTAAAGAGTAAACACAAATATTAATATAGGGAAAAGTTGTATCAAAGAAATAAAGTTAAATAACAAGCCATTTTATGGAAACTGAATTTGCAAAAATAACGTTTAAACAAATAATATCAAAATAATAACCTGTGGTAAAATTGGTAAAATTGTCACCTTGAAAATAGGAGTATCTATTTTGGAAATCAATTTAGCAATATATATTAAAAGAAATAAAAATGTTAATATCCCTTTGATTCAGAAATCCTACACCTTAGCCTATCCTCCAAAGTGAGGTATCACAAGAATGGAAGAATAAGCACCACATGTACTCGCCCTCTAATTGGCAGTAACTGATCAACACTAAAGTGCTCACACGGTAGTAATATTCCTTGGGGGTTGGGGGTTTTGGGGTGGGTAAACTCGCAACTAATGGACACAGTAAGCATTGTATGGGGGAAAGGGCACACCTCCAATCCTGGCTTGGGTGAGGCAAAGTCATAACATGTAACCAAATGTTTGTACCCCCATAATATCCTGAAATAAAAAAAAAGAAAGAAAAATTGAAAATTGAAAAAAAAAAAGAAATCCTACATCTTGAATTTTATCCACAGGAAATAAAAGAAAGAAAACCATAGTATGCCTGAAGATGCAGATGACATCAATATTTATAATAGCAAAAAAATTGGAAACAACTAAATTAATAGTAATAAAAATATTAGACAAATTATGGCACAGCATGGTATACATATTGCATAGGATGTATAATACCATTGTTTAAAATGTCAGGATGGATGACAATCTGGATTATACAACCCATACAGTTCGTGCCACCTTTAAATACTATGGTTGCCATGATATCTACTCTGTGAGATGTATTATACAATGTTAATTCACCAACATTATACATCTACCCTAGTCAACCTCTATTTCTCACTGACCCCCAACTAATTTTGCCTATTCTGGCTTCTAAGCTATGATCATGCTCTGCTAATCCTTTACTTAGAATGTTTTCCTCCCTCCTCCCTGTCTAACCAAATCATGCTCATTATTTCAAGGCCATTCGGAAAGCAAAAACTGTGAATTAGTATTTCTATATTCCACTATACTTGAAACCACAGTAGGCATTCAATATACAGTTGTTGAATGAAGGAATAGTAAATAAGCAATAATAATAGCTAATATTTACTGAGACCCTACCATATGTCAGGAACATTCTAAGGGATTTATATGTAACTCATTTAATCCCCACCACACCACCACCATTATTTCTTTCTTAATATTTATCACGAGCTATAATTATTTTGTTTATTTACAATGTAATTTCTTCACTACAATTTAATCTTCATCTATATTGTTCACATAACAGGTACTTAAAAAATATTTTTTGAATGAATCACTAAATGGTTGATCATTAGGAGTCTATAAAAACTACCCACTAAACAATTATAATTCTTTTCTAAAAAAAATACCACCAGAATTTTTCCCACAACAATTATCTTAAAGGAAAATATAAATAAATGAGTTTTTAATGTACTTTTATCTGGAATTTTAAACATTTTTCTTTGAAAATATCTTTAATTTTGTTAGGATGACTGTAAGTCCTAATAATAAACTCAGTAATGTCAATCTTGCAGCTTTGGCTATTTACATTTTTGCTCAGAGAAAAAAATGCTGGTAAGGTAAGATATTGTTCTCTGCTCTTTTACAAAGACTCTAGCATTACTATTTAACAATCCTAGATGCAAGTAGTTCGACAGTTCATCCAAGAAATTGTTATAATTTGGCAAGTTACCCCCACCAATATATACTATTGGTCAGTAAGGGATATGATTTATTTTATTTTTTTAAATTGATTTGTGGGGTACATGTGCAGATTTGTTATGTGGATACATTGCATAGTAATGAAGTCTGGGCTTTTCGTGTAACCTTCAACCGGTTAGTAAACATAGCACCCATTAGGTAATTTCCCACCCTACATCTCTCTCCCACTCTCCCACTCCCATGAGAGTCCAATGTCTATTATTTCACTCTCTGTGTCCAGGTGTACTCATTATTTAGCTCCTACTTATAAGTAAGAAGATGTGGTGTTTGACTTTCTGTTTCTGAGTTATTCCACTTAAGATAATGGCCTCCTGTTCCATCCATGTTCTTGCAAAAGACACAATTTCATTCTTTTTTGTGGCTGAGTAGTATTCTATGGTGTGTGCGTGTGCGTGTGTCACATTTTCTTTATCCAATCATCAATTAATTAACACTTAGGTTGGTTCCACATCTTTGCTATTGTGAGTAGTGCTGTGATAAACATATGAGTGCAGGTATCTTTTTTTTCTTTGTTTTTCTTTTTTTTTTTTTACAAAGTATCAGGGGAAAGTGTGAACGCAGTCCCCCACTACCACAAATTATGCAGTTGAGTTTCCCACCTTTGGGGAAATCACAGGGGTCAGCAAATCCGAAGTGCAATGTATAAGCCTCGCCCTGGGAAAACCACCTTCGTGATCATGGCATCTCCCCTACCAGGTAAGTATAGGTATCTTTTTGATGTAATGACTTCTTTTTGGGGGGAGTAGATATCCAGTAGTGGGATTCCTGGATAGAATGGTAGATCTATTTTTAGTTCTTTGAGGAATTTCTATAATGTTTTCCATAGAGGTTGTACTAAATTACATTCCCATCAACAGTGTATAAGAGTTCCCTTTTCTTTGCATCCTCACCAACATCTATTATTTTTTGACCTTTTAATAATGGCAATTCTAACTGGAGTAAGCTGGCATCTCATTGTGGTTTTAATTTGCATTACTCTGATGATTAGTGATGTTGAGCATTTTTTCATTTGTTTCTTGGCCATTTGTATGTCTTCTTTTGAAAAATATCTGTTCATGTCCTTTCCCGATGACGGGGTTATTTGGGTTTTTCTCATTCAGTTGTTTGAGTTCCTTGTAGAATCTGGATATTAGTCCTTTGTTGGATACATAGTTTGCGAATACTTTCTTCCATTCTGTAGTTTTTCTATCTGCTGATTATTTCTTTTTCTGTGCAGAAGCTTTTTAGTTTTATTAAGTCCCATTTGTTTTTATTGCATTTGCTTTTGGGATCTTAGTCATAAATTCTCTGCTGAAGCCAATGTCCAATAGAGTTTTTCCTAGATTTTCTTCTAGAATTTTTATAGTTTCAGGTCTGTAAGGGATCTGATTTAAAAGAGATATATAAAATATACTTCTGGGCTCAGTAGTTGATATTGTCACACTGGCAATGGTAAGGTACCATGTTCAAATAATATTTGTATTTAAACATCATGATTTATTTAAAAGGAAAAAAAAGAATTACTCCTAAATGTTTTAAGAAGAAATGAGGACAGAGAGCAGCAGTCACTGGAGTAGTGAGAAAGCAGTGGGCTTAGAGATACAGGTTCCACCAACAGCTGCCTTTGTGACTCTGAGCGGTCATTTAGATACTCCGAGCTTTATTTTCCCCATCTGTAATAGAAAAGGGCTGAACCAGATGGTTTCCAAAACCCCTTCTGGGTTCTGAGATTCTACAACTCTTCTACAGAAGCTGCTCCTCTTCTTTCCCCTCACTTTCATTTTTAGTCCCTACATAGAAGCTCACAGAGAGTGTGTGGCCATCTATTAATAGAACAGTCGGGGAAAGTTTCAACAAGATATAAAACTTGGCCTTGAAGGTCAGGTGCGGTGGCTCACGCCTGTAATCCTAGCTCTCTGGGAGGCCGAGGCGGGCGGATTGTTTTGAGCTCAGGAGTTCGAAACCAGCCTGAGCAAGAGCGAGACCCCATCTCTACTAAAAATAGAAAAATTAGCCGGGCATGGTGGCTCATGCCTGTAGTCCCAGCTACTCGGGAGGCTGAGGCAGAAGGATTGCTTGAGCCCAGGAGTTTGAGGTTGCTGTGAGCTAGGTTGATGCCACGGCACTCACTCTAGCCCGGGTAACACAGTGAAACTCTGTCTCAAAAAAAAAAAAAAAAAAACTTGGCCTTAAGGGATATTGAGAGTGAGAAAGGCAGAGGGGGAGACTGTGGAAGAAGAAAAAAGGCAAAGGCAAGAGGGAGAAAGGGGGCAGAGGACCCCACAGACAGAACTTTGTCCCACTTCCTTCGCTGGGATGGTCCATAGTGCTGTTTGCCAAATACGCTTGTGGTTGGGAGGGGCTGTGTGACTAGCTATGATATGTGAGAAGAGGCTCACGTCACTTCCATACTGAGTGCCTGTGCAAGATCTTCCAGAGCTCTCTTTTATCCCCTCTGGCAGAACGACCAGCAATTTTCAAAATGAGGGCTGTTCCTCAGCCTGTCCCTGAGCAGCTTTCATAAAAGCAGAGCCTCCGATAACTATAATAACATAGGACTCCAGTGGGAAATAAATTGCTGTTTTAAGCCACCTGAGGTATGGGGGTTGTTTGTTGCTACAGGATAACCTAGTTCCTGAACACTCCCAAAGGTGAAGAAGAAGCCTAAGGCTGATGAGAAAATGTGCCTCCATCTTCTGCGCAACCTCTGAGCCTGCTAAGCTAACACAAACTAGTGAAAGACAAAGGCATGTGCAGAACTACTCAGAGGCCTGTTCAATCAACCCTTTTATAGGCTCCTCTTCAGCCTCTTGTCCTTTAAAGTTGCAAAACTGGGATTGTGCTAAGGCACAAAAGCTTTGAGAAAGAGATAAAGTGAGGCCATGTCCAAATTGGGAGATCGTTCTTCTCCCTATTTGCCCGTTGGTGCAGAGAATCAGGGGCAAAATTTAATAATGAGTGGCTAGGTTTAAAAGACGCCGAGGGGCCGGGCGCCGTGGCTCACGCTTATAATCCTAGATCTCTGGGAGGCCGAGGCGGGCGGATTGTTTGAGCTCAGGAGTTCGAAACCAGCCTGAGCAAGAGCGAGACCCTGTCTCTACTAAAATTAGAAAGAAATTAATCGGACAACTGAAAATATATAGAAAAAATTAGCCGGGCATGGTGGCGCATGCCTGTAGTCCCAGCTACTCAGGAGGCTGAGGCAGGAGGATCGCTTGAGCCCAGGAGTTTGAGGTTGCTGTGAGCTAGGCTGACGCCATTGCATTCACTCTAGCCCAGGCAAAAGAGTGAGACTCTGTCTCAAAAAAAAAAAAAGACACCAAGTTATGCACAAATACACTGAAAAAAGAGTCTTAAATTGAGAAGATGTTTTTAGACTTACAGTTTGTGCTTCCCTTAGGTTAACTCTTATCTTTGGTCTAAAGAAAGCTTTGTTTTTTCTTCTGGATTCAAAGACTCCTCTTTTGAAGATCATCACTGCCATCTGTCTCAAAAAGAAGAATTACATGTGAAGTAACAATGGGATGTACTTCTCAACTACTAATATTAAGTACTTAATCAGCTATAGAGCACAGTAAATTTCTTTTATTTCATGAAAGTTTTATACCTTTAGTGTGGCCTCTCTGTACGATCTTATGGATTCTTCATGTGAGGAACTCATTAACTCCAGTTGCCTTAACTCATCAATTTTAGCTAAAGCACGACGAGCGAATGCCTACATGCAATTAAAATAAATTTAATTAATAATGAGTTAGAATATAGTGATTAAAAATGTATAAAGACAATGTGTTTTGTTCTCCTAGACATTTGATTTAATCTGTGAATTAAGCTCAGGCTGATGCTGACTTCTTATAACATGGTAGCTATTAATAAATATCTATCCAGTCTGGCATGCTACAAGCATCACTAAAATCTATAGATCTAAAGTTAATAAACTGTCAGATATGCTAATTTTATTAATTATGAAATTCAAAAAAAGTAAGGAAAGCCAAAATATGGGTTAAACAGTAGCTCCATACAGATTATTACTTATCTGGCACGGGTGCTCACACGCACACACCTCTGTGAACACACACACACGCACGCACACACACACACACACACACACACACACACACAAACCATCCTTAGGTGTGCTTCTCAAATCTAACCTTCCTACCATAATATGCTGTATTATCTATTTAGCTGTTCATGTCATCCACTAAATTTTGAGTTCCTTAAAAAGTCTTTCTCATTTTTGTACCCCCAATACCCAGCATATAGAAAGTATTTATTAAATATCTGAGGAAAGTAAGGAAGGAAAAAGGCAGGCTTACTTATTTAATCATATCACCATTATTATAATTCTCTAGAGGTAACAAAAGAGTTCAAGAGAGTTATTAAGAGTTCATGTCATTTATCTCATGATTTGTTTGAAATATTTCATTCATAATATATAATTTTTAATGAAGATGCTTCTAGACCAATCACAATATTAACATATAGGAAGGGTTAAAATTTCCAATAAAGGGGCTGGGTATAGTGGCTCATGCCTGTAATCCCAGCACTGTGAGAAGCCAAGGTGGGAGGATTGCTTGAGGCCAGGAGTTCAAGACCAGCTTGGTCAACATAGCTAGACTCTGTCTCTCTGAAAAATTAAAAAATAAAAAATAAAATAAAATTTTCAATAAGGAAGAATCCCAGTAGGAATCAAATGTTTAAAACTACAAACATGGGCAAAAGACATGAACAGATTTTCAAAAGAAGATAGGCAAATGGCCACATATGAAAAAATGCTCAATATCACTAATCATCAGGGAAACGCAAATTAAAACCACAATAAGATATCACCTTACCCCAGTTAGAATGGCTTTTATTAAAAAGTCCAAAAACAATAGATGTTGGCATGGATACAGAGAGAAAGGAACACTTATATACTGTTGGTGGGACTGTACATTAGTATAACTTCTGTGGAAAACAGTATGGAGATTCCTCAAAGAACTAAAAGTAGACATACCATTCAATCCAGCAATCCCACTACTAGGTATCTACCCAAAGGAAAAGAAGTCTTTTAATCAAAAAGACACCTGCACTCAAATGTTTATTGCAGCACAATTCACAATTGCCAAGATGTGGAATCAACCCAAGTGCCCATAAATTCATGAGTAGATTAATAAAATGTGGTATATGTATACCATGGAGTACTACTCAGCCATAAAAAGGGTGAATTAATGCCTTTTGCAACAATTTGAATGGAACTGGAGACTAAGTGAAATATCCGAAAAATGGAAAAACAAACACCACGTGTACTCTCTAACAAATTGGAACTAACCAAGGGGCACATGTGCACAGAGGAAAGTAAAAGTCATTGGAAATCAAGCAGCGGGGAGGGGGGAAGAAGGGAGGAGTAAAAACCTACCTAACAGGTACAGTGAACACTGTTTAGGTGATGGGAGACTTACAGCCCTGTCTCAAGCATTACAAAAGCTATCCATGTAACAAAAACATTTGTACCCTCTTAATATTTGGAAATTTTAAAAACTATACAAATGTTCCATTCCCTGCTAATTTGAGTAGCTATAGGACAAAATATGCCACCACTAGTACTCTAAAGTTAATTATTCACATGTGATGAGTAGTTTCTAGTAGTTTCATACATATACGATGTATCCTGGGCTACAAAAGTATCCTACGAGGGTTGAATTAGACTATTTCTCTGCCTATGGGCCACTACCATCCAACTCTTCAGAACTAGTTTAAGCAGGAAAAACTAAGCGTAAAGGAACCATTAACTGACCAGATGATTTATTTATGGTTGTAAACAGGACATGAACAGGTATTTGCACAGCTGTGAAGGCTGTCCTACACAAGACTTCCAGCCAAGTGGGTTGAGTGAAAGCTCAAATCCAGCCTGCACTCCACTTATCAACACGTGCACCCTGGTGCAGGGATGTGTTGGCCTAAAAGAAGGGTGTCTAATTCTAATTCTCACCAAGGCCCCACCCACTGACCAAGCCAGGTGCCATGTACTGTAGAGAGGGCGCCGTTTCTAATTTACACAGAGGTACTATACAGACCAATAGAAGTCCTGACCAGTTAAGTTATATTTCAAGTATGCAATCTAAAAGATACACAGGAAAAAAACAAAGAAAAGAAATAGAGTGTATTAAAAAGGGGTTAGAAAATGTATTAAATGACGGTTAGCAGAGAAAAGTAAGACAAGAATATAGTGAGTAACAAGGAATACAAAACTGAATAAGGAAGAAAGGTGGCTTGTATACAAGAGCAAAATGAGGATGGAAAGACAGGAGGTAGAAGTTTTCGACAAGGTGACCACGGTTAATAATAATGTATTACATATTTCAAAATTGCAGAAGAAAAGATTTTATGAGTTCTTACTCCAAAAAAATGATAAATATGTGAAGTGATAGATATGTTAATTAGCTTGATACAATCATTTCACAACGTATACATTTATTAAAACATTACATTGTACCCCATAAGTATATACAATTATTCTTTGCCAATTCAAAATATACGTTTTAATTAAAAAAATACCAGCAATCCTATTCAGAAATAGAGCAAAGAAGGTGGAAGTTGATAGATAGCAAAAAGGAGAGCAAAAGATCAACAGAATGGAAAAACCAAGCAAACTTCTGCAAATATACCCTTGAACTTTTGGCTTTGCTACATTTCAATTCTTTGGTGTTTTTTTTGTTCTTGATGGCATCTAAAGTAGAAAACGCTGGATAAGCTGTATTTTTAAATATTGGAATGTTCCGAATTAAAAAGTAGCATACCTCTCCGTGAATACCAGCTTGGCAGTTGTAGTAGCACTGGCAGACAGCCGCGTAGAGGGTAGCTCTCCACGTCAGGTACCTGAGCGACAGGAGCGGGACTGAAGACTCCATACACACGCTGGCCCACAGGAGATATTCTAAGGCCTGCAAAACAAAGGGTACAATTGGATCTATTTTCATTCTAAGCTAATAATGATAGTTTTATTTAATATAATCAAATTATAAGTTGTAAGCACAAGTTGCTGACTACTTAAACCAAAATACCAAAACAATGAATCCAGAAAAAAACAAGCATTTAAAAATTAAAACAATAATTTAGATAACTCAAAATCTCAGATTAGCCATTTTACAATGTCTTCTTTCTAAGGCCTTTAATATTCTCAGCTCATTTTTATTAATATTTATCAAATGTCAATGGTCATCTAGGAGCTAACTCCAACAATACAATTGTTATTAGTTGGCCTGGAACTAGTGTATTATTCTGAAAATTAGCTGGTATAGGAGGTAGGGAACATGAAAAAGCTCACAGCCTGAGGCCAGTGATGCTTAATATTATAGAAATAGTCCAAAATTAGAATCAAATAAACCTGGGTTTCAATCTCAATTTTACCACCTAGTGTATGTATTATTTTACCTTTTCAGACTTCAATTGCCTCATCTGTAAAATGGGTATTTTATCACAACACAGCAGTGCTTTGTGGAGAAAGAGACAATGTATGCATTACGTGCTAGGATGATATTTGGCACATAATAAGCAATCTATAAATGGTGCCTATTACCACTGTAATTATTCCCAAGGTACAATTTGAAACAAAATGGCAGGAAAAGGATCACCATTATTACTGGCCTGCCTATAGGAACATATGTAACAACCTCTTGTGCCATACAAATCCACTGATAATTCTTTTTTGGTATATTCTTCCCACAAACCCTATACTGGGAAATGCTATTTGACTATGTATACTCTACAGTTAACTTTTTCAATCTTTAGTCTTTCTTTGAAAATATTTTAAAAGCTCAAAGTATAATTGCCTTTTACTTGATTTAATGTGAGAAAGAGGAAATTTGGCCTATATATTACATATTAATATAAGAAATGTTACCAGGGTGAAAATAAGAATCTGTGAGCAAAATACCTTAGAATCTGAAATTCTAAATTCTATCCATGGAAATATCAGCCTTAACCAAGTAGGTCTCCACCTGTCTCCCTGGACCATTAGGATACTTCCTCACTTATTTCACTGTCTTTGGTCTCACCACCTCCCTTCTTCTTATACACCTCCTTATACATCCTCCTCACCTCCACCAGAGTTCTCTCCTACAATGCAAACGGGGTTGTATCACTTTTGTGCTTTAAACATTTCTGTGGCTTCCTATTGCCTATATGACGAAGTATAAGTTCTTTATTTAGTAGGGCTTGCAGAGACCCTTCATGACCTAATCCCCACCTTTCCTTCCCCATTACTCTTGACCTTATACCACACATTTAAAGCTATTCCAAGATGCTTTCTGTTCCACACATCTCACTAGTCCAAATATGTGTGTCTTTGCTCACTCTCCTGTCTCTACTCTGAATGTTTTCTCTACCTGTGCCATATGCTGAAATACTACCTCCACTAATGGCAGTGTTACCTTGGACAATTTACTTAAATTCCATGTGCCTCACATTCTTCATTTGCAAAATAGGGGTAATGGTAAATATCTTACAGGAATATTTGAGGATTAAATGAGTTAATACGTGTTAAATGCTTATAACAGTGACTGGCACATAGTAAGTGTTAACTTTGGTAATGACAATGAAGAAAAAGGGGGAGGAGAGAGAAGTAGGAGGAGGAGGAAGAGAATTAGTTGTCCCTAGAGAGAAATGACCATGGCCTCATTTCAATCTCTGCTGTGTTATGTGTGCATATACATTATCCACATATATTTTATATACAAATACATATCATATGTCACGTCCAATTGCATTAACATGTTCACATGTGTGATTCCAAAATTAGACTGCTATCTCTTTGAAAATAGGAACAGAGCCTCATTCATTCTTTCATCACCAGCACCTAGGATAGTGTCAGGTACATAACAGATATTCCCAAGCATTATTAATGAATTCAGTAGACAAGCCAAAGTCAGCAGAACAAGCCACAGGAGAGCTAACAAGTATTACTCTAGGTTCTCAAATAATGATAATAAATTCAGACAGCAGAATAAAGTCCCTCTTTCAATAATGAATTAGGCCTTCAATAATTGAGGAAATCATTAAGGCAAAACAATAGTCAGACCCCACCTTGAAAAGGCAAATCAGAAAGGTCCAGGAGTTTTGTCTATGTAAAGCAAACCCACCAGACTGACATAGTATTTAATAGTAAAAATAGGGAAAACATTGATAACATTCAGATCCTATTACCATCTTTGGAGCCCTCAAAGATAGTATACATAAGACGTGTGCAAGCAGCTCCATGGAAATCTAAGAGAAAGACAAGACTAAAAGGCCAGAATTCTCTACTATCTAGTCAGTTTTGATTCCAGGGGAAAGTGACTATTGGAAATAGATCAAGGTTGGACACAGAATTGTAATATTCTTTGCTATCCACTGGAATGTGAGCTCATCTCACTAGAATGTAGTTCACTTAGGAAAGGGATTTTGTCTTGCTCATAACTGTATCCCAAGCACCTAGAACTTTATCTGGCATGTAGTAGACATGCAATTAATATTTGCTGACTGACCGACTTTCATACAAAAGTTTCAGTTCATGGTGCTAAATATGGAAATATTTCAAGCAATCGTAGAATCAAAAGGCTGAATCCAAATTCCATCTCCACCACCATATCCATCACAGGCACTACCACCAGACGCCCACAACTTCTCTCCCCAAGAGTTCCTACAGCCAGTAGAAAGGAACATACCACGTGGCAACAGAAGGCAATTTTAAACATGAAAAATAGTCCATAATCTAACATAAAATCCATCTTGCTATACCGCCAGTACATTGGTCCTAGCCTTTTGGAACAACACAAAACAATCCAAAACTCACTTCCAAATAATATCCTTCCAAGAATCTGAAACCATCTATGCAGCCTGCTTCTCCCTCAGGCCCCTATCCAGGATGAACATCCCCAAGCACTTCCATCCCTCACAGAACCGCTCTGCCCTTCTCCACCACGCTCAGTCTTCTGTGCCTTCGCCCTGGGTTGCCAATGTCGCTTTAGCGTGTATGACTAGACCCCAGTAGAGTGAAAATTCTCAGTCCCTGGCTCTGGACACTGTACCTCTACTAAGTCAGCCTGAGATTGCTTTCTTGCTGTTTTGTTGTTGCCGTCCTTGCTGTTTGCTAACCTTGCCACATGGTGAACCGATATAAAATTAGCAATCACCAAAAATTCTTGGGTTTTTCTCACATCTACAGCTCCCTAGCAACCTCTATTTCGGATTTTTGCATTTGGATTGTTGTGGTTTGGGTGGTAAGGGATGAAGCCACTTAAATTTACCTTTAAATTCACCTCTTTCCAAAATCCCTCAGGACTCCTGGCATTAGAAATTCTACATTTCCAAATAAAAATAGCTTCAGTTAACAGTTGTTTATATTATATTTGGCTTTGAATTTAGAATTAGAATTAAAGTAAATCACAGATTTTTGTCCCAGAAAGGACCTTAAATGTAGCATAATTTGACTCCCAGAGGCTAAACTGGCTCTAAGCCATAGAGCTGGGGCTGTGATTCAGGTCTCTGACCTCCCAAGTATGGTGATCTTTCTACTCCACAGAGCAGCCTTGACAAACGGGAAAAGCTCACCATAAACCGCTTAGGGTTCCTGTCTTGCAAGGTTAAACATGAAAAGCCATTTTCAAAAAATGACTCAATTTGTAGCATTTTTTTCTTACCTGTAAAAGCTAGATATAATTATTTCTGTAAAAAAAAAATTGATGGGATACAGCATGACTGTTCTTGTCATAGCAAAAAAAAAAAACTTCGAAAAACCAAATGATTTTCATATTTAAAATATGCGCCCAGCAAGAGCATGTTTCAGGTGTCCCATAGGAAAAACATACACGATCAGCTCAGCCACCGGATGGCACTGCAGCTTCACCGATATCAGCTATGTCATTTGAAGACAATGACACAGAACCAATTTCAACGTTGGGATTCAAAGCTTATGTAATGGTGTGTGAAATAATTTGACAGTAGCTATTCAAGCTGCATACTTTACCAAACTATTTCAATTTTATAGTAAAATGGCACAGAAACCAATAGCTTCTTAGACTGGATTCTATTGTATTTTTTAATATTTGCTAAATACTATACAGTTGCTGTTGTTATTGTTTTTGTTGTTTGGGGAGGTTTGTTTTTTTGTTTTTGAGACAGGGCTTCATTCTGTCCCCCAGGGCTAGAGTGCAGTGGTATTATGGAAGCTCACTGCAGCCTTCAACTTCTGGGCTCAAGCAATCTTCCTGCTTCAGCCTCTCAAGTAGTTGGGGCTACAGGTACCTACCACCATGCCAGGCTAATTTTTCTATTTTTTGTAGAGACGGGTCTCTCTTGCTCAGGCTGGTCTCAATCTCCTGACCTCAAGCAATCCTCCCACCTCAGCCTCCCAGAGTACTAGGATTACAGGCGTGAGCCACCACACCCAGCCTAAATAGTACACAGTTTTAAATGCCACAGAAGAAACTACAGATTATTCCACAAACAAAAGCAAAATTGTCATATGTCTTTAGTGAAAGAAATTTCAGAACTCTGACTTCCCTCTGATCCCTAAATTTATGCTGGTAACTTGCCTCAGCACTAAATTAAGTGTTTCCCATCTAGGGAAGAGCCCCTGGTTAGTCTTGATCTTCAGAATCTCTTTAGGAACACAGAGTCATATCAAAAAATATCAGCCCCTTCCATACAGCTCCTCCATTTGAGTAGGAAAACCAAAATAGGACGGGTCATTGCAGGATTCGATTTAGTCAATAGACATGCAGTATTACAATGGTGTTGGGAGGCACTACAGGGTGACACTGGCTCTGGCTTCAGTATACCTGTGACTCGATGTGTGACCTTGAGCAAATTAACTTTTCCCAGCCTCAGCTTCCTTATCTATAAAATGGAGGTAATAACAGCACCTTTCTCAAAGTGGTGGTGTGAGGATTAAATGAGATAATACATGAAAGTGCTTAGAAGCATACCTGATGGATGGTAGGCATTCAGTCAACAAATGTTAATGATGATGATGATGGTATTGCCCTTTGCACAGTACCTAGCACACAGTACTGATTCAATAATAATAACAAAGGGTAGCCATAATGCCTAAATCCTGTAAAAATGGGAGTTTAGATTGTTCTAGATCCTGAGGATCCCAGGTCTATTTCCACTCCTGTCTCTGCTATAACAGACTTGAACGCTAAAGTCACTACAGTATCCAGGTCCCTCGGACCCAGAAGCACTTGGACATAGGCTTGTCTCCATTAAATGGATGCCTCAAGTCCCTTTTTAGCCTCAGCTCAGGAATCAACTTACCAGCTAAGGGGGAGGGAATTTCTCGGTGAAAATTATTAATTTCCTTGAAACCTGTTATATTAAAGAAACTGAAAGAATTTCATCCTGATCTTCAGGTGGCAACTGCACAACCACCGACCACCCACAGTCCTTGCATCCCTCACTCCTCTCACTCCCATCCCACAAGACTGAGACCACAGAACCATCCTCCCTCACTCCTTATTTTGTCAGAGACAAACCCAAGTTATATGAGGAGATGTCTCGCACAGTTTATAAATAACAAATTATTTTAAGATGACTATCACTTTAAATTAAAATTCTCTCAGCATTAACAAGTACAAACACTAACAGTGAAATGTTGGCACAGACATCTCTGCCCTTCAAAGCTTTGGCAGGCAAACACTGTAGCAGACCAAACCATGACGGCCCTGTGAAGCTGTATTTGTTGTTGTACCGAGTGCAACAGGAGTATGCAAATTCTTTTTAGGAAATCATTTGGAGCTGAATGTAGAGTCATTAGAATAGTCTGTAGGCCAAATTGACATTATACATGAGACAGTGTCCCCTCAATTTAATTCACACTCAAAAAGCTAGCTAGTTCAAGTCACTGACAGTAACAGAGTTTTTTTTTTTTTAATTTGAGGAACAAAACAGAAAGAGAACACACAATGTTATGCATTGAACATGCAAATATCTTTACGTCTATTTTTATTTTTTAAATATTGTCAACTTTTAAGATACTTGGCTATGCTTTGAAGAAATAAGAAAAAAAGTATCTCTCCTGAATATTCAGGGTAAGGTTTCGCATGGAATGAAGAAAAATAAAGTAGTCATGTTGCAGATGCCAGCAACAACTCAAGCAGGGTATCACCTGGAGTATATTTACCCTTCTTGAACTGCATTCCAGTAACTGGAAAATGAATATAGGGAATAAATATGTCTCCTAGAGCAAAAGTGCTAACAACATTGTAGGGAAGTCAGTAAAAGAGTCAGCAATGTCCTCAAGCCAAAACTGAGCATTGAGTATTGGGAAGTGAGAATCTTATTATAAAATAAAATCTCCTTGCCCTTGTCTTGTGACTGGGTCAGAGTTTAAGTGTTCATTCGCCCAATTAGCATGTAGGCATTAAGTAAAGTGCAAGCACTTCAAGCAGGATGAAATCCAAGCTCTACAGCGTGACATAAATAGAGTAATCATAGTTTATCATCCAAACCAGGACACTTTTAAAAGTGAAAGAGGGCACTATTAATAATGATTCCAGGACAACAGGCATAAAGCAGGACTACCCTGGGCAAGCCGGGATGGATGGTCACCCTACCTAGAGACATAGTAACCACATAGATGTCCAGTATCATGGGTGACAGGTGTGACTATCTGAGAGACAGAGAGACACTGGAGAATACCTACCAATTTTAGGAATTCCCTTTCTTTTCATTAATGCTTTATTGTCCACATTTTTACATATGATCACTATTAAAGTAAAACTAAGAACAGTAAAACTATATAATATATATTCACTAAATTTTATATTGTATAATTCATTAAATATTCTTTGTTTAACATTCAATGTACTGTGTAATGAAAGTCTTAAGAAAATCAGGAAATATAGGCAAAAATATTTTGTCAGTACATTTCATACCTTGGAAGATTGACCTATGGCCATCAGTTTTCTGCAAATGGTGTAAATGTAAATGGTACCTAGATGGAGAAAAAGATTCTTAACACATTGCACAGTCTAAAGATGGAAATTTTATATTCCAGTTTCTGTGGTTTAAGTCTGTAGTTCCCAAAACAAGTGATCTCATGAGAAATTCTGATAATGATAGAGAGTTATAAAAATCACTATAATTTCTCTTATAACTTATAGACAAAATCATTAAAATAAGTAACATAGCCACATTTAAATCTGTCAATACAGAATCTTTTAGTCTCATTTTAAAGGCAATTTAAGTTTTGAAATATATTGAACAAAAGAATATTTTTAGTGGCATAATTTATGTACCCTGTGGTTTTATTAATTCATATAAAACAGTATTGAGTCCCATGGTTTCCTTACAGTTGGAAAAGCTAAAGATTTACTTTCCAATAATGTTAGAATGCACATTAAATCAGCATGGTACAATACTCAATAAGGAAACTCATAATTTAAAAATCATAATGCATAACAGTTTGTATCCTATTCATTCACAGACTCATATATATCCTATTATTAAAGTATGTCATATAATAGTCTAATGAAAAAACAGCATTTCTAGCACTTAAGCAAGATCATTCAGATATGCTTTTGTGTCAAACCATTAATTAAATGAAGATAAAATGCAGGGTTGGAGGAAGAGTGGGGAACAACATCACCATACATCTCTTTGTATACAAAGGACTCGATCAAGCTATAAACATACCCAAAAGATGGTAATGTGCTTTAAAAAAGCATGTAATTGTAATGACAGGTAGTGGAAATATTTTCTACAAAGTATCTAATATTCATAACCAACAAAAGTCAACAATTATGAATCTTATGTTCACATTTAAACTTTAAAAGCTTCTGAGAAAGCAGAATCTGCACCAAAACACCTATCACTTGAATAAAACACACCTAATAAACATTAATTGCACAAATCAGTGACAAAAAAATTGAATAAAATTTAAACTTAAACGCATATAGCACCATAAACGTCGTAGAGAATGCAATTGGTTCTTCACATTCAAGGACTTAGCATTCTTTATGTGACTGCTTCCCTGATATGTATTTATTTCACTTAAGATCCATGGTGGAAGAAACTATTCAACTAGTAGCAGCTCAAGCCCAGCATATTTATCTCAAGTTGGCTTTGTTGACCTCTACTATTAATCTATAAAAATAAAAATGTATAACTGTTTCTTTGTAGGAAAAAAAAAAGTCATTGAGTCAGGATATGCACAGGAAACACATGCCTTTCCACAAAACATGTGGTGCAGGTGTAAGCCAGGAGCCTGTATAAACACATCAGCAACCGGGAACTGGGAACTTAAGACGGCCTTAGGAGACTGCCCTCAAGAATGACAAGGGCCCTCTGTATTTCAAAAATGTGCCTTTAACCTTCCCAGCCCTAATACGTTCTGACTATAACTGAATCCTTCTTTGATAGTGCAGGATCTTGGCATGGCTCTCAAATTCCCATTGCAGAAGCCAAAACGAGAGACTAAATCGTAAAAGATGGAACACAGACTGAATCTTTATGATCTCAGGATATTTCTAGAAGTTTGTTTTGTTTTATTTTTAACCAAATCCCTAATACGAATTTATTGCCTGGTCATGTGACCCCTTTTCATCAAAGATGGCCACCACCAAAATAATCTATTTGAGAGTCTAAATTAGTTGGGCTCTGGTTAGTTGAGAAGTAAGTTATTATCCAATATCCATACACCCACTTAGATTTTATAAAAGAACCAAGATTGGGTAAATATCTTAGGAAACCCAGGGTATGTACATACAATAATCAAGTGAAAGTAAATAGAGTAAGTTGTCTAACTGAAAAGGTCAAATGTATTTTGATAAGTTACAAAAAATTTAAAAACCAGCCAGGTATGGTGGTGCACACCTGTAGTCCCAGCTACTCAGTAGGCTGAGGCTGGAGGATCACTTCAGCCCAGGAATTTGAGGTTGCAGTGAGCTGTGATCACAGCACTGCACTTCAGACCTTTTTAGTCAAATATATTTTGGACTACTTAAATTCCAAATTGTCAAAACTTCAGGGTCTTTGCACTTGCTAATCCCCCAGTTAAAATGTCCTTCCCCCAAATATCCAGATGGTTCACTCACCAAACTCCTTGAGGTCTTTGTTAACCATCATCTCAGTGAGGCCTTCCCTGACCATTCTATCTAAAACTGCAGGCCGGGCGCAGTGGCTCACGCCTGTAATCCTAGCACTCTGGGAGGCCGAGGCGGGTGGATCGCTCAAGGTCAGGAGTTTGAGACCAGCCTGAGCAAGAGCGAGACCCCATCTCTACCAAAAAATAGAAAGAAATGATCTGGACAACTAAAAGTATATATAGAGAGAAAAAATTAGCCGGGCATGGTGACGCGTGCCTATAGTCCCAGCTACTTGGGAGGCTGAGGCAGAAGGATCGCTTGAGCCCAGGAGTTTGAGGTTGCTGTGAGCCAGGCTGACGCCACGGCACTCCCCAGGGCAACAAAGCAAGACTCTGTCTCAAAAAAAAAAAAAAAAAACTGTAGTCCACCCCCAGCCTAGCCCCTGTTCTCCCTACTCACTTCTTGCCTTTATTTTTCTCCATAGCACTCATCACCATCTGACTTTATTTATTTGTTTATCATCTCCCTGCTGTAGAAGTAAGCATGGTAACAGGGTTTTTATCTATTGTCCACTCCTGTGTCCCTGGCACCTAGAACAATGCCTGGCACATGGTAGGCATTCAGTAAGTTTCAGATGAATAAATTAAAACAGGGACAGTAGTTAGTGAAACTAAGTATATGTATCTCCCACAACCCAGCAATTCTACTCCTGGGCGTAGATCCCAGAAAACTCTCCCACAGGTCTGTCTATAAAAGGACATGAGCAAGGATATTCGTTGCAGAATTATTTGTGCAATTAGAGAGGTAGGGCAAACCAAGTGCCCATCCCTAGGGCAGTATGGATATCTTCTGGAATACAATTCAGCAGGTAGAATTAACAAATTACGTTTATATAAAGGAACTTGGCTAGATTCTAAAACCACAGTATTTGGTAGGGAAAAAAAATTAGGAAACAATAAAATCTAGAGCACAATGCCATGTGTATTTTTTTTTAAAAAGCACACACCAAGAAAAAGATATAAAGAATACAAAAATAGTATAATTTTTTTAAGACTATCATGGGGCCAGGCACAATGGACCACACCTATAATCCCAACACCTTGGGAGGGTGAGGCAGGAAGATCACTTGCTTAAGGCCAGGAGTTCAAAACCAGCCTGGGCAACACAGCAAGGCCCCATCTTTACAAAAAATTTAAAACTCAGCCAGGCATGGTGGTGCACACCTGTAGTCCCAGCTACTCGGTAGGCTGAGACTGGAGGATCACTTTAGCCCAGGAATTTGAGGTTGCTGTGAGCTGTGATCACAGCATTGCACTTTAGCCTGGGCAACAGTGTGAGATCTTATCTCTTAAAAAAAAAACACAAACTATTAGGGGGAAGATTTTGTGATCTTAAAAGGACTAAAGACAGGGAATCATGCTGCATCATTTCCACCTCTCAAGCAAGGCCTGACCACAGGCCCAGCCCTTAGGCCTGTCATTGCCTCTTGAGCACAGAACCGCTTCTCCTTCTCTGTGTGTCCCTGCCAAAATGGGGGAGCAATTTGGGAGATGGCAGTGGTGACTCAGGGAACTGCAGAGTCTCTTGAGGATGATCGGGCACAAAAGCTTACCAATCACTGGACTGAAAAACCTCATCAAAGTTGGCCTCATCTCTGGCGGCAAATATAAAGTCTAATTTCAATCAAAATATCAAAACATGATTTCAGGTAGGTGAAAAAGGAAACGGCTAGAAAATATACTTTCAGTTGCCATGGATGGGGGAAAATCTAATACGTTCCCTTTGAAGTTATTTGGCCCTCGTCTTGTGCAAATCAAAACATACTGTCATTAATATTTTCCTTTTAAGAACATATTATCCCGAGAATAATACATTAAATGATTTATTGTAACTTTAAAATAGAGAAAAGCAAATGTTACATTTTTATGGCTAAGATTCATTTCTTTAGACATATATGTAATATACATATATGTGTGTATACACATACACAGGTGTGTGTGTTGTGTTCCTTGGAGCTCCTCACTCAACAACAAGTAAGAGGGGACAGTCGCTATGCAGAAAGCCAAAGCCACTGGCCAAGTGGTTTGAGGAGAGGACCAATAAATAGGTGATGCTTAGAACCAATGTAATCTGCAGTGGTCCTTTGATCTTTCTCCCCTTTTGTTTACTCATTACCTGTGGCCCCTGCTTTGCATATACCCAAAAGTGATTATTCCCACAGCCTCTGACCTCTCCTTCAGTGAAAACCCAAAGACATGTTTTATAAGTCCCTATTTATGGGGACAAACTAAAATGTAATGCAAATGTAAAAAAAATCCATAATCATCCTATTATGAAATGCATGTGTTTTAAATCACAAGGTAATCAAGTTACCATCAAACTTGGCATTTAAATAACTCCCCGAAAGACACAATGGAAAATAAAGTACATTGGTGTATACCATTGAAGATAATCCAGCAAAGGTGCTCCTGTGGCAGAGCCACCTGCATGATGAGCCTTAAGGAGGACAAGATATGCAGACACTGGATCACAGATTCTTTATTCTGCAAGTTTACGTCACTGTCACAGACCAGCTGGTAGTTGCACATACTTTCGACACTTAAAGCATGAAACTGAAACACGTGGGAAAATATAAATAGGAATATAAATAAGGTTTATGCAATTTAGGAAAGCATTTCTCAAAATGTAAAAAACTAAAATAGAAACAATTATGCTCAATTCAATAGATTGGTATAGAAAGAAAAATGATAACATAGGTTTCTTTGAAACATCCACTTAGTTAACATAGGCTTTCCTTAGTCAAAAGAAATTCAAAAGCAAAAACGTACAAAAATCCTATTACCAAAAATACAGAACTGAATCTATTTTTGTAAGCTCACCTAGTGGCATTTTAATCTAGTTACTAATTCAGATGTAATTATTGCCATTTACACAATTCATTCAGCAAATGTTTATTGAGCCCCTCTATTTGCCATGGTCTGCTGGGCAAGAGGGACGCTTGGATGAGGAAGAAGTGGCCCTTGCTCTTTGTGGAGAGAAAAGAGTTCCGGGCATATGCAGCATTAGCAATGCTTAAAGTAGATTTTGTGGTCACTGAATTGAATGTCTTTTGTAAGTTTAGATAAGAAAGTTTAAGATAAACAAATGACGCTATAGGGTTGCCAAGGGGCAGAACATGGAGAGCGTTACATGTTATTCTATGGAATTGGGACTTTAGCCAAAAGACAAAGTCAAAGGGCAGTGGAATAAAATGATTGATTTACACTTTAGAAATTAATTCTGGCAAAGTGTAGAAAATAAAAAGCAGAGAGTGGAGGTCAAAATTTACAAACAGGGAGGCTAGGAGAGGCCTTTTCCTCAACAGGGCGCCAGCCTACATTGCCCAGTATTCTCATTCATGCACTCATTATGGTACAATCAAATTGAACTGTCCAGTGGTCCCCCAAACATGACTGCTTATTAACCACATACTGTTTCCAAGGCCTTGAATAGTCATCAAGTTTGAAATAACACAGATTTGGAGTTAGACTTACCAGGGTTCAAACATCTGCCCTGCCCATTGCTTTAAATGGACTGGTTTCTTAATCTGTAATAAACCCCAATTTCCTAATCGGTAAAAGAGGCACCTCTTAGGACTCGAATGAGGCCGCGAGATGATAATTCATGTAATGCATTTAGAAGAGTACCTAGCACATAGTACTGCTCAACCAGTAAATCACTGGTAGCAATTGACATAATAATACTGGTAGAGTTGCAATAAAGTATAAAATTTTTATATCAACAGATCCATGTTGAATCTCACAAGCCATTTTTTTTACACTGTGTGATCAGCTTTATTTTTCTCTTCTGTAAAATAGGGATAATAATAGTGTCTCACTCATAAAGTTATTGTAAGGATGAACTATGTCTCCCAAAGCACTTTGTAAACTAAAAGCACTCCACAAATATTAGTTATTACAATAATAACAGTCTGCTAGATGAATGAATGATTATAGTGAGCCAGTCTCCAAAGCAGCTTTACAAAGCTTGTAAGTTCACTTTCTTACCTAGCACTATTTATTAAGCAACTTACAGCACATGGCTGGATGCTATGTGCAAATGAAAGACATTTAGAAGTAGTCACATAAAGGATATATTGCATAGCTAATCATAAATCTTTCATCTTACTGTAAGTTCAGCAGTTTTATCTCTGAAGCCTTTTGGGAAAAAGACAGTTTTGAATTTATTCACATCTGCTTTATTATCATCAAAATTGGTACTGAACTGCTGAAGGTATCTTCCATAGCACTGTAAAAGGGCCAGTTTGTATTCCTGAAATAAAAAGAAAACTTGATTAAAGACTTGATTAAAGTTTCAAAATATCATTTTGCTGATCATTAAGATTAATATTCATATTATTCTTAATAGTATTAATGTTGTTTATTACAATTACCACTGTTACCACCACCACCATTTTCCAAACACATAGTGTGTGCAGACACTGAGCTACACAATTTTGTGCATTATTTCATTTAATTCTTCTCACAAGCCTATTGTGAGATGGGACCATCACGATCACAAAGAGGAGAATATTCAGTATGGCACTGTGTGTGGTAATACCGACATGTACTTAAAATTCAAGCCCCAAAATTCGCCATCACCAGATCATGGTAACCAACATGCTCAGTCTGAGAAGGAGATGAGTAGTCTTGCTTCTCTGATAGCTCCTAGGCTCAAAAAAGAGAGAGAGAGAGAGAGAACAAAAGAGGAGGAAAAATGCAGAATGAGGTGAGTAATCTGGCTGTCTCTCTTTCGTCTGTCAACAGTCTCTGAAGCTGCAACAGGACAAATTTTAAAGTCTGAGCCATGGGATTCTTATTAATGTAAATTCATGCTTAAGTTCCCATTACAGAGTCAGAAGCCTCATTTCTGTAACCCACAGCGCACAGTTGACCAGGAGCCTTTTGGCGCAGGGCATGTGAGCAGTGCTCTGAATAGAAGTCAGTTGCAACCCTTCCTCAGCTTCCTCTCCTGCAACTGTGTCTCCTGGAAAAGCAGCTGCCCTGGGTGTGAACTGCCTGTCCAGTTACCTAGCCCTGGGGTGGCATTCACAAACACTGGTTTGTTTACATTTCTACCGACTTGTTTGTTATTTGCTCACTAATTAATCCTTGGTCTTTCCCATTCTAACTTGATTTATATAATATATTCAAATCCAGGTTCAAAACAAGAGTATTCCATAAGATGGTCTTTACTATAACTAAAATAAAAATAGAGTCTAGAAACCAAAGTAACAACTTAAGTTCGTTTTCAGGATTATAAATACCTTCAGTGGCCATTAGTGAAAAGTAGATAAAATTTTTTCTTTGGTCCTTTAATAAAGTTTTAAAATATCCTCTCTAGGCCTTTCTATCAGAAACATTCTGAATCCTTAGCTACTACCCATCATTAACTTGCTTTATCAGATTCTAACATGCACCTTCCTCCTCCCTCCACCAATATCCACTCCACCCATATGGCTACTCCTCAAGCAAGCCCAAACTGTGCTTTGTATTTCCAGCTTCTTATACTGAGAATTCTAGGATGGAGGCGGGGGCTCTCTTCTAATTCTTGTCAAAACTGTTATTCCACTTCTTATGAATAAAACTTACAAGGTAGATCTCACCCGACTTTTTGTCTGTAGTTTTCAAAACCTGTATTTTCAAGTTTCTAAGAATGATGGCCCATTTATGTGGGGGCTAAGCTAATTCTCCAGTTTCAGCAGAGGAAAATAGATCTTAGTTCTTCATTATGAAATTTCCTCCACATCTTACCACCTATTTGGTAAATCTGCCTCCCAGACCAAAAGAATTAAAGTCCAGAAAATAGAAATGGAAACGAAAGATGAAGCTGAGAAACTGAGGATTGAGAAAATACTGAATATTGCCCATGTCTGGCCAAAAATCCTTTTGTCCAACATTCATATAACCTGGACCTATAATAATTTGGACCTCCGCCAGAGCTTAAGGGGAAAATTTACACGATCATTAACTGAAAACCCAGTCACGATGTGGTCTTATCAAGCCAAGTCCATGAGTCGCAGTGTTTTTAAGACCTGGATATTCATATGGAACTAAAAATAGGGCAGAAACTCAGTTTGGAATACAATACTGAGCAAGAAACAGGGTATGTAGCGAATGACTGCTATAATTACATATTGCAAACCATTAAGAAGGAGTTGAAAGTCATTAAAACAGGGCACTGGGAACCAGGTAACAGAGCTGCAAGGCCAGGAGCCATGAGGGTTGTTGGCTGGGCAAGGCCAGCCATGTGGAAAACAACAGGAAATGGTTTCTGGGCTCCTTTGTATAAGGTGGGAACATGATGACTCAGCATTTCCTGTTGCGCACCTACCACACCCTGTGTTAACCCCGGCCTGTGCTCCTGCCCATCCCCAGCCAACTGCCTGTCCTTTTGGGAATCTCTCACCTCTGGAGACTCTCAACTACAAAATTAAGAAGCAAACCCTTTTTTGGTTACTGTACCTCATTAAAATTGTTATGTATTCATTAATTTTTTTCTAAGAAAAAAATCAAAACATGTAAAATAGGAATGGTATCAAAATAAATACTGTTAGAATAATAATAATAATTAGCCAAATGAGTTTTATTTTGTCTCTCTTTGCTGCAGGGGCACTTACTTTCATTTGACAAAGGCTATCTCCAACCTTCAAGAGCTTTTCATTGTAATAGTCAGCTGGCAGCCTGGGGGCATATTTAGTCCAGATATTAAACAGAGAGGTGGCACTGTAAAAATCATAAAATAAAATGACATCTTTAAAGTTGGCAAGAAACCTCAATTAATTAGCAAGCAACCTTTTAAAACTTACCTTGTGCTAAGCCTTTCCCATGTGCCTTATCGTTAATATCTAACTGTTAATAATAAATGTAATTATAGTTAAAATCATTGCTTCCTGTGTGCCAAGCCCTTTACATGCATTAGTTTAGATACACTTTATTTTTTAGAGAAGTTTTAAGTTCACAACCAAATGGAGCAGAAGGTACAGAAATTCCCCATCTAAACCCCCTGCCCCACACATGCAATGGCCTCCCCCATTATCACCATGGCCACCAGAGTGGCACATGTGTTACAAATGATGAACCTACATTGACACATCATTCTCGCCCAAAGCCCATACTACACATTAGGGTTCACTCTTGGTGGTGTACATTCTATGGGTTTGGACAAATGTATAATGACGTGTACCCACCATTAAAATATAGAGTAGTTTCGCAACCCTAAAAATCCTCAGTGCTCCGCCTATGCATCCCTTTCTATTCATCCCTTAATGCCTGGAAACCACTGATCTTTTTACTGTCTCCATAGTTTTGCCTTCTCCAGAATGTCATATATAGAGTTGGAATCACATAGTATATACCCTTTTTAGATTGGCTTCTTTCACTTCTTTCACTTAATATCTAAGTTTCCTCCATGTCTTTAGTAAGAATATGTCTTTCAAAGCAACTATACTATTTTGCATTCCCACCACTAATGAATGAGAGTTCCTGATGCTCCACATCCTTGCCAGCATTTGGTGTTGATCAGTGTTCTGGATTTTGGTCTTTCTAACAGGTATGTAGGGTATCTCATTGTTTTAATTTGCATTTCCCTGATGACATACGATATGGGACATCTTTTCATACGTTTATTTGCCATCCATTGCTTTTGCTCCTTGGTCAAAGATCAGTTGACTATATTTATATGAGTCTATTTCTAGACTATATTATGCATACGGTTCCATTGATCTAGTTGTCTATTCTTTCAACAATATGACACTATCTTGAATATTGTAACTTTATAGTGTTAAATTAAGTTTAGCCTAAAGCTGCCTCCTTACATATTTTAAGTTTGGCCTAAAGGTTTCTCTGTACATAGTTACCTGTAACATAAATGGATGTGTAAACAGGCTGCAACCTACTCTTACACCAATCATTGAGTTTCAGCCAAGCAAAGGTGGTCAACTGTTCAAACTGTGTTCAAATAAGGCAAATGATGATCTGTAACCAATCCCACTGTTTCTGTCCTCACTTCCATTTTCTATATGTCACTTTCCTTTTTCTGTCTATAAATTTTCTTCAACCATATGGCAGCACCAGAATCTGAACCTATTCTGGTTCAGCAGCTGCCCAATTCATAAATCGTTCTTTGATCAAACTCTGTTAAATTATATTTGTCTAAGGTTTTTGTTTTAATAAGTCTTGAAATCGGGTAGTGTCAGTCCTTCAACTTTGCTGTTCTCCTTCAATATTGTGTTGGCTATTCTGGGTCTTTTTGCATACATGCATTTTTTTTTTCATTTCATTTTCACACCCTCAAGATGCGTGATATCAATATTCCAAATATACAGTTGAGAGTCTGAGGCTCAGTGCATCTATGTGCTTAACTACGGTACCACTGTGCTTTCCAGGCCTCTGGAGTATGAGCTCCCTGAAGGTAAAGACATTCAAATTCAACTATATTATCCATTGCCCAGCCCCAGAGTAGTGAATACCTAGTACATGTAGGTACTCAATAAATATTTGTTGAAAGAATGAATGAATGAATAATTAGGAAAAAATCATTCCTTGTTTTTATTTTATGCTTTTCTTTTTTTTTTTTTTTTTTTTTTTGAGACAGTCTCACTCTGTTACCCCAGTGAGTCCCATGGCAACAGCCTAGCTCACAGCAACCTCAAACTCCCGGGCTCAAGCAATTGTCCTGCCTCAGCCTCCTGAGTAGTTGGAACTACAGGCAGGAGCCACCACGCTTGGCTAATTTTTTCTGTTTTTAGTAGAGGCAGGGTCTCGCTCTTGCTCAGGCTGGTCTCGAACTCCTGACTTCAAGTGATCTTCCCGCCTTGGCCTCCCAGAGTGCTAGGATTATAGGCATGAGCCACCGCACCTGGCCTATATTTTATACTTTTCTATGAGGGGCTCAAGGGCTCAAATATCTAGTCAATCCATTTAAGGTTATGCTTCCTTCCACCAAGTAAAACAAAAACAAAGCATACAATATTTTCAAAATGGTTTCTAATCAGAGTTTCAAAGGGTAGCAGATCATTGTTTATTTTATTCATTCAATTAGTTAACATTTACTCCTTCCCTGTCTTCTGGAAATTATAAATGTCTCTAGGAAAACTCCAAATTTCACCTGAAAGTTGTCCAATCTTATCTCATAAATTTCTAAATAATGACAGTATTATGGACTGAATGCTTGCCCCCCACCCCAAATTCATACGTTGAAGCTCCAATCCCCAGTGTGGTTGTATTAGGAGGCAGAGCCTCTAAGGAAGCCATGATGTTAAATGAGGTAGGGCCCTGGTCTGCTGGGATTAGTGCCCTTACGAGAAGAGACACCAGAGAGCTTGCTCTCTCTGTCCATGCTCACTAAGAGGAAAGGCTATATGAGGAAAAAACAGGCTTCCACAAGCCAGGAAGAAAAGTCCTCAGCAGAAACCAACCCTGTTGGACCTTAATCTGAGAATTACAGTCCCCAGTACTGTGAGAAAATAAATTTCTGTTGTTTAAGCCACCCAGGCTATGATATTTTGTTATGGCATCCTGAGCTGACTAACACAGGATCTAAACTTAAGGACTGAAGATGAGTCTAATACTTATGAGGTACATGTTAGAATAATAATGAAACAACCTCAACAGAAATATGTCAATTAATCCATTTGGGTAATTATATGATATTGACTGAATCATTGATTGAGTCAGGGGGATAAAGCATTACTGCCTTCATGGACTGATTAATAATATTTTGGGGTAGGAAAATATATACAGGTATCAAATAATAAGTAGCAACACCAAATAAATGTGGCAAATATAAACCACCGAAGTTTAAAAAGGGAGAGGTGTTTTGTTTGGTTGGTTTTTACCTTTTCCACTTTCATTTGCTGCTTCGTGAAATGCCACGGTATTAGAATAAATATAATGAATTCAAGAAATTCACCAATCTTGCTAGAATTCTTCAATTATGTGGATGAAATACTTAATTCTTCTAAACTTTACAGATGAGATAAGGATGACTAGGTTTATTACTCATAAAAGAGAAATACCAGCTTTGTTAAATCAATCAAGGTTACATAATAAGAAAGAAAATTTCTTTTTTTTTTTAGTGAACCCTAAGTTCAGGTTAATGAACTGCTCATTGAAAATAGCTTACATAACAACTAAACAAAAAATATGTAATATGCACTAAGAAGAGATGTGCATCATTTAAGAAGACATGTTAATGTACTTGGGATTGCTGATTGATTATAGTTGCTGCTAGATGTCATGATTTAAATATCATTAATAGCTGATAAATCCCAAATGTCCATCTCCTCTGACTTCCAGATTCAAATGTCCAACTACCTACATAATAGCTCTGCCTAGGTGTTGAATTACATCTCAATATATCTAAAATCGAATTCAATCTCCCTCCCTCCTGCTCTTCCCACATCCTTTCCACTTATCTTTCTCCCTGTGTGACCTATGTTTTGCACAGAAATCCTCATCAATTATTCCCATATCCCTTTCTCATTTTTCTCAAAGCCACTTTTCCTGATCTTCCCTGACCATGTTCCCCTCCGCCTGTTTAAAATTCCAACACTCATCCCATATCCTCCATCCACATTCCCTGTTCTATTTTTATACCTAACATTCATCTTTGTAAAATTACTTGCTTACATATTTGTTTAGTGGCTGTCTGTACTCACAAAAATATATGCTCCATGAGATTAGGGATTTTTACATCTTTTTTTAACTTGACATTTTCCCAGTTCCTAGAATGGTGCCTGATATACAGTAGGTGCTCAATAAATAGCTGTTTAATGAACAATAAATACAAGTTAAAACTATTTCTTCATGTTAAATTCATGAACAAAAATGCAAGTTAAAACTATTCATGGCCAGGCGCGGTGGCTCATACCTGTAATTCTAACACTCTGGGAGGCCAAGGCAGGAGGATAGCTCGAGGTCAGGAGTTCGAGACCAGCCTGAGCAAGAGTGAGACCCTGTCTCTACTAAAAAGTAGAAAGAAATTAGCTGGACGACTAAACATATATAGAAAAAATTAGCCGGGCGTGGTGGCGCATGCTTGTAGTCCCAGCTACTGGGGAGGCTGAGGCAGAAGGATTGCTTAAGCCCAGGAGTTTGAGGTTGCTGTGAGCTAGGCTGACGCATGGCACTCTAGCCTGGGCAGCAGAGCAAGACTCTGTCTCTGAAAAAAAAAAAAAAACTATTCACTATTCTGTTATTATTTGCCACTTGTCTGCATTTGTAACTGTTTAGTTTGCAATGTATTTGAACAGAAAAGAAAGATGCTAACATAAACAGGAAAGAGTGATTTGCAGTTTGCAGTAATAACATGGTGACAGAACCCCCAAAAAGGAAAACAGATGCGCAGAATGAGTCACAAAATTAAGAAAAAGTCGCTGTAATCCTAATAACAATATAAAAGGGAATTAAAGTGCACATGTTCACAGGATGACATACTTCACTGTATCAAGAATTAACTTTTTGAAGAACCTAAGCTACCTCAAAGTTATTCCTTTTTCTCCGTATACAAAATTGCATAAGCACAACATGAAAAGTTATGAAAACCCTGAGTGAGCCAAAAATGTATTAGTGTAGAGTAGCAAGTAGGAGACACTCAGAAACAGAACAAATGGTGCGCTATAAGACATTTCTGTATTGATTTTTATTTTGACCTGAGCTGGAAGCCAAGATATAACACTTCCCAGGAGTGAAGGATTGTAATAGAGACGAACCTCCACTTCTTAAATTTTGTATCTCCGGAGCCCGTCAGCCAGGCCCTGTCCGCAACGCTGACCCAGCTGTGGGACCACCTGCGTCCTGAAGGGCATCTCCTCTGGCCCCTTCTCCGGCCGGCGCCCTCCCCAGAGCCCTGCCTCCGCTTACCAACGCCGGCGGAATTCATACTGCTGTTCCTCCGATGTCGCTAAAGCCTTTTTTTTCTTCATAAAACCTAACAACTCGCGAATCTCTTTCTCGCAAGAGGCCAGAAGTGGGTTTTTAGCGTCCAGAGGCCCATAAAACACGGCGAGGGGCAGCGAATCCTCGGGGCAGGTCCAGAGACGCTGGAAGCTCGGGGAGCTCTCCTTCCACTCCGGGGGCGACTTCGAAACCGCGGTCGAGGTCGAGGTCCGGGCTGGGGTGGGCGGTCGTTCTGTCTGCGATTCGGATGCCGGAGACTCGTTTGATGGAGAACTCGAGGTGGCGCCCTGCGCCGCCATATTGGCACGACCTGGGTCGGCCTGGAGCGTCTGTACACGGGGTTGCCTAGCGACGGTCTCGCGGCAACCAAGCATCCAGCGCGCTTTCCGGGAAACACAGCGGCCCCTGCAGGGCAGAGGAAGAAAGGAGCGAGTCCGGAAAGGAATGATGGTCGTGAGGTTTTTTGCCCCGTGGCCCCCTGACACCGCTGTATGAGACGCGAATAGAGAGAAGGTTCTGAACAGAAAGACAGCGAATATTAGAGCCGAAAATTTACGATCACAAATCCAGACGATACTCTTTTCCCACTTTGGCCGCTTAAGAACAATGATGATGATGATGGTGAGCATTAACGTGTGTCAGGCACTGCTCTAAGCATTTGAAACATATAATGTTATTTTTCTCATTTAATCACCATAACAACTTAAAAACTTAGTATGCTATTAGTACATCCATTTCGCTGTTTAAGAAACCAAAGCTTTCAAGCAACCACAGATCAAAAATTTTCGGGGGAAATAAAACAATACAACAACAAAAAATAAATATAAATTTTACAACAATACAACTATTTACATAGCATTTACATTATATTAGGTATTATTAGTAATCTAGAGATAATTTAAAGTATACTGGGGGGTGTGTTTGGGTTATATGCAAATGTTACACCATTTTATATAAGAGACTTGAGCATACACGAATCTTAGTATCCCTCTAGGGATCCTGGAACCAATCTGCCATGAATAGGGGGAGGACTGAACGTGGAACTGATCCAATCTCTTTCCTCTATTTGTATCTTGAGGTTTGTAACTGTGGGGATTATGTCTGTGCCTCTAACAATTATGATTATATTTATTTATTAGCATTTCAGCTTTATTCTAATTATTGCTATATTCTAAATTAATGTGCATTTTACTCAATCTTAACTATCGGACATTAATACATACTAATGATTTGAAGCGTCGAGTCTCAAAATACTTTTGCATTTTAAACAGGGATTTTAGGAGACTTTACTTCTGATAGGGAAACTATAGGCCTCCAGGGAAATACTTAGAAGCAAGGGAAATTCTTCTTTCCCTGAATATTATGGGCAACAGTGAGAGATGAATTTATTAATTTAAAGTATGAGTTTCTGAATAATTAGAGAACCTGCTTTCCTTATAAATTATGCAGTGCCAAAAATTATCTAAGAGAAGGACCAGAAATATTTGATGGCTTAAAAAAATAGGTTTTTAACACTTGAAGTTGTTACCAGTTCTGTCACACTTAAATAAAGGTAGTGACCCTAACATCCTGTGAACCCGATTTACCATTTAAGATTAAGAGGCTTATTGGACCACAGCCTGATTTCTTTCAGGTCTGACCTAATTTCTTGCAGGCTCTGTGGGCCTGTGCTAATTTGTCAGGCTGGCCTAATATGTCATGTGTACTATACCCTAATATTCTTTGAAAGAAGATGATTTTGCTCACTGAGGCAGGTAATTATGGCCAGAGAACCTTCCTGACAAGCAGGAAGCTGCAACGACACCTCACTCTAGGAGTCCAATCCTCTAATCAGGATGTAGATATCAACCTTTGATTGACAAAGACTTTTATCTTGACTCCAAGTGAGCAATAAAAATTTTAAGACTTTAAAGAATGTAGGCCGAGAGAAACAATTCATCATTGGACATTTATTTAAAAAAATATTAATAGGCTTGTAAAAAAATTAGCTTGGTAAATTTTCTCTCTTCTGATCTTTCCCTTGTTCTCACATAGCAGACTTGTCCACTTCAGATCAAAAGCTGGTGTAATTTGCAATTGAGTGCTATCTATTATATTGATGAAAGTGAAGCAGCGGGGTAAAATTAAATTAAAGTGGTCAGGGAGGAGGAAAGAAAATAAAAATAAAACAAAGTGGTGTTGTTTCTTCTAATCTAGTTGCTCTCACAAATGAGCTTTCTCATAGTGCAGACACATTTCAAAGTCTCTGGTAAAAGAGAATGTGACTAATTAAATTCAAATACTTGAATTATGAAACATTGCATCTTAGTCATTTTCCTCCTCACACACACTAAAGCTAACAATGCTTAACTTGCAGTAGTTTTTGGAAGCTTGTCTGAATATTTAAATGGGTGTTATATTCTGAATCATCATTGTGATAAAATGGAAGTTTCCATTTTGTTCAGTTGAAATTAAATTTGAGGCATTTTTAACATTTTAGAGGTGTTATCTTCCTTGTAATGAGATGCAGCCATTATAATATCTTTTCTATGTCCTTGTCACTTTGCTTTATTCTTTTCACTGTAATGAAAGAACAGAGCTGGGCAACTATTGTGTCTGACAGGGCTAAATAATGTAAATAGCTTCCTTATAAATAATGTAAATTGCTGTTTCCTTATAATTAACATCTTTGCAGGCTACAGGGATCCTTTTTGCCCATTCAAAAGTCTTTTTTTTTAATCTAAAGTTACTGTTAGAGAAAGAATAAATAAGGTTAGTGCTCTTTTTATTCCTAATTTAGTTGTTAACCACTTGAACTGTCCCTAATAGATACATATATAGAGTCTTTAAAAATAAAACTAAAAAGCACAAAATCTCCCCTTCCCATCTCACCACCTAACATTTAGTCATCTTTTTAACTCCTTCATCTATTCATTCTGATAAATGCAACCATTTCTTTAGAGTCCATACAGTGCAAAGATGAAGCCACACATTCCCTACAAGAAGCAGAGGACACATACACAACTAATCGTGATAAAAAAAAAAAAGGCATTCTGTGGAACACTCTGTGATAAAGGTTTCAGGAATGTTATGGGAGTTCCAAGATGAATTTTGGGACTGTAGAGAGAACAGAGGATTCTCAAGAGAATGTGTTTAGCCCAGGACTGTGACTGCCCCTCAGTCACAGAAAGACCCTTGCAACAGGGATTTGCCTTCTTACTCTGGTAACCTAGCACCCAAGCCTGGTGCCTGGCACACAATACGACTCACCAAATCTTTGTTAGCATGAAAGAATGAAAAAAAAAAAAAGATGAAGAACATTTAGAAGGATATCCCTGACCGAGAGAAAAGTCTGAATAAGGTACAAAGCCATAAACACACGCAGGAAGTTTAAATAAACAAGCTGTTTAGTGTGGTGAGCCACAGGCTGCAGCGCATCCAGAGGCAGAAGGGAAAGTGCGATCAAATATAGTGTGTAGGTGGAAGGTGTGCTAACAATTTTTGACTTGTTTCTATATTCAGTAGAAAGCCTGGGTTAGAAAAATAGTATAACGTAGACATCAAATGTCTACATTCTGAGGCCAAAGAGCATGTTTTGAATTCCCAGTTCTTCCAAGTTGCTTAACCTCATTGTGCCTTGCTTTCTTCATCTATAAAATGGGAGTGAAATAATAATACTGTCTACCTCATAGTTTTGTTTTGCTTGTAATTAAATGAGTTAATATATGTAAAACCTCATAAAACAGTGCTTAGCACATAGTAAGTGCTATATAAATGTTTGATAATATAATTATTCAGTTGGGAACCATCAAAAGTTCTTAGGCAGAGAAGGACACAGTATAGTCTGTATTTTATGTATTTTCGAAAGGAATGTACTATGGTAGAATGAAAGAAGGATTAGAGTGAATAAGGTTATATCTGATCTCAGCTGCACAGATCATCATAATGATCACATACAGTCAACAAGACAGAAGTAGCCAAACTAAAACTACAGATAGACACTGAGGCAGAATCAGTAGGAAGCCAAATTCTAACCAATAAAGCTAAGGGAGTCTCAGAGAGTAATATGTAATTTATATAACAATCATGTCATATATAATTATAAAGTAATATAATATGTATTATTATATATAATATGTAAAATTAGTAGAAGAAATTCTAACAGAATATATTTATGGCCTTGAAGTGAAGGCTCTTCTAATAGCTGAAAAAGTAAAAGATAAAAAGGGAAATACTGATCGACTTGAATATATTAAGATAAACTTTTATAGAATGAAAGATACCAGAACAAAAGTGAAAAAACAAGCCACATACTGGGAAAAGACATTTGTAATGTATAACAGACTGTGTAAGCTCTGTATTGATAAATATCAACTGCAGGCTCAGATTGATGGAATGACCAGATAAAGATACTGCTTGGGTAAATTAAACAGGTTTACGTATTATGGGATACCAGCAAAGTCAGTGTTGGCTTGATACACGAGAAAGAGGTCAGCAACATTATTCAGGACATATAAGCTTCTAAAACCTAAAATCCTCACTAGTGGTGCATAGTTGTGGCTGGTAACATCCCTGCATCTTTCACGTCTGTGATGCTTGCACAGATATTTGCAAATCCTTCAGGAGGTATCAATATGATACCAAGGAAGTTCTGTCATTTCCACTTTATTTGCTGTAGAACATTATCAGATCCATGCTTCAAGAAGTCATCTCATTAAGTTGTTGGGAATCCTGAACCATGGATGAGTATTCCTATATTAATGAATTCTACTCTAGTCACCTTTGTATTCTGTCCCCCAGTCTAACATATTCAAGATACACTCCTACACATGTTCCCCTAGTTTCAGCTACTACCTATTAGCCAGATCCTGCAATTCCTTTGGCATGTGGGCTATTTCTTCTCAGAGCAGAGCTTGTAATTTCCTGCTCGGGCTATGCTGAAACCTGACTTTGCTTTTCAGCCAGAAGGCAATGAAGTGTGTTCGGGGCATATCTTGAGGAAAACAAGCCACATCTTGAAAGGCACCTGTTTCAGATTAGGTCTTGTATGTTCCCCTAGGCAAGTAGGGACTATTTTTCTTTAGCAAGTGGTTCGGGGCTATTTCTGCCAGCCTGCAGGGCTTGAGAAATCTAGGTGCTCAAAATTCTTAAGATTGTCTACCTAAATGTCTCCATTTCAGGTCTCTGCACACCCTCCCCTCCAACCCTTTTCTTGGAATTGCTGCTGTGTAATCAGATCCCGGGCCTGGTTTTCAGCACCGTCTACCCTGCAGTTGTCCTGAGCTGTAACAGAGGCACTCTGTCTTTCAGAGCATGCCCTAAGTTGTCAATTGACTACTCTAAGACAATTGGGTCCCTATTGCCTTCAGAAAGATGGCCAGTTCAACTCTAAAATCTCATCCCGAGGGTCCACTTTTTATACTTCACTTTCATTGTGTTAACCTGGTTTCCTAAAAAATAGAGTCTGAGGCAAAGGCTTAAGTGCTACTGCTTTATTTGGTAGTGTAATTTCCGTGAAGCAAGAATAATGGGAAAGGGAAGTGGGACAGGGACAGATGGAAAGGGAATACAATGCTGGCCAATGCATCAAAAAACACAGCCAGTTGCTCTATCATATGGGATGTCTCCCAACAGGGTATACAGATTTCTATATACCATATCTTAGAGCTGTCCATGAGAGGGAGGGGTAGAGAGAAAATGTAGCTGCTGTCTTCCTCCTGATCAAGATTCACCTCTGTACTATCAGGTTGGATCACCTGGCCCCTTAGGCAGCTATTGGGGATGCCAAATCTTGTGATATAGTGTTTTATCCTGGTTCGAAAGTGGTAAAAAGAGCCAGAAACTCCAGACGGTGGCCTCAGGTGGTGGAACCAAGCAGGCCAGCATGGAGGCAGTCACCACAGTGCTGCTGGAATGCGACGAGTGGTTGAGGGCCCAGCAGGTAGTGAAGACAGGAAACCTAAGGCATTGCATGAAGTGTGTCCAATACACAAGTCCTCCTGAATGCTAATGATGGCAACATGCTAAGGCAGGCAGAACAGCAAGATGGAAGGAGCCTGAATTCCTAATACCTTGAAGCCACAATTACTAGTCCCAGACCACTCACACCCAAATTATTATGTGAGAGAAAAATAAACTTGCATCTTGTTTAAAGTACTGATATTGGAAGTCTTTGTAGGAGTAGCCAAACCTATATTCTAATATACCTTATGACTCAGAATTTTATTTCTTGAAATCAGCATTAGAAATCACACATATGCATAAACATGCATATACAGATGTATATAGAACATACAGCAGATGTTCATTGCTAACATTAAATACTTTTAATCGTAAAGCATTAAAAATGATCTAAATGTATCAATAATGTGTCAACTATAGTTATATCTATAGTATTAAAAACTAGTCAGCATCCTAAAGGAATTAATTTAGTAGATCTCTATGTTTTGACATGAAAATATTTTAAAGACATTTTAATTAAAAAATTGCAAAATGATATAAACAGTATGCTAACATTTATCTGAAAGAAAGTACCACAAAATGATACTACAATATTTGCATTTATACATATATTTGTATATTTATGAGAGGGAAGAAGAGAGAGAGATCAAAAATGAGAGTGGGAATACATATGTTGAGAAGTTCTAGAAGAATACTCAATAAATTGTTAGCAGTGGTTAACAAAGAACAAAGTTTTATCCCTTTCTCACATTCATGAATTCGTGAGAATGCTCCATGCATTATCTTCACGTCGGGGCCCAAGACGATGGAGCAAACTATGTCTAAGACATCGCCAGTCTCAGAGCAGAGGAGGAAAAATGGTGGAGGAACCATACGATGGATCTTAAAGCTTTAGCTCCAAAGTGGCACCCCTCCCTCTCACTCACGTTTCATTTTCCAAAGTTGTTCGCAGTAGGGCTGGGAAGTATAATCCCCCATCAGGGAGGAGCAGGTAATATTTTGAACAATAGTACAATCTACCAGAGTACCTCAAATTTGACATAATACAAACTAAACACATCTTTCTCTCCACCTCTCAATTCTCTCTCTCTCAGTAAATAACAGACACCATTAGTGGAGGCTCCAGAATTTTCATACTAGAAGAGGACTGGTGTGGCAGTAGGTTAGAAGGAAGAGCTAAGATACTAGATTTGAAGCTGCATCTTCTAAGCAAGCACACAGTTTTTATTTAGATTGTATGGTCATTTAAGTTGGCTTGATGGAGCTGACTGAAATTATGAAGTGGCTAAAGTCCCCTCGACTCACCCCCTTGCCCCTTCAACTCAATATCACCATTGCAGTTACCCACACAAGACACAGTGGTATCTTTGAGTCCTCTTCTCCCAATTCCATTCACAGTCTCTAGACCTGCATTGCCTGATATAGCTACAGCTACATGTGGACATTAAGAATTTAAAATGACAGCCAGAAAAAAATAAAATAAAATGACGGCCAGGCGCGGTGCCTCATGCCTGTAATCCTAGCTCTCTGGGAGGCCGAGGCGGGTGGATAGCTCAAGGTCAGGAGTTCGAGACCAGCCTGAGCAAGAGCGAGACCCCGTCTCTACTAAAAAATAGAAAGAAATGATCTGGACAGCTAAAAATATATATAGAAAAAATTAGCCGGGCATGGTGGCGCATGCCTGTCATCCCAGCTACTCGGGAGGCTGAGGCAGAAGGATTGCTTGAGCCCAGGAGTTTGAGGTTGCTGTGAGCTAGGCTGACGCCACAGCACTCACTCTAGCCTGGGCAACAAAGCGAGACTCTGTCTCAAAAAAAAAAAAAAAAAAAGAATTTAAAATATGGCTAGTACAAATTTAGATGTGCTATAAGTGTAAAATACAGAATGGATTTTATAAAAATATAAAATATGTCTTTAATAAATATTTTTACATTGATGACATTTTGAAATGACAATATTTGGGGTATATTGGGTTAAATAAATATATTATTAAAATGAATTCCACTTGTTTCTTTTTACCTTTTTTAGGTGGCTACTAAGCAATTTAAAATTACACATGTGGCTTTCATTTTTGGTTTGCATTATATTTCTGTTGGACAACTCTGCCCTAAGCTGTGTTTTCCTCTTTGTTTCTACCATCCCACCCTTAACTCAGGCCTTCATCTTTCAAAGAGGTTTCTGCACAAGCTTTTTAACTACTTCTTCTGCCTCCAGTTTGGGCTTTTTCCAACCCATTCTTCAAAGTGGCCAGAATGATCTTTTAAACTGCAAATCAAATAGTGCTAACTCAGCCAATTTGATATCATTCCATAGGTTCCCACTGCCTTTAAAATTCTGTAGTGCCATATATAAAGCCCTTCCTAATGACCTAGACCCCTGGTTTTCAACCTGGGGTCCTCCCAGCCCTGGAAATACACCAAGGCTTTCTAAGGGTATGGGCATGTATGGCTTTAAGAGAGTCAATTTCCATATCCTGTGTTTTTATATTTTCCACAGTTATCTAATTGCAAAGGCCCCTGCAGTCAAAGTTCTCTTCTCTCCTTCCTTTTCACCATTGCTCTTATCTCTTAACGAAACAAGGGCACCTTGAATCTTACCATGAGACACTGATGGAACAAGTGAACAATTTATTTAAGGAAGGCACATCGCAGCCTTCCCATTCATTGTAATATATATTGTCAATACAATATCCATAACATGCTATTAATATATATTAATAATTATATAATAATATATTATATTAATAATATAACATATTAATATTAACTTTTAAATATGCAATAAAATACAGAATTTTTGAAAATTTTTTAGGGGCAAAGTAAACAAGACAGTTTGAAGACCACTGTCTAGCTCATATCCCGTGACAACTTACCCTACCACCACCAGCACCACCACTCCCACAATACTCACGCCTTCCTAGCTCCAGCTGTACTCAAGGGTTCAGCCTATCAGCCTTAGTAGCCTCAGAACATTCTCTCCCACTCTCTTCCCCCAGCTAGTCACTTCCTCTAGCTCCTGCTTATTTGATGGCATTATCAGAAAAAAAAGTTACTTTACAGTTTTACTGTGCAGGGACTTCTTTGAATTTTCTGTTATGTGAGCTTTGACTTTCATTGCACTTTATGAAATGACCTTGAAGAAAGATGCCAGTAATTTTTATCTGTTCAACTTTCATTATCATCGTAGCACCCTTTGCCAAGACTACTCTCCTTTCAGTAGTCAAAAAAGTTTTTTGTCCTAAATTTGCATGATTATTTTAAAGTGTTACTGAGTGAGTAGTTTCAAGTAGTGATTACTGAGGCTTTTTTTAAACAAGAGACACCTAAATTTAATCATTAAACTCATATAATAAGTAAATATATATGCATATCTTGTACTGTTAAAATTGACAGCTACTGCTTGTTGATTCCCTCATCATAGTTGTCACATGCTGTCACCAAATTGACTACCAAGGTCACTGTGGAAACAGTCACAGGGTGAAGAGTGGTAAGGAATGTGGGCTCTAGAGCCACAGTACCTGACTCAGCCACCTATTTGTTAGTTGTGTGACCTTAGAAAATTCACTTAACTGCTTTGTGCATCAGTTTATTCATCGGTAAACTGGAGATAACAAGAATCATAATTGTCTCACAGGGTGTTGTAAGAATTAAATTAATAAGACTATTGAAGTACCTAAAATGGTTGTTCTGGTGCAGAATATGCACCAAACAAATAATAAAGAAAAAAGTATCAGAGACGATAAATATCATGTTTGATGCAACCATCATAACTTCAGAATTTCCCTCATTATCCTGAATATTTTCAAGCTAACATAACCAACTTCTGGTTTTTAACCCCTAATCCATGTTCCTTGCATTTTTAAAGTGTAAATAAATATTGACACTAAATTCTCCAAACCCAGAAGTTCTAATACTTTTATCTCCTCAGGGACTCACTGTGGCCTGAAGTGCAGGCACGTGGACTATGGGCCCTGAACGAACGGACTGAGTTCAAATCCATCACCGTCACTTGTGCACTGGGGAACTCTCAGTTACTAACTCTCTGGGCTTCAGTTTACTCATCAGAGAAATAGGAAGTGCTAGACATTTGCCTGCTTGCTCTCAAATCTATTCCCTCCCTACCCCTTCTCTGCTCTGTGTCACAGGGAACTTCATTTCACATTTCCCTTCCCAGTTGGCTTCTAATTTTATTTGGTCAATAAGAGACACTAGTGAGAAATTTGATAGTGAAAGGAAGAGAGAAGCTGGGATGTTTGTCTCTTGCTCCAGAGCGCCTCAGGCAGCAGCTCCAACAGGCTGGTCTCCTCTACGGCTCCAGTCCCACTGGACAGGCCCTCTACAACCAGCTTTGGAGGCCTCGCAGTGGCTCACGCCTATAATCCTAGCACTTTGGGAGGCCGAAGTGGGAGGATCAGTTGAGGCCAGGAGTTCAAGACCAGCCTGAGTAAGACCCTGTCTCTACCCCCCAAAAAAATATATATATATATCAATATATATATAAATTCTATATATTTTTTTATTATTATTCATATATGTATATATTTTTCCCCCAGCTTTGGATGAGCAGCTCCTAGGTTCCCTTTCTTACTCTGACATGATTTCCTGCTGTTATTAATGTCTAGGTTGCCTCACTTTCCCCCTATTTTGCTTTATAGCCCTCCCATTTAACTAATTACCTGCATTAAATTCCTATTTTACTATTTAAAATAACTTATTGCAGGATTTTGCTCCCAGAAAGCTGTAGTAGACATACTTTTCCCTGCTGTTCCCACTAAGAACAACTAAATATCATATCTAGGACATTATCTATTAAGCAAACACAAGAAGACTCTGAAAGGTGGAAGTGGAGTGTGGGACCCAAGAAAAAACATGTCAGCGAGTTTTTTTTTTTTTTTTTTTTTTTTTTTGTCTCGTATATTTCAGATGGGATGCTGGAGAAGCTGGCAACTCAGAAACTCCAATGGGAGCAGGAAGAAGAAAAAAATAAAGTAAGGAAAGCCTTCTCTCTTTAGACAAAGGACCAGGAAAGGGGCAGCCTGGCAAAACAATAAGCTTGTAGACAGGAATCATTCTACTCTAGCCAAACACCACAGAAAACACTGCAACTCCCACTCTCAACCCCTCCAGTAAAGGCTAAGTGGGAAGCCTAGACTTTTCACCCCCACCAGGATGTAACAAGATTCCTCACCCAGCTGCAGAGAGGCCTAGTTATAAATCAGGACATTCATCCTTATTTGAGGGTAATAAGGCATCCTTCCCCCTCCTGGCTGGAGTGGTGTCAGCAGAGGCATAGCAGAGGGTTAGGACTTTCATCACCACCTGATAATAACAAAGCCACCCTCCCAGGTCTCAGTGTGTGGGAGCAGTAATTAGGTATACTCCTGCTCCTCTCAGTTATGGTGGTATCCACAAGAGGCCTGGTGGGGACCTTGACCTCCCATGACCAACCAGCAGTAAGGAAGAGCCCTTGTCCCTACTGGGTGTCAATAGAGGCTAAGTGGGGAATCCAGACTTGCACCCCCACCTGGCAGCAATGAGGTGGCACCCACTTTTCCTGCCAGAGCAGAGGAAGCTGCTAGAACAGGAGATTTAAATAACATCCAGAGTCCCACAGTATAATTCCCCAAATGTCCAAGTTTTATCAAAAAATCATTTGTTATACCAAGAACCAAGAATATCTCAAACTGAATTTTTAAAAAATTAATGGACACCAATATGACATAAATGTTAAAATTCTCAGAGAAGAATTTTACATCAGCCATTGTAAAAATGGTTCAATGAGCAATTATATGCACATTTAAATCAAAAGATAGGAAGTCTCATCAAAGAAATAGAAGATATAAGAAAGAATTGGATGGAAATTTTAGAACTGAAAAATGCAATAAATGAAATTTTAAAACTCATTGGATGGGTTTAACAGTAGAATGGAGAGGAAAGAGGAAAGAACTAATGAACTTGAAGACACAACAAAAGAAATTACCCAATTAGAACATCAGAGAGAAAGTAGACTGAAAAAAAAATGAACAGTCTTTGAGAAATGTAGAACTATAACAGAAGATCTACCATTTGTGTCCTCAAAGTACCAAAAGGAGAGGAGAAAGAGAAAGTGCTAAAAAGTACTTGTACTAATGGCTGAAAATTTTCCAAATTTGGCAAAAGATGCAAACCTACGTATTCAGAAAGCTGATGAACCTGCTTTATCCAAACAGGATAAAACCAAAGAAATCTACACCAAGACACATCATAATCAAACTTCTAAAAACAAAGAAAAAATCTTGAAAGTAGTTAGAGTGAAATGGCAACGAATCAATAGGAGAAAAACAATTTGAATGACAGCAGATTACTCATCAAAAAGTGTGAATGCCGCCTGTAATCCTAGCACTCTGGGAGGCCAAGGAGGGCGGATTGTTTGAGCTCAGGAGTTCGAAACCAGCCTGAGCAAGAGCGAGACACCGTCTCTACTAAAAAAACAGAAAGAAATTATCTGGACAACTAAAAATATATAGAAAAAATTAGTCAGGCATGGTGGCGCATGCCTGTAGTCCCAGCTACTCAGGAGGCTGAGGCAGTAGGATCGCTTGAGCCCAGGAGTTTGAGGTTGCTGTGAGCTAGGCTAACTCCACGGCACTCTAGCCCGGGCAACAGAGTGAGACTCTGTCTCAAAAAAAAAAAAAAAAAAAAAGCATGAATGCCATAAGGAAGTAGCACATTTTCAAGTGCTGGAAAAGAAAAATGACTGCCAACCTGAAATTCTATATCCAGTGAAAATATCCTTCAGGAATAAAGAGGAAATTAGGACATTCTCAGATGAAGAAAAACTAAGAATTGGTCAACAGGAAACATGTGCTAAAATAATGGCTGGAAGAAGTTCTCTGAACAGAAAGATAATGATAAAAGAAGAAATCTTAGACTATAAGGAAGGAAGAAAAAGTAATAAAAAGATAAACAATATTGGAACACACAATATACGTTCCTTCTCTTGAGTTTTCTAAATTATGTTTGACAGTTGAAGCAAAAATCATAACACTGTCTGATGAGATCCTTATATAGAGAGAAGAAATATTTAGGGTAATTATATCATAAATGGAAAAGGTAAAGACAAATAAAGGTAAGGTTTCTACACTTTACTTGAACCGGTAAAACATTAACACAAATAGACCGTGATAAGTTACGCATGTATAATATAATACGTAGAGCAACCACTAAAAAATCTATACAATGAGATACGCTCAAAAATTCTAATTAAATCAAAATGGAACTCTAAAAAATGTTCACATAGCCCACAGAAAAGCAGGGAGGAAACAGATATAAAATAAGAAAGAAAACAAACCAAAAGCAAAAAATAAAAATAACAGACTTAAGACTTGCAGAGTGGGCTAAAAAAAAAAAAAACCAAAACCATGACCTAATTTCATGTTATCTATAAGAAATTCACTTCGAATATAATGATATTGGCAGATTGAAAATAAAAGGATGAAAACCATGTCATGCAATATTTAATCAAAAGAAAGCATAAGTGGCTATATTAATATAAGATAGACTTCAGAGCACAGAAAATTAGCAGGGGTAGAGAGGGAAGAGAGGGACATTACATGATGATAAAATCCACCAGGAAAAAATAATAATTCTAAATGTGTTGGCACAAAACAACAGAGCTATAAAAGATATGATGGAAAAACTGATAGAACTAAAAAGAGAAACAGACAAATCCACAATTACAGTTGGACACTTCAACACCCCTCTCTTAACAACTGGTAAACCAACTGGAGAGAAAATCAGCAAGTTACAGAACTCAACACCATGAAGCAAAAAATTCTAATTGATATTTATAAAACACAGCATTCTTTTCAAGTAGTCACACAACATATATAAAAATAGATTTTATACTGAACCATAAGACAAATATCAACAAATTTTTAAAAATTAAACCCATTCAGAGTGTGTCCTCTGACCAAAATGGACTAGAAATAAACATCAGAAAAATAACAGAAAAATCTCTGAACACTTCGAAACCACACAACACACTGCTAAATAATCCATCAGTCAAAGATGAAGTCTCAAATGAAATAAAATATTTGGTGGCAAATGAAATGAAATATGCATTGAAAGTAAAAATACAACATATCAAAACTGTGGGACCTAGGCAAGCAGTGTTGACACTTAAATTTATAGCATTAAGTGCTTATGTTAGAAAAGAGGAAAAGTCTCAAATCAATAATCCAAATTACCATCTCAAAAAACTAGAAAAAGAAGAGCAAAATAGACCCAAAGCAAGTAGAAGGAAAGAAATAATAAATACAAGAGCCAGGAATCAATGAAATGTAAATAGGACCTGACTGATACATGGACATAGGTAGATTTAAACTTAGTACATATATTTGTTGTGAGGATTAAGTGAATAATATATGCAAAATGCTTACAACAGTGCCTAGCCCAAAGTACATGTTCAATACATGTTAGTTTTTATTATTTGTTTATAAAATATTTGAGTGAGAACAATTAGAGCAAGACACTGTGAAAGCTATTGTTTTTTTAAAAAAACCAAAAATATGAAAGAGCAATTGTTAAGGTGACAAGTTCACTCTTTCAAAAGATTTGCTTGGGGGACTTCGTAAACTCACAGAGAAATCTTTCATTTTTGTTTATCCACTATAGCACATTTGTAATTCTCATCTCAATAACAAACCGTCTTCACAGAATCATGAGTGCCATGCTAAAATCACCAGGTTCCCTGTCAACGTAAGTACCTGGTTCTTTTTTTTCTAGTTCATCACCACATATAAATTTCTTTCAACTCTCTGGGTGTGAAGTCGGAAACAGTGAAGAACAGATAGAACTTGATAGTGAGGCCAGGGATTTTGTGTGTGTGTGTGTGTGTGTGTGTGTGTGTGTGTGTGTGTGTTAATTGCTGTATCCCAAATGCTTAAAACACTACCTGACACTTACTGTTAATAGTCACTTCACAAATACTTGAATGAATGAATGAATGAATGAAAAAATAGATGACAAATGCGGAAGGTAAAGGAAAATGAAGGATCAATAATAAATTTAAATTTTCAAGCCTAAGCACCTGCAAGAATCCTAATGCTTGTAATAGTCAAGGTAAGGACTGTGAAGACATGAGGAGCTTGCTATACAGCTTTCATGTGGATAATTAATGCATGTAAAGCTTCTGTACTCCAAAAATCATTCCCTGCTCAACCCACAGTTTCTTTGTTTTTGTGTGCTGTTGTTGTTTGTTTCTGAGACAGAGTCTCACTCTGTTGCCCAGGCTAGAGTGCCATGCAGTCAGCCTAGCTCACGGCAACCTCAAACTCCTGGGCTTAAGAGATCCTCCTGCCTTAGCCTCCAGAGTAGCTGGGACTAGAGGCGCACACTAGTCCCGGCTAATTTTTTCTATTTTTAGTAAATACGGGGTCTCACCCTTGCTCAGGCTGGTCTGGAACTCCTGAGCTCAAGCGATCCTCTGACCTTGGCCTCCCAGAGTCCTAGGATTACAGGCGTGAGCTACCACACCTGGCCACACAGTCTTGTTTTGTACTGTGTGACCTCACCACCATTTATGGTGGATTGGACCAGGGATGTGCACTTGGCCTAGCTGGACCAATCGGATTCTATCTCCTGGAGAATCTGAAACAGATTCTGCTGGGCATCGCAGAACTGAATGTAAAGGTGGTCAATTTCTGCCAAGGGTCTGGAGAAGCAGAGAAAACTCATCTGGAGATGGAGAAACAAAATGTCTCTGAAAAGGCATAAACTGGAGAGAGAGGATTATTAACTCTTATGTTAATAAGTGTTTTCTGGTCCTGATTCTAATCCCTTCCAGAGGCCCGGCTGCCTTCCTTCTTTTGTTTCTGGATATAATATATTCACCTTCTGGGGGACAATAGCAAGTAACTAAATTTGTTTTCTGATGCTTTGAGCCAAAAATCATCAATTATACAGGAAGATGATTGATTTCTTTTTAAAATTTATTTTATTTTATTCACTCTGTCATCCAGGCCAGAGTGCAGTGGCAAAATCATAGCTCACTGCAGCCTTGAATTTCTGGGCCCAAGCAATCCTCCCACCTAAGCCTCCCACGTACTGGGAATAAGGGACACACAACCATGCCTGGCTAATTTTTTTTTTTTATTATTTCTTTTTGGAGATGAGGTCTCACTATGTTGCTCAGGTTGGTCTTGAACTTCTGGCCTCAAGAGATCCTCCCTCCTTAACCACCCAAGTCACTGGGATTACAGGTGGGAGCCACTGTGCCCAGCTGATTCATTTTTGAACATATTAAATCTGATTTCCTTTCCTTCTTCAGAAATACTGGTACCTCACTTCCTACACTCTTCATTATGATCTTGAATAACTTTCCAAGTTTTTTCCTTCCTATCCTTTGGAAACATCTAATATTACAACATAGGTGTATTTGTTCTACCTTAACCTCCAAAGAGAAAGTATCCTTGTTTCCCAAATCTCTGAGAATCTTATGATGTCCATCCCCTTATAGTGAAGAGTCCTGAAAGAAGGAAGAGCTTTCAAGAGGGGTATAAACACTGTAGACAGAGGGTTTCTCTCTTGTACTCATGTCTACCAGCATGATGTTATTCCCTTGGAATATAAGAAAAAATAGAACAGAAGCCATATGTAGAGAGCAAGGAAATTTGAATTACAGAATATTATACAAGCAGTGAAATGCATGTCATTTTCTCATCACTTCATGGTTTCAACACCTCTTCACAACACCTTGAAAAGAAAGCCTGCAAATTTCAAACCACCTCTTTGCAAATTGATTTCTTTATGTCACCAGGCTCCGCACACTCGCAGCCCACGCTCCTTCAGTTGCTAAGTGCACTGGATTGTCACAGTATGTTCCAGAGGCTCCAGATTTCTCTCAAATGGGAAAGATCAACTTTGGAAGCAAAGTTCTTGTCTTTCAAATATAATATTCTCTAAACACAAAGAAACAGTATCCATTGGATTTCACCCAGTTAAAACCAATTTCCCAAAGCAAGGGAAAACTCATAGCTCTGAAATTCAATAATAATATCTTATAACTTGGAACTCAAAGATGATTTATAGATTAGTTTTATATTATTAGCTTCATTTCATTAGAATGAAAATCATAATATGCCACTAAAAATATTTATTCCTAACATGAGCTGATAACTTCTATTGATGAGATGTATTTTAAGAGGCTTTGAGTTTTCTAAGTCAATACCATAAAGAAAATTTTAGGCAAAAGTTTAACATTGTGATAAAAAGTAAGGGGGAAAAGCTATGGCAAGAAATAAGCAAGAACGTTTAGATTTAATGGGTATATATACACATAAATTTAACTAATATTTGTTAAATGAGAGCACTAAAACAGAGTGGGGACCAATTAGACGTAAATTGCTATCCATAGACCTGAATCGTGTAGAGTCTAGTAGAAGAGATCAGCCATTCATCAATACGAGTTTTTATCAAGTATTTGCCATAAATAAGATGCTTTGCTGGGTACTAAATCTTAATGGTTGTACTGTAGCATTGGATCACTTCAACATATGTCATCAAACTTATAAACTTTTGTTATACTTTAATATTTTATTATATTGCAAGCAATATATCTTTTTTGGAAAAAGGTCAAATCATGCAAAAAGAAAAAGTGAAAGACTCTGCATAACTACTACCACTAGGTGGGGTCACCACTATATTTTAGGGTATCTTTTCACACTTATTAAAATAAGGATTACAAATTCACACAAACACATTTTTAAAAACTAAATATCTTATCATATTATACAGAAAGTAAGTATAGCACAATGCTTGAGAGCATGAGCTTTAAGCAACGCCACCTAGATTCAAATCCCAGCCCTGCCACTACTAGCTATGTTACCTTACATCTCAGTGCCACAAAATTCCAATCTTGAAAAAAATCTGGGATTAAGATGGTAAACTAGACGCAGCTAGTATGTGCCTCCTCAGGGAAAGGAACCCGAATAGTAAGTAGGTACTCATGTTTTGAACAGAGAATGTACAAGAGAGAATGCTAGGGTTCACCAGAGAACTGACAGGATGCACCAAAAGTAAGTAAGGAGAGGGTTCAAGGCAACTTGCCCAGCTGGGGACTGGCTGAGAGCTGGGAGAAGCTCCTGGACCTGGGGAAACAGTAAGAGAGAAACCCCCAGGGTTCCACACTCCAAAACAGGACTTTACAATCTTGGCTATAGGAGAACACCTTGACCACGCAGGCCTCAGGAGTAACATAACAAGTTGCCTAGATGTTTCACAGAGATGTTGCTCCTCATAAAGGGAGCCCACACGGAATCCCACAGGCATCTGAGTTTAGGGCAACTTCAGCTGGGCACCATTCTGAGAGCCTAGATACTGGGGATCTACAGATGTGGCAGCTGCTGTTGCACCTCTGAGAAGGGAGAAAGGGTACTCCCATGCACCCTTGGGAGACTCCCCACCACCCTGCAGTGAGATGCTGTTGAGACTGAGACATAAACATACCGCACTCCCCACAGCTTCTTGTGCACACTGCTTACCTGGAAGGGAAGCAGTCTCTCTAGTCACAGGCCGAAGGCATCATTTTGAGAGTTTAATGTTGGGCTGGGCCCCACCATCGGGCTGAATTCAGGCTAATGTGGCTGCAGCCACCACCTGTCCAAGGAAAGACAGGGAAACTAGGCTCCCCCATGCATAGCTAGGACAGTATCCACCACCCTGAAACGGGCTGCAGTGAAACTGAGACATGAGTGGACTGCACTCCCCATGGCTTCTTGCCCATGCTGACCTGGGCTGGGCGCACAGCCGGAGCCATTCTGAGAATTTAATGCTGGGCTATGCCCTGCCCGTGGGCTGAATTCAAGGCAACATGGCTGTAGCCACCACCCAGTTGGGACGGACAGAGCAGACCGAGCTCTCCTAAGTACACTTGGGACCATTCCCGCTACCCCACTGTGGGCAGCTATGGGACTGGAGACGAGTCTGCCCAACTGATCACAGCTACCAGCAACATGAACATGGACCGTTTGGGACCCGATTGGGTTGCTCCACCACCACTACTGCCATTATCCACATCACACTAGGCTACCCAGGGGCCTGAGAACCTCCCCACATGTCCAACCCATGGCTTCCATCACTAGTTTCTGAGCAAGCCACCTGGTGAGGCCCAAGAATTGGCACTCCAGGACCCACTAACACTGGTGCAAACATAAGCTGCTCTGGGGCCTAAAAATAGTCACACTCGAGAATTTTTTCTCCATTGGGATCCGGCAGGACCAGGAACTGTCCTGGCCACCGCTCCTACCGGGAGGGCCAGCAGACATTTTGTTCTCGGGATAGTTTGGCTTGAGCCAGGGCGTCTGGGCCGCGTGGACTTGTGGGTTCTTGGAGCTACAGGAATGTGGGAGGCCGCCTCTGCCGAGGTCGTGCCGCAGACTACAGGTCCCAGCATGCAGCGCGGCTCCAAGAATGCGCCTCTCCTTCCCAGAATGCGCGTCTTCTTCCGGCACCTGTTTACCCCTCAGGCAGCGGAGCTCGTGCCTGCAGATTTGTGGGGAGAAACTGAGAAATTGGCTTGGGAAGGCGAGTTGCGAGTCGTCAAGGACAGATATAGTGCCCGCTGTTCTTGTGGTTGTGTTTGGGAGAGGCCCGAGAGAGCGGCGTCAACGGGGTTGGGCCTTCCGGCCGGGCTTTGTCTCAAGGCAATTTTGGATCGGACGCTTTGTATCCCAAGCAGGACAAGGGGTGAGGCTGAAGTATCCCGCTAAGTATTCTGTCCCCAGATGGCTGGACATCTATCTGGTCCTGGTGGCTGGGGCAGTGACCTCCTGGACTCACAGTCACAGCTCATGGCCACTCATTGCGACAGGGAGGTGAGGACAGTGATCTCAGGACTTGCTCCAGGATTCACCTTTGCTTCAAGAATCTGGCCTCCATTCCCAGCAAGGAAGGTGGCTAGCCAGAGGCTTCTTCTCTGCCTGCCCCTTCCAGCCTGCTTCACTAAGGCTGGAGACTGTACAGAAGGTCAGACAGGAGAGGAGGGGACTCCAGCCCTTCTCATGACAGCTGTTCACTACCTATTAGGACTTTTACTTCTTCCTGCCACTTTTACTAGACCTCAGGATATGAAGGATGGTCAGGCCAAAGCCGTATTTCTGCAGTCAGGTGCGAAAAGTCCCTATTGTTGCAAGAGAAACTAAACCTGGTTTGGGAGCTCCAGGTTCCTATAACGGCTGCAGCTCCTCCCTCTGAGAGGCCAGACAGGGCCTGTGTGAGTAGAAGTTGTTCAGGTGGCGTGACACTGTGTTATTTTGATTCCACCAGGCCCCAGCCCCTTAGTTTGGGGCCAGGGTACTCCCAGTTGTAGTTCTAGAAAAGGGAGTGCTGACATACTCGCCACTTCTCTGGGATACTTCATGCCCACTCAGCACCCCCTTGGTGCTGACTCTTCTAAAAATTGTTTCTCATTCCTTGGCAGGCTGGCAGCTGCACCATAGCTGAAAGCACTCAGGAAGGCCCTGGGCTCTGCTGCACCTAGGGATCTTGGAGGAGCAAGAAGCAAGTTTTTCTCTGTCTTGGATACTGGGCAGCTGGTTTGCCCAGGTGACACGTATGGGTGGGCAGCAGAGCTGGGACTAGCCCAGGGGCAGACTTTCCATGGGGGCCTTTGCCATGTCACTTACCTAGGCCAACAAGCTCTGGAGAGCCAGCAGCTTGTGTGTGTGTTCTGTATCATCCATGTTTACAACAGGGCCCATGCCCAGAGCTAGATCCCCAGAATCTGGAAGGGGTCAGGAGACAGTGGGTGCTGTGTAGGCAGCAGCCCAGGCCTGCAGGGATGGGTGAGTGACCAGCACTACTGGTGCTTCAGCCAGAGATGGCATAGTGCAGCTCTCTGTCAGCCTGCCCCACCCTTAACTCCATGCCATGGTTTGGATGTGGTTTATTTCTGCCAAAACTCATGTTGAAATTTAATCCCCAATGCGCCGTGTTGGGAGGTGGTGCCTAGTAGGAGGAGTTTGGGTAATGTGGGTGGGTCCCTCATTAATAGATTAAAGCCCTATGGAGAGGGTGAGTGAGTTCCCCCAAAAGGAGGGTGAAGAGTCTGGCTTCCTTGGTTTCTCTCTTTTGCTTCCTCTCTCACCTCTCTGCATACTCCCCGTCCACTGTCTGCCATGAATTGAAGCAGTATGGGGCCCTCACCAGATGCAGCTGCCCAATCTTCAACTTTGCACCATCATCGTGAACCAAATAAACCTCTTTTGTACATTAAAAAAAAAAAAAAGAGCCACAGTTAGCCCACTTATGCCACCACCAGGGCTTGAAGACTGGCTCGGTTGGCATAAAAGTCCCCAGCAAAATTTTGCCACAGCCTCAAAAATACCACTGACTCTGTGTACTGCCAAAGAAATAATAAAAACACCACACTACCGCAGGCACTCAAAACCAAAGCCAAAATATCTTACTCAACCAACAACATACATATATCTTCAGGAAAAAATTCTCCCAATGAAAGCAATTTCAAAAAATTGGAAAATGTGGCTGCTACACTAGCTATGCAGACATGAGCAGAAAGACATAGGAAACATGAAAAAACACGGAAATATGACACCACCAAATGACCACAACAATTGTCCAGCAAGAGATCCCAATCAAAAAGAAATCTTTGAAATGCCAGATAAAGAATTCAAAATACTGATTTTAAAGAAAGTCAGTGAGATGCAAGAGAAATCTGAAAACCAATACAAAGAAATAAGAAAATCAATTCAGGATATGAATGAGAAATTTACCAGGAAATTGATAGCCTTAAAAAAAAAAAAAAAAAAAAAAGCAAAAATTCTGGAACTGAAAAATTCACTGAAGGAAATACAAAATACATTTGAAAGCTTCTAGAATAGACTAGACCAAGCAGAAGAAAGAATCCCTAAACTCGAAGACAGGTCTTTTGAAATAATCCAGTCAGACTACAATAAGAAAAAAAGAATAAAAAGAATGAACCAAATCTTTGAGACATCTGGGACTACATAAAGTGACCGAACTTACAAACTGTCGGTATTCCCAAGGGGAAAGAGAGATCAAAAAGTTTAGAAAACCTATTAAAGGAAATAATTGATGAAAACTTCCCAAGTCTAGTAAGAGAGGTAGACATCAAGATACTGGAGACCCAGCAATCCCCAGGCAAATACATTGCAAAAAGTACTTCACCATGACATATTATATTTAGAATGTCTAAAGTCAAAGTGAAAGAAAGAATTTTAAAATTAGTAAGAGAAAAGCTTCTAGTCGCCCATAAAGGAAACCCCATTATACTAACAGCTAACTTCTTAGCAGAAACCTTACATGCCGGAAGAGAATGGGATGACATTTTCAAAGTGCTGAAAGAAGAAAACTGTCAGCCAAAACTTTTATATCCTTCCAGAATAAGCTTCATAAATGAATGGAAAATAAAGTATTTCCCAGACAAGAAAACACTGAGGGAATTCATCACCACTAGACCAGACCTACAGTAAATGCACCAAAGGGTCTTAAATGTGGAAACAAAAAGTCACCATCATGAAAACACATGAAAATAGAAAATTCACATGTCTTATAAAACAATCACAAAGGAGGAAGAGCGTGGAATCAAATAGCAGCATGACAAAATTTCATCAAACCAAAAAGAGAAAAAGAAAGAAACAAAGAATTGCTAAAACAACTCAAAAACAATATGACAGAAACAAAACTTCACATATCAATATTAACCTTGAATATAAGTGAGTTAAATGTCACACTCAAAAGATATAGATCCACGGAATGGATATTTTAAAATGATCCAATTATAATATATGCTACTTACAAGAAACTCACTTTACACTTAAGGACACACATAGACTGAAAATAAAGGGGGGAAAAAAGATATTCCATACAGACAGAAACAAAAACAAGCAGGATTAGCTATACTTAGATAAACCAGACTTTAAATCAAACCAGTAAAATAGACAAAGAAGGTCATTATATAATAAGAAATGAATCAATACAGCAAGAGAATATAACAATCCTAAATATATATGCACCCAACTTTAGAGCACCTAGATTCACAACTATTACTAGACCTAAAGAAAGAGAAAACAGCAATGCAATAATCTCAGGGACTTTAACACCCCACTCACAGCACTGGACAGATCATTGAGGCAGAAAATCAAGAAAGAAACAATGAGCTTAAATTAGACTTTAGACCAAATGAACTTAACATACGTTTTCAGAATATTCTACCTGACAACTACAGAATATGCATTCTTTTCATCAGCACATGGAACATTCTATAAGATAGGCCACATTTTAGGTCACAAAACAAGTCTTAACAAAAATTTAAAAATTAAAATCTTATCAAGTACCTTCTCAGACTACAGAAGAACAAAGCTAGAATTCAATATGAAGAGGAACTTTGGAAACTATTCAAATACATGGAAATTAAACAACATGCTCCTGAATGATCACTGGGTCAATCATAGAAATTAAGATGGAAATTTAAAATTTTTTTGAAATGGATGAAAGTGAAAACACAACATACCAAATCCTGTGTAATACAGAAAAAGGACTGCTAAGAGGAAATTTTATAGCATTAAATGCCTACATCAAAAAAGTAAAAAGATCACAACTTAGCCACCTAACATTGTACCTCAAGGAACTAGAAATATAAGAACAAACCAAACCCAAAGTTAGCACAATAAAAGAAAACAAAGATCAGAGCAGAACTAAATAAAATAGAGACCCCCCAACGAAATACAAACCATCAACAAGACAAAAAGTTGCTTCGTCGAAAAGATAAACCACATTGATAAACCACTAGCCAGACTAACCAAGAAAATAAGAGAGAAGATACAAATAAACAAAATCAGAAAAGAAAAAGGAGACATTATAACTGATACCAGAGAAATGCAAAAGCCCATCAGAGACTATTATGAGCAACTATACATTCACAAAATAAAAAACCTAGAGGAAATGGATAAATTCCCAGAAACATACAATCTCCCCAAGATTGAACCAGGAAGAAATAGAACTCCTGAACAGATCAATAATGAGTAGCAAGATTGAATCAGTAATAAAAAAAAATCTCAACCAAAGAAAAATCCCAGGGCCAGATGGATTCACTACCAAATTCTACCAAACATACAAAGAAGAACTAATACCAATTCTCCTGAAACTATTCCAAAAAATCAAGGAGGAGGAAATTTTTTGTAACTCATTCTACAAAGCCAGTATCACCCTGATTCCAAAACAAGACAAGGACACCACACAAAAAAAGAAAACTACAGGCCAACCTACCTGATAAACATAGACCGAAAAATTCTCAACAAAATACTAGCAAATCAGCACAGCACACCAAAAAGATAATATACTATGATCAACTAGGTTTTATACCAGGGATGCAAGGATGGTTTGACATATGCAAATCAATAAATGTGATTCATCACACAAACAGAATGAAGGACAAAAACCATATGATCATCTCAATAGATGCATAAAAAACATTTGATAAAACTCAGCATCCCTTCATGATAAAAATCCTCAATGAATTAGGCATAGTAGGAATATACCTCAAAATAATAAAGGCCAGGCCAGGCGCGGTGGCTCCCGCCTGTAATCCTAGCTCTCTGGGAGGCCGAGGCGGGTGGATCGCTCAAGGTCAGAAGTTTGAGACCAGCCTGAGCAAGAGCGAGACCCTGTCTCTACTAAAAAATAGAAAGAAATTGGCCAAACAACTAAAAATAGAAAAAAAATTAGCTGGGCATGGTGGTGCATGCCTGTAGTCCCAGCTACTCAGGAGGCTGAGGCAGGAGGATCGCTTGAGCCCAGGAGTTTGAGGTTGCTGTGAGCTAGGCTGAAGCCACAGCACTCTAGCCCAGGCAACAGAGTGAGACTCTGTCTCAAAAAAAAATAATAATAATAATAATAATAAAGGCCATATATGACAAACACACAGCCAACATAATGCTTAACAGGAAAAAGTTGAAAGCATTCCTTCTAAGAAGAGGAACGAGATGAAAACGCCCACTATCATCACTCTTATTCGACAGAGTACTGGAAGTACTTGCCAGGGTAATCAGGCAAGGAAAAAAAGCATCCGAACTGGAAAAGAGGAAGTCAAATTATCCCTGTTCACTGATGATATGATCTTACATAGAAAACCCTGAAGACTCCACTAAAAAACTCTTAGATTTGATAAATAAATTCAATAAAGTTTTAGGATTAAAAAAATCAATGTAGAGAAATCAGTAGCATTTCTATACACCAGTAATGATCTAGCTGAGAACCAAATCAAGAAGGCAATCCCATTTACAACAGCTACCTGAAAAATTAAATACCTAGGAATATATTTAACCAAGGAGATGGAAGATCTCTGCAAGTAAAACTACAAAACGCTGATGAAAGAAGTTGTAGATGACACAAACAAATGAAAAAACATCCCATACTCATGGATCAGAAGAATGAATATTGAGAAAATGACCATACTGCCCAAAGCAATCTACAGATTCAGTGTAACCCCTGTCCAAATACCAATGTCATTTTTCAAAGAATTATATAAAATAAACCTAAAGTTCATATGGAACAAAAAAAGAGCCCAAATATCCAAGCAATCTTGAGCAAAAAGAACAAAGCTGGAGGCATCACATTGCCTCACTTCAAATTACACTACAAGGCTACAGTAACCAAGACAGCATGGTACTGGCATGAAAATTGACATGGAGATCAATGGAACAGAATAAAGGACCAAGAAATAAAACCACATACTTATAGCCAACTGATCTTTCACAAAGTCAATGAGAACATGTACTGAGGAAAGGATACCCTTTTCAATAAATGATACTGGAAAAATTGGATTGCCATATGCAAAAGAATGAAACTGGACATCTATCTCTTATCATGTACAAAAATCGACTCAAGATGAATTAAAGAATTGAATGTAAGACCTAAAACTATAAAAATACTAGAAGAAAACCCAAGGAAAACTCTTTTGGATATTGGTCTAGGCAAAGAATTCTTGACTAACCTCAAAAGCACAGGCAACAAAACCAAAAATAGAAAAATGGGATTTGATTCAACTACAAAGCTTCTGCACAGCTGGAAGAAATAGAAGAAAATATTTGCAGAATGGAAGAAAATATTTTCAAACTATACATCTGGCAGGGGACTAATATCCAGAATTTACAAGGAACTCAAACCACCCAACAAAAAGATCCAAATAACCCCATAAAAAGTGGTCTAAGGACATAAATAGACGTTTTTCAAAAGAAGGCAAACAAATGACCAATAGGTGTATGAACAAATGTTTGACATCACTGATCATCAGAGAAATGCAAATTAAAACCACAATGAGACATCATTTTATACCAATCAGAATGGCTATTATAATACTAAAAGGACAAAAAATAACAGATGTTGGCAAGGATGTGGTGAAAAGGGAACTCTTACAGACTGTTGGTGGGAATGTAAATTGGTGCAACCTATATGGAAAACAATATGGAAAGAAGTAAAAATACAACACTGTACAATCCAGCAATCCCACTACTAGGTCTACCCAAAGGAAAAGAAATCAATATATTAATATTACAAAGATACATGCACTCATATGTTTATTGCAGCACTACTCACAATAGCAAAGATATGAAATCAACCTAAGTGTCCATCAGTGGAGTACTGGATAAAGCAATGTGGTATATATACACAATGGAATACTATTCAACCACAAAAAGAATGAAATCATGACTTGTAGCAACATGGATGAAACTAGAGACCGTTATCTTAAGTGAAGCAACTCAGACGCAGAAAGACAAATACTACAAGTTATCACTTACAAGTGGGAACTAAATAATGTGCACACATGGAAGCAGAGTGTGGAATGATAGACCATGGAGACTCAGAGGGGGAGGGGAGTTATAGGGCGATTGGATGGTGGGAAGTTGCTTGATGGATACAATGTGCATTGCTCCAATGATGGATGCACTGAAGGCCCTGACTTCACCACAATGCAACATACCAATGTAGCAAATTTGCACTTTTACCTCATGAATATACCCAAATGAAAAAAAATTCCAATGTTTAAAACATCTTTTTGCCTTGACTTGAATATTTCTGGAGAGTAAATGCCCAGGAAAAAAATGCTGCATCAAAAGGGATAAATATTTTAAAGTATATTTCAGATACTTCTGAATTTTCCTTCTAAAATGTACCAATTTATATTCCCATCATCATGTATACCAGTGACCTTTCCCTATGTGTTTTGTGTATGTCTGTATTTGTGTGCCTCTGTGTGCCTCTGTGTGTGTGTGTGTGTGTGTGTGTGTGTGTGTGTTGGGGGGCTGAAAATGCTTTTAAACATATTCTCTTATATTTTCTTATGATACTATTACTGTTTTGTGTTTCATGTTTGGGTGTTTAATAACTTAGATTTTTGGGTATTAAGTATAAATCTAACTTTATTTTTGTCCAGATGTGTAGCCAATTGTTCCATTACCGTTTACTAAGCAATTTATTCATTCCCAACTTATTTGAAATGTCATTGTTATTAGGTTTACATATATAAATAGCTTAGTTTCTACTATTTTTTTCTATCAACACACTGATTTTTCTCTGATGGTACCACATGCTTTAATTACTCCACTGTAGTATATTTGAATATCTGTTAACTTTATGTTCATTTAAAAATTTATTCCTGTTGCAGATTATGGCAGAGATAGTCAGTTGACCACCCAAAATTCATGCTCCTATTTTCAGGTGTAGTATTGTTGCCAGAAAGCAGCTGCCTAGCTGGGGACTATATTTCTCTGTGCCACTTATATCCAGTTAGAGCCACATGACTAGTTCTTGCCAATGGTATGTGAACAAACACAATATATGTCACTTTTGGGTCAAAGTGATGGGGAAGCAGGTATGTCTTCTTCGTAGTCATTGTCCCTATCTAAGGACCTAAGAAGATTCCAGAACTTCAGAATGGAAGATGCCTGGCTTTCAGAATGATCTTATGGAAGTCAGCCTGACCAGGAACTCTTGCATTGACATGTGAGGTTAGGGAGAAATGAACCCTCTATTATGAAGGACAGTCATAAGGTTTGGGGACTTATCTATTACCTTAGCTAATATGCAGATGTTATATTGCCAAATGACATTTTTTTTAAAATCCAGTTAGCATTTTAATTGGGATCAGATTTTATTTATAGAATAGGTTAAGAAGAACTGACATCTTAACAATATTGAGTTTTCGTATCTGAGAAAAATCACATCTTTCCGTTTATTCTGGAAAATAAAGTTTTGCTATTTTCTTTATAGAAATTCTAAAAATTTCTTAAGTTTATTCCTATGTGTTTTATGCTTTTGTCTCATTGTAGCTGTGATCCTTTTTCTGTTACATTTTCTATTTGATTATTGCTTGTATACAGAATATTTGCTTTTGTATTAAGTTTGTCTTCTGTCATCTTACAGAATCTTGTTAGTGCCATTGGCTCATTGGTTTCATTTCTTGCAGCAAATAATGACAGTTTTGCATCTTCCTTCCCTATGTTGACAGTTCTTAGTTCTTTTCTTTTCTATCATTGCATCTGCTAGGATCTTGAAAATAATATTGAAAAATAGCAGTAATAGCTTCCTTTTCCTGTTCTTCTTTTTAAATAAAATCTCTTAAGTAGTTAATCATTACATATAATATTTCATAATGATTTCTAATAAATGCCTTTTATTGAGTTAGGGAAATCTCATTCTATTACTATTTTTATAGAAGATGTGTTTTTTTGTTTTGTTAAATCAAAGTAGAGCTTGAATTTTACTGAAATGCCTTTCCTCTCTCTGTTTAGATAATGTACAATTTTCTTTCTGTAATATAGTATATCATATTAATATACTTTGTAAATATTAAAACATATTTACATTTTATGTAACCTCTTCTTGGTCATGATATATATCCTTAATGTATAGCATTATTCAGTTATTTTTTATTTACTGTCTTTGTGCCTATTTTCATATCAGAGATTGATTAATAGGTATGTGCATGCATGCATGTGTGCACATTTGTCTAATATTCTTATCAGAAATATTCAAGACTGTATAACAAAGTTCAAAAATTCCATGTTCTTCTATGCTCTGTAAAGTCAAATATGATACGTCTTCCATGAATATTTGAAAAACTTATTTTACAATCAACTAAAGGAGTGTCTTGGTGGAGGAAGATCTTATTTTCCACTTCTTTCACAGTTACTGAATTGTTCAAGTTTCTAACTCTTTTTGAACTTTTAAAATCATTTTTAATCTCCTAGAAAAGTACGAATCTCATTTATTTTTCCAAAGCTTTCTTTTTAAGCTTGTACATAATATTCTCCTTTAATTTTTAAAAATTTCTTCCACATCTATACCTTTGTGATCTTTCATATTTTTAATATTGTTTATCTAAATCTTTTCTCTCTTTTGCTAATTGGATAGGCCAAGGTTTGTTTACTTTAATTGGTCATTTCAAAAAAATCAGCTTTTATTCCAAAAGTCCAAAAAAGTGTGGAAATACAGGCAAAATCATGTATTTATTTTTTTCTTTCAAATTAAATTTTTGACACATTGCTTTATATTTAGAGTTGCTTCATCAAAAAAGATGTCTGGAGGTTGAAGAAAAATATATCAGACACATTAGTTAGTGTTTACCCATCTGCATAAGTTTATCCTGTATGCCTAAGTGGGCATTCTGTCTGTTCAACTTTGTGGATTGTTTTATTCTAATCTTCCAAGTGCTTGCTTATTTGTTTGGTCTGTTTTATCTGCCAATTTCTGGGGAAACTGTGTTTTAAAATTTTCCAGGCTGATAATAGTTTCTTCAAATTCTCTTTACCTAACAGTTTTTGTTTTATAGATGTTAATGCTATATTATTGAAATGATATTGTTCCATGATGATAATATCTTTTTAATGAATGTTATTTTATCAGCCTAATTTTTTTCTCTGTTTTGTGGGTACTTTTTGCATTGGGAACAGCATGTTAAAATGTAATCCTAACACTTACCAGTGAATTAGTCCAAGGTAGGCACTAAAAGCCCACCAATATTTGAGTGCCAGGCTTCCTAAAATCATAAGATCAGATTTGGCTCTAGTTGGGGAGACTGTGCCTTATGAGCACAGTTCTTCCATGCGGGCAAACCGAAAGTTCACTTTTTTCCATTATATATCTAGTTCAGTTTATTATTAGTTCATAAATTCTCAACCCATTCAGCAGTTCAACTCCTGTCTGTATGAGTTAAACTCGAAGTGACAGACACAGTGACGCTGCCGTGAGATAATCAAATCCAATCCTTTCAAACCTTGCAGTGGTTGCTATTACCTACTTTTTAATTGAATACATTTGAACTCCAAATGCCAAATCCAAATGTAAATTTTGTGATGAATTTTCTGAACAGTGGATTTTTATTAAACAAGGAAAAAGGCATTTTGATGTTCTCCGTATGCAGTTGTTCACTCAATGTCAAAAATGGTGGAGAGTCAAATATAAACCAGTAGATACTAACAGCTAAGCATAAGATGATGTATCATTTCCTCAACTAGTACCAAAGAAAGTGATAAAATAATTTTTGGCTAAGAGAAATTCAAATAAGTAAAATAATTGAAGCAGAAGTTGTAATGACCTTCCATACCATATATTAGCATCAATAAATTTCGGTTCAAATATTCTAACTGAAATACCCCATGAGTAAAAGAACTTATTGAATTTGTTTAAAAATAATACTAACAATAATGTCACAGCTATTCATAAAAGGAACAACATTACTTATGGACAAGAAAAGAAATTTCAATTTGAATGGTTAATTATTATGTCACTTGCCATGAGTACCTTTCCAAATGAATTTCATCCCTTGAAGAATTCTATTCTTTGACATGGATGTGACTAAATATTCTTCCAACGTGACAACAAGTGGAATCATCCTGTGTAGTGTTGAAGAAGAGGGGAATAAAAATGGATGAAATGCTCTTTTTTGTCAGTGGATGTTTTACAAAGATGTTGATCACAGCATAATCTTGAAAACTGGAAAAGCAAGTTTTGTCATGAAATATCGGTACTGTGTGCTTCAACAAATCAAATTTAAAGAGCAATTCTCAAACTTCTCAACTTGATGCCAGTACATGTTCAGTATACTGGCTCATAATACTAACGCTGAGTATATTTTTTCATTAATGAATGTTTAATGGAGAAAACAATGAAATAAGTTGGATGTGACTGCTGTAGAAGCTCTGTTCTGTAAGTAGAACATAGACTGTTACTGCAAGAAATTTTATAAGCAAATTCTGCACAAAAAAGAATTATTAAGGAGAGCCGAGGGAAACATAATTAAGGAAGAGGTATGTAATTTAGATACTTATTATATATTTCAGATAAACAAAAAAATAATTTTTAGCATAAATATGTCCTATTCAATATTTTTTTAGTTCAATGTACAAATGCATAGGCAATTAGAAATAATTAAAATTTAACTGGGTGCCCTTTATTTTTATTTGCTCAGTCTGGCAACTCTAAGGGAGGGGCAGTTATTTTTTTAATTTCCCAGAACTTAGATAAAAATAGCAGCCTCTTTATGTTTATTGAATGTAATAAATCCATACAGATCTCTCTGTTTCCTGCACTAATTTTGTTTCCTCACAGAAAATTTCTTTTGTTTCTATGATGTGATATCATGCTTTCATGTGTTGGTTTTCCTCGAATGTTTGTCACTTCTTGGTTGTCTATTTACACTTACTGTATCATGCTTAGATTGACCTATTTAGGTGGCTGGAGTGTTTCAACTCATGGGATTCCTGCTTTTCTTGGCAGTTGCTGCAATTCCTGAGTAGGGGAGAGGGATTGTGTGGCCGAGTGGGCTTTTCTGTAGAGGGCATAGGTAGCTTGCTTTCTGGATGCAGATGCTCTCCATCCCTTTCTGTGATCCCCAAACTCCAGGCAGCAGTCTGGTAACCAGTCCGTGGCCTGTTAGGAACTGGGCCACCATGCATCACCGTCTGAGCTCTGCCTCCACTCCCCCACCCCCGCCCCTGTCCGTGGAAAAATTGTCTTCCATGAAACCAGTCCCTGGTGCCAAAAAGGTTGGGGATCGCTTCCAGGGGAAATAATATCCTGGTTTGCCAGCGACAGTCACAGCTTACACTTCTTGTTCTGGCATAATTATTAATAGTACTTTCTTTCACTCAAAAGTGTCCCAGTTTAGACAATAACTTACATTTTCATCTTTTATACAACAGATGGAAGTCGGATATTGTCCCATTTCTCTCTCTCTGGACCTAGCACCCACTTTGGGAGTGTCTGGTCGCAAATATCCCAGTTAATTTAGAGAGCAGAATTCATAGCTTTAACCTGCAGGCAAATGCTACAGGAGGCACTTGGAGAATAAAAGACTGATACAGCTCTGTAATTCATTATCTTACTGGCCGCCTGCCTCTGCCCCTGTTACTTATGATCTTAGGTTTCTTTATCAGGGATCATCAGAACTATTATCTTTCACCTAAATAGGACTGTAGATTTCTTTTTTTTATCCCTGGTACAGTATTGTTATCCATGTCTAGCCCCATCTGCTTTGATATTCAATATTAAATCTATAATCATATCTATAATATTATCTATAATAATAATAATTATAGGTGAGATGTGAAAATATTATGTGTCAGGCACTGCTCAAAGCTTTCGTGTTAATCCTCACAGCAACACTGTGAGGTGGTTACTATTATGCCCATTTTTCAGATATGGAAATGGAGGCATAGAGAGGGTAGGTAACATAGCCAAGGGCTAGAATAGCCAAAGAGAGTAAGCAACTTACAAAGAACCCTGCAATTGGGTCCATATACTTAACTACCACCTAAATCTCTCATGGCAAACAACCCTCTTCCTGGCTTTCTAGAGCTGCTTGGGGTTTAGCATTTCTAATTACTTGTCCTTTCTGCGGGATTTGGGGGAGGAAGGAGAAGTTAACACTTGAGCTCAGTTAACTATCATGAATCAGAAGCTTATCAAGCATTTTTTTCCAAGGTTGAGTGTTTTACCATATTGAATTGAAGAAGGGTTCTGCTCCAACTGATTATTTGTTATTATGTAGTCAGTCTTGACCGTACCCAGCCCTTGCTCATATGCACAAACATTCACACACTAATTCCCACTGCTTTATCAATCTAGAAAGCTGGAAGAAGATCTGTCATAAAAGCAGGAAAGATGCCATGGAAGCTTCTAGAGGCTCCTGCATGCTTCACTGTAGGTACATTATGGACCACTCCAGAGTCATAATAGAGCATCCCTTTACAGTATATAACCCCAAATCATATTATTTTAAATCAGAAAGGAGCAGTAACAATGAAGCCAATCCCATCATCTTGAAAATAGGAAAAGAAATTCCAAAGATATCAAATGATTTACCCATTACCTCACAGCTAATTAGTGTATTTAGTGATAAGGCCAGAATTACCACCTAGTGTTCTAACTAACCCAGTGTTGAATTCAGTCTGTCTCGCTGCCTCTCTATTTGGTTGCTTTGGGAACCAAACCGAAAAAAGAAAATCACCAAAATTATGTTATTGTATATTTAAAAAGGATTGTTTTATGTAGGTTTGAGCTAAATATTCTCAACCCATACTTTCTTAAAAATTGCTATCTAAAATTTAAAGGAAATCTTTAAAAATTGATTACCTTATCTGTCGTGGCTTTCTACATTATTTCTCAGAATTTTCTGTGATATACATGCTGGTACAGCAGACCACACTTTTTACCCCACATATCATTGACTCTTATCTGTTCTAAGGTATTAATATTTTCATCTCAGCTGACTCACTTGCCAAGAGCAATAGGTTTTTAGGCCACTGCCTGGGGTAATCCCCATCACCTCTCTGCTGGATAAAACAAAGAATATTATTCTACTGCAAAGCTAATGAATTTTGAAAAGTGAATGCTTTTCATTTTCTTTTTCTGGTTTTTCATGACAGCAATTGGCTTTCCAGGTCATGGATACATTCTAAAAATTGCAGTTTCAAAAGGTTAAAAAAAATGGGAATAAAAACAGCCTTCTTATCCAGGACCAAAAGGAGATGTGAACAAAGAAGAAGGAAAAACATTTAAATAAGCTAATAAGTTTTAATCACTTGTTATAAGGAAGAGATAGCTATTGATCCTAAATACTTTCTATTTAGAAGCATATTAGAAATTAAATTCTAAAAAGTTTGTTGCTCAGAGCTCTAAGTTCAAGATAAAAGTAATAATTCTTTTTGATTAATACCTATACCTCTCTTTAACTGTCTCCAGCTAAGAAAGTATCAAAGCTAAAAAATCCACTACTACTATCTCCAGCTCTAACAGGCCTCCAGGACACCAGGTTCCCCCTGATTCTCTCAGCAGATGCCCTTCCTTGGAATGGAAATGGACAGCCCCCCATGACACACCATTCTTAATCACCTGGCCAGCCATTTGCCTCTTGCTACTGAAGTCTCTAGTTCTTCCTCTTCAAGGGCACCAGAGTATCATCCAAACAATACTCCTGTTAATCCTAGCTAAACCACCTTTTCCCTGTATTATTTTCTTAACAACTCTTTTTGCTTTAAAAAGTCTCCTCATTTGTTTACACATTTGTTGTCTGTCAGCTCTTGATAGAGAAGATGGTGTTTAATCTGTTCTACTCAACATGCAACTCCAGTTTCTAGGACAATGCCTGACACCTAGGAGGTGCTTGAAAATATTTGTTGGATGAATAATTCTGTTTGGCCCCCTTGAAGTTTCAAAGCCTCTGGGGCTCTGGAATATCAACCTCTTCCACATCAGCTATCAACTCTCACACCTTGCCCACATCATCATCACCTGGAAATGTCCCCCCACTAAAATTTTAAACCCCATAGACATTTGCTCCGGTTGTTATCTCCTTTTTCTCTTTCTCTGGTGCATTTTCTACTACCTTATTCCCAACAGTTTAGGACTCTCCAATAGAAACAGAAATGCTCCACCAATTCTATCTAGTGATTTACCTCTTACTTCTTCTCTCTGTAGCTAAGCTTGGCCATTAGCTTGATTTCACCGTTTGGAATTCTCTCTTGACCCATGCATTCTGGCTTTTGTTCCTAACACTCTACCAAAACTGCCTTTGCCAAAGTCACTGCCCCATAATCCCATTAGATTGTTAAAAAAAAAAAATTAAATCTAATACCAAGTACTGGGAACATCTGGAAAAACAGGAACTTTTATACAGCTCAAGTCAAAATTGGCACAACCACTTTGGAGAGCAATTAGTGAAATCAGGTAAAGTTGAAAATATGAATTTCCAACAACATATTCTGTTAGAGAAATTGACCCACATGAGCATAAGAAGACATATCTATGAATGTTTATCATAGCATTGTTTGTAATAGCATAAATTTGGATATCACCTATAAATTCACTGTGTAGAGGCTTGTACTTGTCCTTAAAATTCGCCTTCTACTTCTTGATCAGTAATAGAACAACGAAATTTTTGGCACGTGGTCACTTAGAATTCCTTTTCCCACTCTCCTTTATAGCTATGATCATGTGATTAAGTTTTAGCCAATAGATGTGAGCAAAATGGGGAAATGAAACTTCTTTCCTTTTTCCCTGGCACTGTAGTAATGCAGATGTGTTCACTAGAGGTGGAATAGCCACCTTGAATTTTGAGATGTCTTTGTACATAAAGGCCCATGCATAGTGTAGTAACAAGATGGAGGGGGCTTAGGTCCCTGAAGCTGGAACACTCCATATCATCCCTGGAAAACTATCTTTGGACATATACACAAGAGAGAGAGAAAATTTTCTTATTTTTTTTATGACCCTGTTATTTTGGTTTTTGTTGGTCACCTTTAGCCAAACTCAATCTTAACATTCAAAACAATGTTTTCATAAAGAGGACTCCAGAACAAGAGACAAACACAAGAGACCTATCAACATGGTTAAATCTCAGAAACATAATATTGCAGAGTAATATGTACAAAATTATACCATTTATTTATTATTTTTATTTTTTTTAAGAGATAAGGTCTCACTCTGTCACCCAGGCTGGAGTGCTATGGCATGATCACAACTCACCGCAACCTCAAACTCCTGGGTTCAAGCAATCCTCTCTCCTCAGCCTCCCAAGTAGTTAAGACTACAGGTGCCACAACGGCTAATTTTTTTATTCTTTGTATAAATGGGGTCTTGCCATGTTGCCCAGGCTGGTCTCAAATTCCTAGCCTCAAGCAATCCTCCTGCCTCTATTTCCCAAAGCACTGGGCTTATAGGCATGAGACATTACACCCGGCCTATACCATGTATTTGAAATTTAAAATGCAAAATAATATGTTGTTTATGGATTTATACATATTTACATAAAAATATAAAAACGTATGAACATTATAACTTCAAGATAATGGTATCCTTAGAGCAAGACTTTTTCTGACTCTATAATGATTAACCAGCTGCATTACTGATTATCTTATCATCCGGGACAGTCAAAGCTAAACCAGTGAAGAGCCACTCAGTTTGTCTGTCAGTGTCAGGAGCTTTCAAAGCTGATCTGCCCACCCCTCCAATCCCTCTTATAAACCACTGCCACTGAAATAAATCCCTGTTCTGCAGTATCTGAGTCACTCCTGAATGACAAGAGGTGAGATAAGCTGTTTCTGGGACATGACTCTGTGAAAATTAAGCTAAGGAGAATATCCTGCCAAGCTTCAATAGGAGGAGAAAGCAGAAGAAGTAGCCCTGGTTAAGTGGCCACTGTGGATTAACCACAATTTATTCAGAGTCCTCCATTCACCAACTCTTTCCTTAGTATATTCTGAGTCGAGGTTAGGAGTATTGACCCTGTAAATTAATGTCAATGAAACAAGAGCTAGCTACATTATTTTTTGTATGTGGAGGAAATCTGAGCTTGAGATGAAAGAGACACAACCCAACCAGTTAGCCAGTTTCAAGTTTCTAATCATGGTGAAAGTAACAATCCTCATTTGTCGAACTCCTACCTAATGTGCTGGACATGTTCCATATATTCACTTATTTAAAATAATTTTCACAACAACCCTATATGATAAATTTTAAAACTGAGGATTAGCTAGTGATCACATAGGTATAAAGGGGTTGAACCTGGATTCTATTTAAAGAGCTATCTGAATCCAAAGTCTATATTCTTCAATATTGTACTAGACCAATGACCACTTCTAACAATATCGACTTTCATGGGCTAGTCCCACGTACAAGTAAACTAAATGGTTGATTACATTGTTCAATTAAAGGCCATTGAAGGGTTTACCTGTCCCCAAACATCTTCCCCACATTCTGTAATACTGCTAACATGCATATCACTTTTTGAGTTAAGTCATTTTCTCCATAGTATCAGTAAACTTTGTCCCCATGAGAGAGAATACATTAATTTGTAGATTACTTTAACAAATTAAATCACCATTTAATAATAAGCTATTAAAACTAGAGTCCCAAAATAATGAGATACTGGTCACATATACTTTAGGGTTAACATAAAAGTCTTTTGAGAGTCAAGTCCTCTTAAGAGGAAAAGCTGTAACAGAGGAAAGCTGGACAGTGAAGTAATACCATAACAGGGCTGCATGCCCAGTGGATTTGGTCAGCTCAGCCTAAAATGGAACGTTCAAGTATGAGGAGGCTTTGAAGATGTAAATCCCAAACCCCCTCATCATCACACCCACCAAATACACTCTTTACGAAAAAGGAAGCTTAGCCCCAGAGAGAATCCTCCATTTGTCCACAGTCACATAAGGAGACTTTAACTGTGCTAAGACTAAATCATAAGCCTTTTAAATCCAAGGTCACTTCTCTGTTAAAAGTTAGGGAGAAAAAAATGTCAAAAAGCATAAGATAATGATAACAGCAAGAAAGAAAAATTTGGCTCAATTCATAATTTTAATCAACACAAGCCCACACATCCCCCAACTGTCTTTATCTGGTTTGGGATGGCAGGAAGGGAAAAGACAGGGGAAGTATGGATCCGGCTGGGTGGGCAGGGTGCCAGGAGCATTCTGCCTCTGCTCTGGAAGAAGTCTGTGCAAATCACTGAGAGAGCTAGAGTCTGATTTCGGCTTCCTCCTTTATTCGAGCCCACGGCTGATCTGAGGAGGAAAGGCGCAGCTTTGATAATGGGAGGAGAGACTGCCAAATAGACCCAGAGGATTTATCTTATCTAATTTCCAGCCTAGTCTACCCCTCACGCCCTGAAATCCTGACAAAAAAGAATCCAAAGGTCTGGTAACAAGGAGTCCACCACCTCCCCGAAAAGATCTCATCTTTGAGCCAAAAGCAAGCTTGCTGTGGTCCTCACCAGCCAGTCCTAGTAACACCATCTGGAGCCACTGCAAATAGGTCATTCTCTCTTCTACAGAATAATCTTTCACATACCTGATGAGTGTAATAATAACAGCAAACACTTACATATAGTGCTGACCATGTGCCAGACGCTATTTAAATTGCTTTACTTAAGTGAATTCATTTAACTCTCACAACAACTTTAAAGAAAATACTATTATCATTGGTCCCATTTTACAGATGAGAAATTGAGGCATAGAGAGGTTAATAAACTTGCCCTGCTCTCACAGTAAGTGGATATTCAAGCTAGGAGTTGAGTCTATTCACTCAATTGCTGTGTTACACCAACTTTTCTTCCCTATTTCTCACTCGCCCTTCAGCCGCTCCTTATATGACATGACTCTCCATCCTTTCACCCTTTCCTCTGACTCACACTCCATTTGGCCAATGCTGCTTTTAAGCAGAGTCACTGCAGCAGATTGAGTTCGCTGAAAAACAGGCACTGAGATGGAGTTTATAGCAACAAGATGTTTATTAAGGAGCACCCTCGCTGTCAACATCCTGGGCAGGGGAGGGGTCAAAGCAAACCCAAGACATTGTCACAATTTTTACAGGCCTATTGAAGTATATGTTGTAAAATATTAATACATTGAAAATGTAAAATATTTTTAATTGACTGGATATATAAATAAGATCAGCTGAAATTTTGCCTCTATTAATCATATTTCCTATTTTTGTCCCAAATTTCATCAAAGCAAAGTTACCGAGCACCCATTATTAAAATGGGGCATAATGGTATTTATGATGATGATGATGGAAACCATTTTACTGATTCAGGCTAATTAAATTTTTAAAAAATTGAAGGTATATTAACCTTCTCAGAGACATGATTTATCTTTGAAAATAAAAGGTACGTTGTTCTTACAAGTGTTACGAAAACGTCTGCAGGTACCCTGATAAAGATTATTAGGTCCCTTATTTGCGTGCAAGTGCTGTTTGTTTGTTTGTTTGTTAGTTTAATAATGATACTGCTGGTTGATCAACCAAGTTGTTTTAAGAGCTCCACAGCATATTAGCAAGTCTGTAAAGTAATAGATAATTAGTCCCTAGGGAAAAAAAAGGAGAATGTCACAGCCCCCGCAAATCTGTTACTTGTCAGATGCCTATTAAAGTGGCTGCTCCAAATGCTGTTAAAATGAAACCTTGAATTCTTACCTTATGTATTTCACAGTCTATTTATCAACTGTTCACATTCTAATGCTCCATAGACTTGTGTTCTTGTGTTTATTACATTATCAGTTTCAGTAATCACAATTTATGACTTAGCTAACAGAGTTTCTACAGCATAAATATTGAAAATCATACACATGTACAAAGGAAAATTGATGGGAATATTCTTTTAATAATAAATAACTATGAAGTACAGAAATTAGGGAAACTTTCAAAGGGAAATTAAAAGCAGGTAAGTTAAAATAACAGGAAGTAGAATATGATGAGGAAGAATCGTTCGCCTGCTAAATTAATATACTCTCATTCAATGCGGATTCCAATACAGTATTGTTACTCCACATTGTTAAGTTCACTGGGAAGATATTTTAACTGGCACCGCCTATTTTCAAGTTAAATTATTTCTACAAAGGAAGCCAGTCAGATTCCTCAGATGCCAGACTCTTAGACTTTTTAGCAGGCCATAGCATCTCTGTCTTCTACCCAGCAAAATTCAAGTTACCAGCTAGGACACCAGACCTAACTTCTTGCTCTTTGAAGCAGTCTAACCCTGTCTCTTTCACTAAACTGACTCGATTAATTTTGCATAAATGCTCTCCATGGCAACAGCTCCTTGTTAGTCACACTGAGAAAAGAGCAAAATAACTTGGCTGCTGGGTATATCAATTAGAATTATCAGTGGATTTTTTTTTTTACACTCCCTTCAACTAATGAGTTTGATGAAAATCAGGGGCGAATTAAATGCTTATCAAATAAGCTATTCTATATGGGCAGTTTTCCCATGAATGAACCCAAGATTTCCTATAAGAATTACATAATATGTGTTGCTCGCTTTGCCAAGTCTTTATCCTGCTGATGATGTAAAGCTGATCTGTAAGAGAGAAACATTGAGAGAAGGGTCAGCAGGAGGCCCTGAACCAACTTTATAGCTGCAAAGGGAAATTGACTAATCTTAGAAATTTGTTTTTCCTTCCTTGTCCTAGGCTTGATCCAACTGGAGGAAATTGACTAGCATTTCATTATTTTCCTTTACAATAAGCCGGGAGCAAGCTGCAGAGGAAACTAGTGGGGTTGGAGCAGAAAGGAAACGCCTAGCACCTTCGTCAGTTTCCTGTCACATCCGACTGATAGCAGAAAGAAGAGGATGTGATGTTATGGTGCTGGGGCTTGATTCTGAGATGCCGCTGATAAAGGCCTCCACCTTCCATTCAGCGGCTAGTGATTCACAGTTTTCTACTGATCTAATCTAGGTTCAGACTTCAGAGCATGCCTTTTAAGAATCCCTTAACTACCCAGACCTTTAAAATGCTTATGCTGTGCAAGACAGAGAGAGCCAAGAGTTAAAATATATTCTTTATAAACAGCCCGCAGAAATACACAAGATCTGTTTCCAGGGAAATGAGCTCCTTCAGACTTTGATCAGCTCACCACCAACATTTCCATGGGGGAAAATGTCTTCTGATTTAGTCAGGGGGTAGGAGTGCGTTGGAGACATTTTGTTAGAATCTGTTTCCTGAATATTCCTAATAGAGCTTGTGACAGCTCTACTCAAAGATTGTAATGACTTCCCCTTGATTACAGTATAAAATTCTGGTTTCCTTACAATGAATTGGAGAGACTTGCACAATATAGTCCCTAACTATTAATACCATTCCAGATTTGTCTCAAACCACCCCACTATAATTATTCTTTTAAAAAAAAAAAGGAGAGTCTACACATGGTGTTTTAAGCTTTCAGAGCTTGGGCTTAGCCAAGCTATCATCCTAAATGTTCTCAACATTCCTATTTTCCTCTCCAAGTCTTGTCCATAATTCTAGTTCAAGTTCCTGCTTCTCCATCACATCTTCCCTGAGTATTCCGGGTACAAAGAAATTGTACAAACCTTGAAGTATTTATGTCTCTACTTCTCACTTGGCTTTTTTTTCCCAAAGCAAACCCAAAGAGCCAACCCAGAGGATGTTTTCTTTTTTATTTCAGAATATTACGGGGGTACAAATGTTTTGGTTACATGGATTGCTTTTATACTGCTTGAGTCACAGTTTATAAGTGTGTCCATCACCCAGATAGTGTACAATGTACCCATTAGGTTTGGCTTTACCCATCCCTTCTTCCCCCCTCCCACTTACTTGATTTCCATTGAGTTTTACTTCCATTTATACACATGACTGCTGATCGATTTATTCCAATTTAATAGTGAGTACATGTTTCTCCATTCTTGCAACACTTCACTAAGGAGAATGGTCTCCAGTTCCATCCACCTTGTTTCAAAATGAATTAACTCATTTTTTATGGCTGAGTAGTACTCCATGGTATACATATACCACATTTTATTAATCTACTTATGTATTGATGAGTACTTGGGTTGATTCTACATCTTTACAATTAGGAATTGTGCTGCAATAAACATTCTAGTGCAAGTGTCTTTTTGATAAAATGAACTTTTTTTTCCTTTGGGTAAATATCCAGTAGTGGGATTGCTGGATCAAATGGTAGGTCTACTTTTCATTCTTTGAGGAATCTCCATACTATTTTCCATAGAGGTTGCACTAATTTGCAGTCCCACCAACAGTGTGTAAGTGCTCCTTTCTCTCTGCATCCATGCCAGCATTTGTCGTTTTGGGACTTTTTGATAAAAGACATTTTCACTGGGGTTAGGTGATATCTCATTGTGGTTTTGATTTGCATTTCCCTGATGATTAATGATGTTGAGCATTTTTTCATATGTTTATTGGCCATTAGTTTATCTTCTTTTGAAAAGCTTTTGTTTATGTCTTTTGCGTACTTTTTAATAGAGTTATTTGATTTTTTTGTTGCTGATTTGTTTGAGTTGTTTGTAGATCTGGTTATTAGCCCTTTATCGGATGTATAGCATGCAAATATTTTCTCCCATTCTGTAGTTTGTCTATTTGCTCTGTTGATTGTTTCCTCGGCTGTCAGAAGCTTTTTAATTCAATCAAGTCCCATTTATTTATTTTTTTGTTGCTGTGATTGCCTTGGGGTCTTCTTCATAAATTCTTTGCCTATGCCAATATCTAGAAGAGTTTTTCCAACATTTTCTTCTAGAATTCTTATGGTTTCAAGTTTTAGATTTGTCTGTTATCCATCTTGAATTAATTTTGGTGAGTAGCGAGAGATATGGATCCTGTTTCAATCTTCTACATGTGATTATCCAATTTCCCCAGCACAATTTATTGAATAGGGATTCTTTTCGCCTGTGTATATTGCTGTCTACTTTGTCAAAGATCAGATAGCAATACGTGGATGGTTTAAGATCTGGGTTCTCTGTTCTGTTCCATTAGTCTATGTCTCTATTTTTTTGCCAGTATCATGCTGTTTTGGTTACTATACCCTTGTAATATAGTTTAAAGTATGGTAAAGTGATGCCTCCAGATTTGTTCATTTTGCTTAAGGTTGCTACAGCTATTCTTTTCTGATTCCAAACAAAGGATAAAATTATTTTTTCTAGAACTCAATAAAACGCCGTTGGTACTTTGATGGGGACTGCATTGAATCTGTAAATCACTTTCGGTAGTATGGATGTTTTAACAATGTTGATTCTGCTGATCCATGAGTATGATATGTTTTTCCATTTGTTTACATCCTCTTCAATTTCCTTCCTCAGTGATTTGTAGTTCACTTTCTAGAGGTCTTTCACCTCCTTGGTTAAATATATTCCTAGGTATTTTATTCTCTTTGAAGCTATTATGAAAGTTATTGAGACTTTGATTTGGTTCTCAGCTTGATGGTTGCTGCTGTATAGGAATGCTACTGATTCGTGCACATTGGTTTTGTAACCTGACACTTTGCTGAATTTATCAATTCCAGGAGTCTTTTGGTGGAATCTTTGGGATTTTCTAAATATAAGATCATATCATCAGCAAACAGCAATAGTTTGACCTCTTCTTTTCCCATCTGGATACTCTTAATTTCCTTCTCTTGCCTGATTTCTCTGGCTAGGACTTCCATCAATATGTTGAATAGAAGTGGTGACAGTGGGCCTCTTTGTCTTGTTCCAGTACTGAGTGGGAATGTCTGGTCTTGACAAATTCCTTCAGTGTTTGCTTATCTGAAAAAGTCTTTATTTCTCCTTCATAAAAGAAACTTAGGCCGGGCGCGGTGGCTCACGCCTGTAATCCCAGCACTCTGGGAGGCCGAGGCGGGCAGATTGTTTGAGCTCAGGAGTTGGAAACCAGCCTGAGCAAGAGCAGGACCCCATCTCTACTAAAATTAGAAAGAAATTAATTGGACAACTAAAAACATAGAGAAAAAATTAGCCGGGCATGGTGGCACATGCCTGTAGTCTCAGCTACTTGGGAGGCTGAGGCAGGAGGATCCCTTGAGCCCAGGAGTTTGAGGTTGCTGTGAGCTAGGATGACGCCACGGCACTCTAGCCCGGGCAACACAGTGAGACCCTGTCTCAAAAAAAAAAAAAAAAAAAAAAAAAAAAAAAAAAGTAGTTTTGCAGGATACAAAATTCCAGGCTGGCCAGTATTCTATTTAAGAAGACTGAAGACCCAACCCCTTCTGGCTTGTAAGGTCTCCAGTGAGAAATCTGTGGTTAGTCCAGTGGGTTTTCCTTTGTAAGTTACCTAATGTTTTTACCTTACAGCTGTCAGGAGTTCCTCCTTCATGTTAACTTTGGCTAGTCTGATGACCTGTGTCATGGTGATTGCCTCTTTGCCATGAATCTCCTAGGTGTTCATTGAGCTTCTTGTATCTGGATATCTAAATTTCTAGCAAGACCAGGGATGTTTTCCTCAGTTATGCCTTCAAATAGGTTTTCTAACCCTTGTGTGTTTTCTTCTTTGCCCTCAGAGATGCCTGTAATGTTTGGCTTCTTTATATGATCCCATATTTCTTGAAGACTTTGTTCATTCCTCTTAATTCTCTGTTCTTTATCTTTGACTGACTTACTTAATTCAAAGGTGTTGTCTTCAAGCTCTTAGTTTCTTTCTAGTCTATTCTTAAGACTTTGTACTGTGTTTTGTATTTCCTTGAATGAATTTTTCATTTCCAAAAGTTCTGTTTGATTTTTTTTAATAATTTTATTTCTTTAGCGAATTTTTCATTCCTTTCCTGAATTTTTTTGTGGTTCCTTTGTGTTGGTTTTCCATTTTCTCTTGTATTTCATTGAGCTTACTTATAATCCATATTTGGAATTCTTTATCTGTCATTTCAATATTCTGATTTTGGTTGGTATCCATGCTAGAGAGCTGGTGTTCCCTTTTGGAGGTGTCCTTTCACTCAGATTCTTCATACTTTTGGAGTTCTTTTGCTGAATTCCTTCTCATCTGGAGCAGCTATTGGTTTTTACTGTTGGATTTTCTTTTGTTTAGATAATGGCATGTCCAGTTTAATCTCTGAGACAGTAGGTGGTGCTTATGGGTGAGAATTAACCACACCCTGTATGACTGAGTCAGTAAATGCTGTAAAGGACATGCAAATTGGCCTCTCTGTCAGTAGGTGGCACTTGCCAGAAGGAACAAGCTGCAATGTTATTTTCTGGGTCCTGTGACCAGCTCTAGCCCCTCAGGAGAAGCACCCAAATGCCCCAGGTGGTAGGTGGGGCCCTGGGACTTTCAGGTGAGTCTTTAATCTCTGCCACAGCAGAGGCAGATGGGAGAGTGGGACTGGTCAGGGCTGGGTTGGGTGAGCCTGCCCTCAGGCTAGCAAGGTATCTGTTTCAGCAGGGGTCAAAGGTCTGGTCCCAGCTTCTGGGCAAAGCTGCCAGGGAGGGGCTGAAGTGGCCCCACATATCCAGAAAGTCTGCTGGTAGGGGAGGGGCCATATGAGGTTCACAATCTGGAAGTCTGGAGTGGGCCTTACTCCTCCCCAACCTCCATTGCTTCCTGGTTTTCTTCTAGCATCTGCTGACAGGCAGGAGCTCAAGCTAGCCAAGCTCCCCAACAACTGCCATACAGATCAGGGGGTTCACTTCCCAGGATCCCAACCTGAACTGAGAGTGCAACCCTCCTATGGGGGAAGGGGTGACCCCTGAGGATGCTGCAGCTAAGACCGACACTGCACTCTCCCCCTTGATCTGCCATGTGGACTCCCTCACCTCCCAAGACTAATTCACAAATCTCCCCTCCATGTCCATAAGCAACACGATTGAGACCTGGAGGAATGAGATCCAGCCTATGGGCCCATCCCTGGGTCCCAGAAGATCAACCCCTGACCATGCCAGGGAGAAGCACTCTGGTCCTGAGTTGCCCATGGGGTGCCCAAGGAGGTTCAATGTCCCTCTGCCTCAGGGCATGCCCCACTCTGAAGGAGTTGCCAGGCAAGCAGCACCAAGGAGGGCCAGTGGGGCAGGGAGCTCACGGTCCCAGCACCCCTCAGTCTGCTGCAGGACCCCAGGAGGAAAGATCTAAGCTGCACTCTCTGTGGAAGCCTTGGTGTGTGGTGGTTCAGTTGTCTCTCAGCAGCTGTGGGTGAGGGAGGGGAAGGGGAGGAAAAACTGTGAATGGAGTAAAGCTAGCACTCTGGTTGTGTCTGTCCCTCTCTCCAGGAGGCAGCCCACCCAGAATGTCCAGGCACTGGAGTCATGTAGATCACCCAGGACCCACTGGACCACTGTGGCTCCTGCAGTCTGGGCCAGAGTTGAGAAATGTCTCTGTGGGAACAAGCAAGATGAAACCTGACAAGTTGAAGTCCCCTGGGGAGGACAAAGGTGCACGGTGGGTAGAAGCAATATGGCTCCTGCCATCCCAACTTAGGTCTGTGGAGACAGGAGGTGCCCCAGGGGACTGGGAGTCTAGAGCCCTGTCCACAGGAAGCCCCCAGCTCATTGGCCGCGGTAGCCTCTGAGCTCATGTGGGCAGAATATCCCTCCAGCAGCTCAGGAAGCTGTTGACTGTCAGAGATGCAAAGCAGGGAGAAACAAACTGGTCCACCTACCCTGCTCACTGGACTCCAAGCCTCTCAGAGGTTGAACTCTGTTAATACCTTGCTCCTTCCTGTTCTGCTCCCAAACTTCTTCCCATGGAGTCTCCCGAAGGTTCTGGCACCCTTCCCTGAGACACACACTCAATCTATGTTTGTCTGTTTGTTCAATTTTTCTCTTTCATCTGAAACTTCTCCTTACTGAGATGCTCTGGCAGCTGGTGTCTCTGGTCAGCCATCTTGCCTCCACCATATTCCCCCTCACTTGGCTGTGAATGACTTTACTGATGAGCACACCTTGTGCTTTTTGTTATACAGTACTGGTTCTTAATTCTTACATTCCCATTACTGATTCTTAGTTCTTGCATTCCTGTTTAAGTTTGTATGTTTTTGTAATAATTTCAGGAGGAAGATTATATAGTCTTCCTCTTTATATGCCTCACACCATCTAGAATACACCTTCAATTAAATACATATTTATTAATTTATTAATAGATTAGTTTATTTTAAGTGCATGGTATTAAACAGGAACAAACACAACCATGTATAAACTTAAGTAGAATACAATAATCTAGCACTACAATAAGATAATCATTAGCTTGGAAGCTTTAAATACATTAGGTTCTTACAGACTCTCAGATTTATAATTTTATAGAAAGTACCTTGACTATTTTAACCAACCAATCAACCAACCTGTCAAACAAACAAAAGCAAACAAAAAACTTTTCTGAGTTTGGCTGACAATGATGCAGGTTCATGGTATGTGACAAATATACCCGTCTAGTGCAGTATGTTGATGGTGGAGGAAGCTGGACCTGTGTAGGGGTAGGAGGTACGTGGGAAATCTCTGTACCTTCTGCTCGATATTGCTGGGAACTTAAAACTGCTCTGAAAAATAAAGTCTATTAAAACAACAAGCTAAAAACCTTCTGAGCAGCTACTGTAGTGAGCCCATTTATGTTCCACATGATTACTCAGCAACATCTGGTCTGCACTCCCACACATTAGCCGCTTGACATATTTCCACCATCACTGTGATAGAAAGAGAAGTTCCTGTGTACAGCATCGCCCAGCAAGGAGGGACTGTATATGCACATTGTCTGGGACAGACCCCTGCAGGCTCTGCCTTCACCAGTAATTGCCTGGAGTGGCTATGAATCACAGGGCAAAGGAGTAGAACTTTAACCAGAGAGAGACGGGAAACAGGGAGGACCCAAGAGATAAATTGTCCTTCTTCTCATCATGGAGTATTCTGAGACGTGCTGGTTTCTTATAACCTCTCTGGATGCCAAACAATCAACCGTGTTTTGTTGTGAAGCTGTGGCCAGCAAAATAATACACCACCTTGTATTTGCTCTCCTTCCCTCCCTGACTCACTCTCTTTTCCTCTTCATTCTTAGTTCCCTGGGATTGCACCCCTCTCTAAAATGATAGATACGTAACTTTTGGCTCTATTTTCTAGAGAATCCGAACATTTATCAAATGCCAAACCCTGTGCTTAGTGTTGGAAAAAAAAAACTGTAATGTTCTACAGTTACAAATATTTTGTTTTTTTCAATAGGTAATGTATTCACAAGGTCAAAAAAGTAAAGTCACAAATAGGTAAATAGTGGAAAACTCCCTCTCACACATGTGCCGCCGATACCCATGCCTCCTGCATCTGGTTCCCTTCCCAATGATATGTCTCGGAAATTGTTTCGTATCAGTATATAAAAACTCTCCACAACATTTTTGTCTGCATGGTATTCCAACGTGTGAATGTACCATAGTTTATTTACTCATTCCATTCTTGATGAAACTTTAGGTTGTTTTACTCTGATTCTATTACAAATAATTCAGAAATGAATAACATCATATGTTACATTGATTTTCACAAATGCCTGCATAGGACAAATTTCTAGAAATGATACTGCTGGGTCAAAGAGTATATAGATCTGCAGAACAGTGTCTGTTAATTACATATCCTCCACAACACAGTGTGTTCATCAAGTTTGTGCTTATTGCCTATTTGGTTGGTGAAAAATTGCTATCTCAGCGTATATTTAAATTGGACTTCTCTTATTATGAGTGAAGTTAAATGTAATTTAACTTTAAATATTAGGGAGTCATTTGTTTTTCGTTTTCTGTGAACTGCTTGTTTTTGAAGAAATCTTCACCAAGGGCACAATCGTTGGAGCCTCTATTTTTAAAACCCTGTGCACTGTGACTCAAGGAAAATTAAACTGAGGACTTTAACACAACTCTCACTATCACTGCTTCAGATCCTGCAATTTATACCCTCTCCAAGTTGCAAAGTCTAGTTCCCACACTCAGTGAGTTCACAGTCTGGCAATAAAGACAGTGGGGACAGGGAGGAAATCAGGCTAAAGAGGAGCCAGCTGTCCCAATTATAATGCCCAAAGACGCATGACACACTTGGATGATGAGGGCTGATGCTTGTACCCAAAGTCTCAATCTGAGGCCAGGTGCACCGCAGCTGGCATCTCTAAGCAGTATCAGGGCTAACAGAGAGATGACAGACAGTGCCCTGGTTCTAAGAAGAACTCTCCAGGGTGAGGGCCAATTCCAGACAGCAGTAGGCAGGGCTGAGACCAGGCAAGGACTAATACATTACAAGCTATAGAGTAAAGCTATTTACACACCATGATAAGAATACAGAGAATAGGAAGGGTTTAAATATCCCTAGGAGGCAGGATGGAAGTGAGGTCTAGAAAGGTCTCACACTGAGATGACTTTTGAATAGGACTTTGAAGAATAACATGGAACAACAGGCAGAGAAGCAGAGATAGGCTTTATATGCAAAGGGAATATAATAAGCAAAGGTATGGAGGTCTGAGATCTTTTTTCTCTGAATGATGACTGATCCAGGGTGGCCAGAGAACAGGGAAGTCGTGTGTGTGTGTGTGTGTGTGTGTGTGTGTGTGTGTGTACACAGGCAAGGGTTATGAAAGATGGGCAGAGGGAGAGATGAGGTTGTCCTTTGATTAAATGCTTTCCTTCTTTAGGGGTTCTTGACTGAGCTCAAATTTTTTATAAATTTGATTTGGCATATATGAAAAACCCTGGCATAAACATAACTTGGGATGATGTAAAAACAAGGTTTTTTAGGGAAAATAGAGGGAAAAGCCCACCAGGTCAGAGACAGTTGGCCCCTATTAGTCACGAGCCCTCTTGTTCCTCTGAAAGCAAAAATAATCCCAGGGCATGGGAGCTAATAGGTGTGTTTGTAAGGACAGAGCACAGCACCAGAGGTGGAATTAAGCAAAAACGTCTAAAAAAAATAAGGACATGTGTACCCCTTTTATATTTATGGTAATTAAAACTGTTGGAATAAAGAACAATAAAAGGATAGACACAAAGAGAGGTCAATGAGCGAAATTAGCTACATTACAGAACGCTAATGATACCCACTTCCTAAACGCCCCGTAGATTTTTACTAATGAACACTCCAGAGCTGTAACAATTTTTTTTTAAATCTGCTTGGCTTTAACAAGAAAAAAATACATGATAATTATTTTTTCAACGCGACATTGCCAAGGTTTATCCATGCCAAAATGCTGAGGGAAATTTTAATGTGAAATGAACCACAGAAAAGAGATGATAATGAGAGAGGTTTACAAAGGGCCTGTCATCTGCAGACACATTGGCATTCTCTATTTTTCTTTCAGCTCCTCCTCAAACTGTTCTCCCCTAATCTTTGATGTTTATATTATCCACCCCCTTAAAATCCAACACTTGACAGACTCCAGGGATTAAAAACAAGAGCTAAATTCACAAATCTTTACATAAAAGGTTACACTAGTAACAGAGGTTTAAAAGATCTCACTGATGTCTTACAGCACTGGTCAGCCTTGCCCTGTGGATCCAAGCAAGGGCCACTCTAGTTTCTTCCTTTGTCATGGCTGCTGTCTACATCTTGCTCGCTTAAGGACTCAGGAAAATCAGGCCAAGAACTTCCCAACGGAGTAGCAGGGAAGGTGGGGGATTGATGTACAGAGATTGAGGTTCCAAGAGCTAGTTGAGAAGTGATTACACAGGGCAGGATGAGTCCATGGCAAACACTCCGAGTTGCCTACTCAACTTCCATTCACCTTCTTGTCTGCTAATCAAGCCCCAATCTTATTCAGGAAAAAATGCTCAGTACATGGGATGAGTGATGACTGGTCTAGGGCTAAGCCAATAGTGGTGTACTCATTCTCCTTTGCCAGTGGTTGGTAGAGGAGCGGGCACCTGGCCTAGACTCCATCAGTACATTGTCAAGAGACCTTGATCAAGGGCTTGTGGGAAAGATTTTACTCCCCGATAAATGAAAGATAAGGGAGAAGAAAACCCTTTTGCCTTCCTTCCCTTGATTCTAGCTCGAATGCCTTTGTGGGAAGGGCTCTCAAGACAAGGATTCACAGAGAAGAGTTGCTCACCCACCGAGCAGGCAGGGTGGCATCTGCCTTCTTGATAACATTGTTGAATTACCAAAACAACCTCAAGACAATCTTCTTGTTAAGTAAACAACAAATACTATTGTGGTCTTTGGCCACTATTTGTTAGGTTTTCTGTTTCATATAGCTGAAAAAACATCCTATACACAATAGAAACCAAATTGGTAAGCAGGGCTGGAGTGGCAGGGTTGAGTCCAAAGAGGGGGTAGAGCAGTAAGAGTGTGGGAAACAGACTGGGGAAATACTAGGGGCTGCGAGTGTGTCCGCTGAGTTCCTGGAGCCCTCCCTCCATGTGCTTCTGGCTGTGAGACAAGGGTGGTACTGACAGTTTCAAGAGTCAGTGTAGGGCTAGACACCTCCAAAACCCACCCCTTCCTTTCTTTTTCCTTATAGAACACTGTAGCCCAAATCCTCGTTGCCTCATGCTTAGAATTCTGCATGTTTCCTGACTGGCCTCCTATCTTTGATCTCTCCACTCTCTAATTCACCCTGGGCATGGTAGCCATATTAATCACCAATCACACCACGTCCATACTCTGAAACTTTCAATGGCTCCCCATTTTAAAAGTCCACCTTCCCGGCCGGGCGCGGTGGCTCACGCCTATAATCCTAGCTCTCTGGGAGGCCAAGGCGGGCGGATTGTTTGAGCTCAGGAGTTCAAAACCAGCCTGAGCAAGAGCAAGACCCTGTCTCTACTAAAATTAGAAAGAAATTAATTGGACAACTAAAAATATATAGAAAAAATTAGCCCGGCATGGTGGCACATGCCTGTAGTCCCAGCTACTCGGGAGGCTGAGGCAGGAGGATCGCTTGAGCCCAGGAGTTTGAGGTTGCTGTGAGCTAGGCTGACGCCACAGCACTCTAGCCCAGGTAACACAGTGAGGCTCTGTCTCAAAAAAAAAAGAAGTCCACCTTCCCTAGCCTTATATTTAAAGCAATTTACCATCTTGCCATGCACAGATCTCTCTAACTAGATTGTAGTTCCTTAAGGACAGTTCCATGTCATAACTTGTTATCTCACATAGTTCTTAGAATATCTTATATGCAATAATTTTCAATAATCCTTTATTCATAGACATATTGATTTTTTTACCTTGCCCTTTAGCTTGCACCTTATATATTTTAGAAGAAACAGTATTGACTGTTGATGAGATGATATGACAATATCTAGTAGTTATATAAATGAATCATTTTAAGCATGCAACAGCCATTATTCTTATAAATTATGTCTAGATTACCAATTTTTCATGCTAGTCAACTATTGTTTATATAATCTTATGACTTTGTGGTGATATTTATGGTTACAAAATTGACCATTAAAAAGAGTCATTATAACAGAAATGACCATTTGTGCCACAGATTTGTAAATTAACAAATTTGGGTGCTATGATATTTTGCATTTAAATCTCTGCTATAATTATTTTTTTAAACAATAATTTATAACTAGCTCCACTTTTATAATTTCATAACCAGATTTTTTAAATCGCACAAACAGAACCAACCAACCTTCCTGGTTCATAGCATTATCGTTTTACACTTTGACCATTGCGTTAGTCACAGTTGGCATCCATGTATCTCTTGCATGTTCTTGATTCCACAACTTTGCTCTTATCACTCTCTATTTAGAATGAGCTCTTGTCTTCCCTTAGCTAATTCTTAAACATTCTTCAAAGCTCAGTCTCACAAGTCACATGAGGACTTTCCTGACCCCCATAATCCACTGTGGTTTCCCTTTCTTTGGAGTTCCCATTGCACTTAGGATCTGCGTGAACCACTCATCATGCATCTTTTGCCCTTCACTGTTAGTCTTCATTTTAGATGTACATGCAACCCAAATGTTTTCAAGACCTCCACTCTTCCCTTTAGTATTAAATAAAAGGAGCTCCTATTGCACATAACTTTGCTCTTGAATTTACTGTCACCTCCTGCTTCAAATCTCTATTCCCAGCTCAATTCTTGATGCTCTTTCACCATCTTACCCACTACATTTGCTATCGGCTCTTAACACTGCTTTTCCCCAAGAAGGGACACAACCTCTTCTCCTCCATTCCTCAGAACACCATTAACACAAGGCTGTTTCATGTAACTGACTTTTTTTTTAAAACATTTGGGAATAACAGAGGATAATTGAACTTAGAACAGAAAATGATCAAAATTTCTGTATTATCATCAAAATAATCACCTATTATTGAGCACTTAATATGTTGTCAGATACTGTGCCAAGCATTTTACACGCATTATTTCACTTAATATTCACAGTATCCTTACACCCACTATCACACAGCTGGTAAGTTAGGAGCCATGATTCAAGTCTTTCTCTCCCTATAGTCCACACTAATCAGTACTGTTCCTGAAGTTCATGGCCTTTGAATCTCTTACTGTATCTATGCAACAAACTTGGTTGCTTATTTAATGTTCACTCTATTTCTCTTTCCTTCTTACAGAACTTTGATTTTGTTCAGGAATCCAACCTCTTCCAACCCCATTCCTGAGAGCTGCACCCTGATTGTTCTTAGTAATTATGTTTGGCAGAGATTGCTTTAGGCATGGACATATGATTGTTCTGGCCAATAAGATGTGAAAGGAAATCTTCTGGGCTGCTTCTAAGAAAGGTTCCCTCCTCCCAAGAGAGATAAATGGAAAGAGATAGTCTCTTCCTCCAAACGTTGTCCTGTCCAAAGGTGATACATGGAATTGCTGTAGCCTTCTCATAACTATAAGGAGGTTTCCATGAGAACAAAGACAACACAAGAAAGAGATCAAAAAGGAAAGTTGCAGGGGCCAGGCACGATGGCTCACGCCTATAATCCTAGCACTCTGGGAGGCTGAGGCAGGAGGATTGCTTGAGCTCAGGAGTTTGAGACCAGCCTGAGTAAGAGTGAGATCCTGTCTCTACTAAAAATAGAAAAATTAGCCAGGCATCATGCTGTGCACCTGTAGTCCCAGCTACTCAGGAGGCTGAGGCAGGAGGATCTCTTGAGCCCAGGAGTTTGAGGTTGCTGTGAGCTAGGCTGATGCCATGGCACTCTACTCAGGGCAATAGAGTGAGACTCTATCTCAAAAAAAAAAAAAAAAAATTTGAAAGTTGGAAAAAACCTGATCTTACTGTTGGCCCACCAGTATATTTAATCTTCAGCATTCTTACCTCTGAACTTTGTGGAATAATAATATTATTATTTATGCTCATTTTGAGCTCAGTTTTCTGTTATTTACAACAAAAAATAACCTAACGGACACTTTGGTTTCTCTCTCCTAAGACTTTAACCTGCTGCCGTTGCAAGGACCTCAGATTCACTCTCCTAACATCTGTAGCCTTCCTTGAGTCCCAGGCTTTCTAAATCTACTTTCTCTAAATGTCAGAGAACAAATCCCAAAGTTCTAGCAATTTACCAAGGACAATAATTCCCTTTTGTCTCAATTTCTTTCATTTAGCCTCCAGGGTCTCTTCCCCACCACTTCATTAGCCAAAGACTCAGTGAGTTCTCCTGAATAATTCTTTCCCAGAGATTAGATGCTAAAGACCAGGAGTTATACTATCTGAGTCTGAATCTCAGCTCTATGTCTTGCTAGCTGTGTAACCTTTGACAAGTCACTTAATTTTTTTAAGGCTCATCTTCATCTGTCAAATGGGAATAATAATTGAAAAATTATTGTGAAGATTAAATGACATCATCTACACAAAGACTTTAGAATGATACTTGGCACTTATAAGCATTCAAGGAAAAAATCCTTGTTGGAAGTAAAAGAAACTAGCTAAGGTAGGCAGAAAAGGAACTTTCCATTCTCTGTGTTAGTAGCTCAAGAATAGAAAGCCCCACTCGATAACCAGGCTCAGAAAAGACAAGGACCAGGGCTGCCTCGGGAATCCAAATAGCAAGAAGGAAGTAATATTTTTCAGTCTTTTGTTTTTCTGCTCACGATTCAAATTCCTAGAAGCAAGCATCTGATTGGCCTGGGTTTGGTTATGTGGGCACATCTTATTTGGCCGACAAAGTACCTTGGTTAGTGGCGCAGCCAGAATGTCTCCAATAGTGCCTCAAAGCAAACTTGAAATACTGTCACCAGAAGAAGGAAGGAGTAAAGTGAAAAACAAACAACCTAACTACATCGGTTACTCTACATTTGTTATATTTATAGGACAAGGTTTATTTATGTCTTATCTACTACATTGCCTAATATTTTAATTCAACTATTGTCAATATTCAAGGTCTGTTAGTTGGTTTTTCTTACACAAGTTGACTTGTAACATGGATCATTTGTATTTTCAAAGGTGAATCCAAAAGAAAACACATGTTCCTTTCTTGGGTATTTTTTAAGCTCTGGAAGTCTGTTAATGATAATTATGAAAAGACGTAACAAGACTGCTTCTGAAAGATGGAAGGGGCAGATTAAAGGTGTGGTTGCTAACCTAAAA